>NC_046207.1:4464400-4773106 GCF_011004875.1 Balearica regulorum gibbericeps
TTGGAGGGGGTTTTGCTGGTGATGGCATTCTTCTTTCTGGTGACGAAAAGGTCACCATGCAGAACCTTAACGACCGCCTGGCTTCTTACCTGGACAAGGTGAGGTGCCTGGAACAAGAGAATGCAGACCTGGAGTGCAGGATCAGGGAGTGGTATGCCAAGCAGGGCCCTTTTTGTGAGCCACGGGACTACAGCTGCTATTATAAAGAAATAGAAGATCTTCAAAATCAGGTAACATCATTTCTCAGCTGCTTTCTCCCTTGTAAGCTTCTCCCACGGTGTTGGTTCACAACTTAATACAGTTATCGAGAGTAACGTTTCATTCGTGTAAAATGCTTTTTGTAAACAGCCATTAAGACAACTGCCTGTGGAAAGCCCTAGAGCTCAAAGGTAAAAACCTTGAGTGTTTGGATTGCTTCCACTGCCTTTATTCATCAGATATATCTGAAAGGGAAAATCTTATCTTCGTGGAATACATCTGGATTGGCTCAGTAGTCTTTCTGAATTAGGTCTGTGCCAAGGTGTTTAAATAGATATATGCCAGGAAAGCAACTAAAAGAGAAATAAATAATGGATCGCATTAATTTGCCTAAATGTATATTATTCTGTCATCAGTCTTACAGAATTCCAGTTAAACTTTATTTCCCTTTTTTTACAAGTTTACTCTTTCCTACAGAATTGGGAAATAATGGATATCTAATTAAAAATAAGAACAAAGAGAGTATTGCCATAACACATTTTGAGTGTGCAATTTAAAATTAAAAACATTTGTTTGCAAACTGTGTTTGGCAAAAATCCTAGGATGTCAAGGCACAAAGAAGAATAAAGTGAAAAGAATCCAGGAAACAGACAGAACGAGACAGGCTTATAATTAAGTCTTGAAACAAAGCTTTTAAATCTCTTATCCATGAAAGTAAGATTTGGATTTAACAGGTAGATTTCAGCTGCTGCTGGACAACACTAATTGTGTCTGCATCCAAACCTCGTATTTTAGCATTTTGATGCCTCCACTGTATTTCACTGAACACTCACCCTCGTGACTGCTGCACTCCTCAACTCCCCCATGCCTGCCAGGCAATATTAAAAGAAAAAAAAAAGGGAAAGAGATTAGGTCTGGCAGCACTGGCAGTGGGTACACTTGAGCCTGAGGATCGAGGGATGAGACTTCAGGAGTGAATCTTCTTTTTCCAGATTGTCTGTGCAACCATAGACAACAACAAGATCATTTTGAACATCGACAACAGCAGGATGACAGCTGACGACTTCCGAGTGAAGTGAGTACCCCGTGGCTGTCCCCTGCCCCTGTCACTGTGCTCCCGCTCGCAGAGCTGGTGAGGAGCTCCCAGGCAGGTCCCTGTGATGCTCTGCTCAGGACAGGCGGGAGGATCTGCGGAAAAGCCCTTTCCTCCACTGCCTCTGGAGCTGCCTTAATGAGCGGCAGTTCCAGGATGGAAAGTTTGGGAGAACGAGGTGGCTTTGTGCGAAGATTAGAGTTCTTCAGCAGGCAGAAGGGATCCACAGACAGGGAGCAGCGTGGGTTCACCTGAGCTGCCATTCTGGCACGTGGTATCTTTCAAAGGGGAAGCTTTTGTTTCTTCTTGCTGGAGCGCAGAAATGTAGTGAGTGACACCTCCGCCCTGTGAAAAAGCTCCAGAGAAGGCAGATTGAGGGCGGATTTGATGGAGCGAGCCCAGAGTGCTTTTCTGAGCATCCTGTGAGGCTAGTTAGGATAATACTGTAAGAAAGATGGGTGGTCAAATGAAAAGAAAAGAGCAAACAGTGGTGTCAGACGCTGACTACTCTTGCTTGCTTTCTCACCCTCAGGTACGAGACAGAGCTGGCCCTGCGCCAGAGCGTGGAGGCTGACATTAACGGCTTACGCCAGGTCCTGGACCAGCTGACGCTCTGCAGGTCTGACCTGGAGGCACAGCTGGAGTCGCTGCGGGAGGAGCTCTGCTGCCTGAAGAAGAACCACGAGGAGGTAGGGTCCTGCCCTTTCCCTCACCTAAAAAGCCTTAATTCATGCTGGATCCATCACCCTCGCATCCCCTGGGGTGCTGGCTGTGGAGGGACAAGTGCTTAATGAGACGATGCAAATGAACTGGGAGCTGTGAATGTCCAGCAGAAAGGGTCTCTGCTGGGGCTGTGCTCGTCCCTACCGGCGAACTAAGCTGCCTCAGCTTTTTTCTTCTTTTATAAAAAATTACACAATCTGGGTGGTGTTTCCAGGAAATGAACTGTCTGAGGAAACAATCGACTGGAGATGTGAGCGTGGAGGTCAACGCCTGCCCTGGCCCAGACCTGAGGAAGATCCTGGAGGAGATGAGATGCCAGTATGAAACACTGATTGAACGCAACCGCAAAGAAGTTGAGGATTGGTATGAGTGCAAGGTGAGTAAATTCACTCAGCCCTGACTTTCCTGGGCTAACATCCAGGCAACGGTCCCACAGCAACGTACTACATGTTAAAAATACACAACATACTGTAATGGCGTCCAGCATCGGTTCAAACTGACACAGGGGATACTGCCACTCTGCGCCCTTTTCATGGGGCGACAGGAATTGCTGCATGTTAGCGAGACCTGAGGTAGGAATCCTCCACATAGCAGTGAGTAGTGAGAAGAACCAGACAGCAGTACTATTGGAAGAGCAAGAGGAATGATGAGCAGGGTCTACACTCCATTAGGAAGAGAGAGTTCACCCACACCCTTCTCATTTATGGTTTTTGCTAGCTTCTCTGCTCTTTCCTTAGTACTTAATCTGACTTATATTAAACATTCTCTGAACACCTTTATTCTGGCTTGGTGCTTTTCAGATTGAGGAGGTGAATCGGGAGGTTATTACAAGCGGTCAGGAGGTAGAGACGTGCAACAACCAGGTCACCGAACTGAGACGCCAACTGCAAGCCCTGGAAATCGATCTGCAGGCTCAGCTCAGCCAGGTGGGTGGTGAGCTGGTGTAAAGCTCAGCTGACCCACAGTTCTGCTTGGATGTAAGAATTCTTGGTTAAATGCAGTGTTTCTCATGCCTGTATTTGTATTGTGCCATATGTCACTCCTCAGAGGGACAACCTGGAATCCTCTCTGGCTGAGACAGAGTGTCGTTACAACAACCACCTTGCTGAACTCCAGAGCCAGATCACATGCGTGGAGCAGCAGCTGGCTGATCTGCGTGCAGAAATGGAGTGTCAGAACCAAGAGTACAAGATCCTGCTGGACGTCAAATGCCGTCTGGAGCAGGAGATCCATACGTACCGCTGCCTGCTGGAGGGCGGACAGCAGGATCTTATGTAAGCAGCCTTGAAACGCACCAAACGATGCGTATCCTTGGTATTTTAACATAAAAGCAAAGTGAGCCATAGGTGGAGGCACCGCACAGCTCCTTCACCCTCACTGACCTATTCTGGCTGCCTGTCAATCAACGGTGACAATCTCCTCCCCTACCCTGTGCCGGCCATTGCTCCAAGAAGGGTCACTGCAACATTTTGCCAATTTTCTGCCAAAAAGGAAAACCGATTGAGAGCAGCCGGGACAATTAAAAACTGTAGTTCTAGTTTATCTGTCAATTCCTTCACTAAAATGTTGTTTTCCTGTCCCCTTAGTCAGCAAGGAGGAATTGGTCAGTCTTCGGGTCTAGGAGGAGGAGTTGCAAGAACAAGTGGAATAGGAGGAGGAGGTATCATTAGAACAACCCACACTTACACTTCATCTTCCCAGTTGCCATCCTGTGCAGCTGCGGAGATACAAGGTAAGAACTGCAACACTCTGCAAGATTTCCACAGTCTTCTTGATCCTAATACAACAAGGACAGGCAGCAATAAAGATCTTTCCCACGAAGCTTAGAGGTGCTATTTGAAAGTTTTATTGTGAGGCTACTGGGAAATGCTTGATGGGAGGCCACAGAGGAGTGGCTACAGTGAGTGCTTTCCAGCAGCTGTGACAGCAGTAGCTGTGACTCTGCTTGGAAGCATGAGAATGGCAAAAAGGGAGGAACGGAAAGGGGGTAGAAAGGAGAAGGACAGAGTCAGAAGGCAGGCAAGCCACAGAGAACGTGGAGAAAGGACTAACATGACATCTGGGACAAAGGAAAGAGTAGGGAAAGCAGAGTGCCCAGAAATTAGAAAAAAAATAAAAGTAGGAATCATGGGAATACTGGCAGAAAACCACCAGTACTATTTCAGGGGGAAACTTCCAGCCAAACTGAAAAAGAAAGAAATACGGCGACAGTTGGTCCAGGGGAATGAGCGTGAGCAGGGGCATTGCTCTGGCAAGGGCCCTGATGACGTTCCCTCATCCAGATTGCTGCTGGTGCGATGACTGCAGCTTCCACCATTTGGCATTTTTATGTAAAAGGGCAGACCATGCTCCAGCTAGCCACAAATCCCATCTGCCCAACTGGCAGACAACGTTCAGTCCTTTCCAGGAATGGACAGTATTTATCTGAAATTCTGATTGAACTGGCTTGTGAAATGATCACGTGTATAGAATGACAGTGTGGGAAAGAATCTATTTTTGCTATAAACAAAGTAATATTTCCTTTGATCTCTCTAGTGCCTTGCAGAAGGATTTGTGATTAAGCAGAGAAATGAGAATGTCCAACAAGAGAACCCTGAAGCAGAGCCATGGATAAAGAGAGATAATATTTACTGTATGCCTCTGCAAAGAGCAAGGAGCGTGCTCTTTAGTATTACTCAGCAATGCTAAGCAATGTGTCAGAGGGATAAGCAGAGCGTTGGGCCACATTCTGCTTTATTTTGCTCTTTGCTTTTTCCAGTCTGTATTACTGCGTGTGCCCAACCACCATGACTATTGCTGGAGTTAACCAGTAGTATGATCACTAATGTACCTGCTGGTGAAAAAGATTTCTCTAATAAAACTTTGCTTCTGCCTGATGCAATCAAGCAACCTGTGTCTGGAAACTGAGTTTCTTTAGAAAAGCAGATGCTGATCCATGCACAAGGGTCACCTAAACTGGTGAGGATCACACCCTCCGGGGAACAAAGCTGCTTTGCCAGTGGGGGCCAGAATGGCCTCGCTGACCTTGCAGGTCTTGCCCCTCTCCTCACTGTCCAAGCCTGTAGCATACGTTGCCCATTCCTGCATGACATCCTCCAGATCTACATGAACAACCAATTCAGGCAGGTGTCTGTGTGCTTCCCACAGAGCATTGTGCTGAAACACAATCTTAGAGAAGTTTTGAAAGTCAGTGATGGAACATCTGGAGAGAGATTGCCTCGGCCCCAGCCTAGTGGTGACACATCTGGGCTGTGCCCTCTCATTCATCATCATCTAGCCTGGGGACTGTGATTAGGTTGAAGAGGAAATCTTGGTCTCTACAACTGACTCCATTTCTGCTGACATGGCTTATATTCCGACCTATCCCTTTCATTTATAGGAAACTTCCCATTGGGAAAAGTACTGGAGGCTAAAGGTTTATTTCCTATCTATTTTCACACAGCGACCGAGTCATTAACTGGTCATCCTCCTATTTCAAAGTTTCAAACTGAACATCAGGGACTGTTGAAAGATCACACTTACATTAAACATACCTTCTTTGGGGAACTGGAGAGGGCAGGATGGGAGCTGAAAAAGTGCAGTTCAACAGGGAATACAATGGAGAAAAAAGCCAGCTAGGGCCTTTGGATACACAGGGCCATCACGTCTTAAACCTCACAAGCCAAGCAGAGATCACTCCCACCTTTGGGCCTCGAACAGCAGGCATGCAGCTGATGCTGAGTCAGCATGGACTGGCATGGCAGCATGCATGTGTCCTGACACTGGCCTGCCCAGAGGAGCAAGGGCAGCAGTTTGGTAACTCAGGGCCCTGGAGCACTTCTGGTGGGTGCAGTCATGGGAACCAGCCATGGGGAGCTTGCAGAGTCATTCTGCGTTTGGAGAATGGTCAGTTAAAAGCCATTATGAGCTAGAGGGTGTTTTGAGGATTAAATGGGCTGTTGGTCCAGAAAAACAAGCAGTGATGGGTTTTACATGTCCACTCCACCCTGCAGGTTCATACCTAAAAGAGCAGCACTGGATGTGGCTGCTGTTATTTCTGGTACGCTGCAATGTGGCTGTTACAGAGTCATATTCACTTATGAGATCACCTGGCAAAGCAAAATTCCTGGTTATTCCTTTGCTGTCAAAAGCTGGAGGTTATGGAACAGCCAGCCTCGGCGGAGGAGGAGAAAGAGTATAAAGACAAAAACATTCCAGACCATCTATACAGCATAGTGTGGCACACTTTTTGAGCATCAGTTCTTTTATAGAGACATCAATTTCTCTGGTGCTACAGAAAAAGACTTAACACAACCTGAAACCTTCCAGGAAAGTAGCATCTCCAAGCATTACTGTATCAGGGAGCAAGGGAAAGGTGTCCTTCTTCCATTGTAAAAAAACACGGAAAGAAGACGTCTCAGTCATATTTCTTTTATTTCATCTACCAGACACTAAACCCAACAGTATCCAGGGGCCAGAGCACAATAAGAAAATGCAGCACTGGAACAACTGTAATAATGACTCAGAAGAGTGGCCATAGGTAGAAGGTTTTAAGTCAAGACTCTAAATCAAGTCCTCTTTAAAGATCACTTCCAGCCCTACAGAAAGTCCCAGACTTGATGCAGAAATCTCTCAGTGAACGTGTAAGGCCAGTGCTTCACAAGAGATCAAAAGAGATACTTATCATGGTTCTAATGGCAAATTTCCATCGGTTGGACTCCTCTGTGTGTAGCCCAGTTGTTCTCAGAGCTCTGGCAAATCTTCCCTTCTCCTGCCTTGTTCAGTGCAAAGACAGACAGATAACCCACTGCTGCCCTTTCTGGCCTCAATCCTTCCCAACTGATGAGTCCTCACACTCTCATTTCTACAAATATAAAGATACTGTACTGATGCTCTTCCAGTTTCCAATCTTCTGGAAACTCTAGGCTACCTACAATACATAAAAGCTTGCCACTTTCTTCTGGGAGCCCCAGCTGATTCCCACCAGGTCTGGGCTAGTTTCCTTCTCTTGCGAACTGCTACTGACATCTAGCTGCTCCACCTGATTCCCTGTGTTCATATCAAAGGCCTTCCCACCCTTCCCACCCTTCCCACTAGGTCCGGCAAGTGCATAGCATGCACTTTCACAAAGGAGCTGTCCTAAATTCCTGACAGGTGAAAGAGACCTAATGACATGGCCAGAAGGACTCTAATGATCCAGACTTTATGAATACGCCTCTAGAAAGCCCCCAGGGGTATACAGACTCAACTCCGAAGACACTGTGATGTTGTTTGTGGACCTACAAGTTGGGATGCGTCTGGAAAGCATGAGAAGGTAGCTTGTGATAAACAGTTCCCCAGAAGAAAACACCCTGGAAACAACCCATATATTAAAGAGCTGCAAATTATGGAGCTGCAAACCTTGGGCTGGAAACTACATTTCCATGAGATTTCCATATTTGTATGTGCTAATGAGACAGACCCAGGAAGCTTATGAGTTCAAATAACTGAATGAAGATAGCAGGAAAACCTTAATTTATTTTTTTAAGGTCATCAGAACAATTATTTAATTCTATCTTAGCTCAACCAGTGCACCCATTTCCTGAAGACGAAAAGGAAAAATAGCTAGAAAGACAGCAAGCATGTGCCATGCAAGAGTCCTGGGCAAAGGGCCCTGCTGAAGGCCTGCAGCAGAAAGAGGGGGTCTAAAGGACAAAGTTAATGGGCCCACAGAGGACCACAGTACCTCAGAAGAGCAGGAGCCATCCTCTGCTCTCCGCAATAATTACCGCAACAGGCATGTAGACATCCTCCACTCCCACAAAGGAGTAAGTCATTCCATGTTTCTGCCTGCATTATTCTGATGTGCTAAAATGATAACTGTGGAGCAGAGGAAGGAATGCGTGCTCACTCAGAAAAGATGCTTGCTGCAGACAGCTGTTGGGAAACTCCTGAAGAATCATACGCAGGACAGGCAAAGCTTCAAGCAATGCAATATTACATCAGTTTCGGTTCATTCCTGCCACCACACCCTGACTCCAATTATGTTCTCCAGTCCTAGTAATGAAATCCAGGTATTCCTTCCTATACACAATAACGTTATTGGCGTTTTTACCTATTCTGAGCTTTGCTTCTTTGTGTTTAGGGACTGAGTGGAGCACAACTTGGAAGAAAGGGCAGGCTGACATTCAGGCACTACAGTCTGATACAGGAGACCTAGGTTCAGCTTCAGGCTCTGCCAGAGGCATGCTCTTTGTCTTTGAGTAAATCCCTTTGAGCAAGTCTCTCCACACCTCTGTCTCCAGCCTGCTGGAGATATCGCAGGAATGCTGCTGGCTTTCAATGTACTGGATAAGCAACATACAAGGATGCAGAGATAAAAGGAGGCATCTTTTCAACAGAAATAAGAACAAGAGTGATAAAATGATGGGCAAATCCATGAACACAGGGATACTCCAGTCCTTCACTAAGTGGGATTATTTACTTGCCATAATAATAGCTCTTCCAATCCATAATCCTGATACAGTGAGGATTTGAGCAAGAGTTTGAGCTCACTTGCTCCCTGGCTTGGAGAATTTCTTACCATGAAGGGTTAGTTTCAGAGAGCTGTGGAATGCCTGTCTCTTGCTCAATGGCCAGTGGAAACAGGTTGTCCCAGAGAGAAGGCCATTGCTCTTGAGTCTTAGCAAAACATCTCATGAAAATGAGCTTAGCCTGAATTTTGATGTCAGAAGAGTGAAAGGATTTTTACTTTTTAATTTCTCTGCCTAGTTAAGATTTGGAGACATCAGTGATGGAGAAGAATGTCTAGTTTGTACTTAATCCATCTTCTCCAAGCCAATGTAGAACTGCAGTGGGCAATGACTACTCTGCCAGCTTTATCAGCAACTCTGTCTTTACATTTCCTAGGACGGTAGTCCCAAACCTCTGATTAGAATGCAGCACAGATTGACGGAGAAATTGCCCATAGGACTTTTCCACTCCCCTTCACTGTTTCAAACCACCCACCCTTCCCCAGCAACAATCACTATCCTTAATGATGAAAACTGCAGAAATATCTTTCACTGAACAACAGAAACTATTTAAAGTACTTTTACCTTACTTCACACTCTCCACGTAAAGAAACAAATCCTTTGTAAATTACTGGAGACCCACAACCATACACGAAGAACCTTTCATTCATGTCCATTAAGAGATCACTCCACGGTCTCACTTGTCTTGTAGCAGAGTGTTCTGGAGTTGTCATTTTGCCAATGGAGAGACTTAATGGTTAATCTCTGTGTCTCTGATCTTTCCACAAAGTTCTTACATCATTCCTCATACATCATTCCGGAGTCAAACTTCGTATTTATTCTTTCTTTTTCATCTTCATATTCCAACATCAGCACCTTGCATGAAAACTGCTTATTCAACTCAAAATAAAATGAAAATAAATTAATGAGAGATAAAGAGCTCTTTGATGCAATAACCTTTAATGATTTCTTCCTGGTATATAATTTAGGACAGTGTTTTTCCTGGCTTAATGTTGTAAAGTTTGCATCATAAACAAAAAGCTGATGATTCATAAAACATTATTGCTAATGTATTTTTGAAATTAGCAAGAGACATGTAAAGTATCTTCCTTGTCTACCAGGATTCTTGAAAGGAAACTTCCCTTTGAGAAATTATTCTTGGCACCAATGGCTAGAGTAGCCAGCCTTATGGGAAGAAGAAACAGTGGTGACACCCACTGTGGAAGGTATAAATAGAGTTTCACGGCAACGGACAACTCGCAGTCTGATTTAATATCAAGCTGTGCATCTTGCTTTGGGCTTCTGCTTGCATTTCCAACTGCTGTCGCCATGAGTTGCAACATTAAGGAGACTATTACTGTGTCTAGCAAAGGCAGGAGCAGTGGTGGCAGCTGTATCATTGGTGGTGGTGGCGGAGCACGGATTTCTTCCTATGGGATAGGCAGTGGCAGAGGTTTTTCTGGAAGGAGTTACTGCGGCGGAGTGAATTATGGAGGGGGACTGAGTGTTGGTAGCTTGGCTGGTGGGAGCTATGGAGGTGGCAACTGCTATGGCAACGGCCTTGGTTTCGGCCTTGGAGGTGGTGTGGTTGTTGGTGGTCTTGGTGGCGACTGTTTGCTTTCATCCTGCGATGAGAAGGTCACCATGCAAAATCTCAATGACCGCCTGGCCTCCTATCTGGACAAGGTGAAGTGCTTGGAGAAGGAGAATGCTGAACTGGAGTGCAGAATCAGAGAGTGGTATGCGACACAGGGTCTCTCCTGTGAGCCCCGGGACTACAGCTGCTATTACAAGGAAATTGAAGATCTTCAAAATCAGGTAATTCCCTTTTCCAGTGGTTCCTCCTCTATTTAAAGCTCATTTCTGAATTTGTGTTTAAAACCTACTGCAATCGTTATAGGTAACTTTGGTGCTGTTAAATGTCTTTGCAAACATAAACTTTGGCAAGTTCCCTCTGACACTGTTGAGTGTGGGTGCATGCTGCAGGGTGATACAGGTGGGATCATACTCTTAAGAGGAAAAGGATGCTTTGTTATATTGTGTTCTGACTGTACAATTATAAATAGGATATTACCAAGTGTGCTCTGAGGAAATGTAGTGGCGTCAGCCCAGTAGGGAGAGCAAAGCAAAGAGAACTCTAGAACAAGAGGAAAACATACATATCAAATGCTGTATCAGATGAAGCATTATAAATTCTAGGTGAGAAAAGCTGAGTATTTGAAATTGATTGCCACAGTGGCAAACAGCTTGATACTATTAGGTCCACAATGCAAGTTATGGCTGATCATAAGGCTGATCATAAGATACCTACCAACTATCTTCCCTGAAGATTCTTTAAGCTTGAAGCCCAGAACACACCAGCTTGAATGTCAGTTGAGATTTAATGTCTTAAGGAAGGTTCTTTAGGTTCAATTATTTGTGAAGCATCTTCAGAACTTGCCTTCAGATCTTGAGACTGGGAAGTCCCATCTCACGACTCTTTAACTCCCAGTCTCTACACAGTCAATCTCTTTTCTTTACTGACTGTGGGTTAAGGAGGCAAAGCTACCTCCTGCAACTGTTCTGCTCAAGGAACAAGGTTACTTAAGCAAGAAGGTAACAGCAAAAGGAAATTGTGAAGAGCTACTACCTAAATGCAATCTAGATAGACCTATAGAGTGTAACAGGAGGGAGAAGTGAGACATCTCTCATGGTCTGCTCTCTTCCAGATTGTCTGCGCAACCATTGATAACAACAAGATCATTCTGGACATTGATAACAGCAGGATGGCTGCTGATGACTTCCGTGTGAAGTGAGTGCCCCTCTGCGTACATGAACCCCTTTGCCTTCTCCCTGCTCCTTTCCATCCTACGTGCAGAGTCTCAGTGCACTAATTAGAGAGACTCCAGACAAGTCCAACTGCAACACCACATTAGGACAGGATGGAGTGATGAAAGGCATTTTGCTCTTGGTCACCAGCCCTCCCTTAATTAGTATTCTTGGGTAAAGCATGTGGCAACAGTGATTGTTGGTGAGGGCTGGGGAGCGACATGGGAGGGAGTGCTCCTTAGTGGTATAGTTGGTGCGTTTCCATCACAGACCAGTGGAGATTTGGATCAGCAAAACAGAAAGGCAGCTGAGTAAGTGATACCAAACATACAGTGATCAGGAGCAGGAAAAAAACAGATGAGGAAGAAAAGCTTTCACATAACACACATGAAGCGCAGTGCAGAAACCTAATGCACAGTACATTCCACTTAAACAAAATACAATTTAGAGCAGGTAGTTGGGAAAGGAGATCTTTGCATAAACTGAGCACATGTGAGATGTTACCGTTCTGAATTTCTGCTCTGTTGCACAAACCAGGTACGAGACAGAGCTGGCCCTGCGCCAGAGCGTGGAGGCTGACATTAACGGCTTACGCCAAGTCCTGGACCAGCTGACGCTCTGCAGGTCTGACCTGGAGGCACAGCTGGAGTCGCTGCGGGAGGAGCTCTGCTGCCTGAAGAAGAACCACGAGGAGGTAGGGTCCTGCCTTTCCCTAGGACCACCATGGCCCTGGCATAAAACTTTGCCTACACGAACGTGCTCTAAATTTAAAAGTAAAGACCAACCACTTTCACGTCACAGCTTTCCCATTGAACGTTTCTGGGGTGCACCCCGTCTGCCTCATGGGTGGTGTGGGAGCTCTGCACTGGCACTGAGAGTGCCAGAGGGGGGGAAAGTTGCTGCTGACTCCAGTGCATGAGAAGAGAAATTACCCAACAGATTTTCTGAGGAAAACACTTGCAACATCTTCCCAGGCTTTTTACAGCCACAGCTGGGAGGCATCCCTTGCAGGGAGTGCTGCTCTTCACCACCAAGCTCTGCTCTTCTATGTTGTCTTTAAAAAGCCAGTATGCATCTGATCTGGGTTGTATTTCCAGGAAATGAACTGTCTGAGGAAACAATCAACTGGAGATGTGAGTGTGGAGGTCAATGCCTGCCCTGGACCAGATCTCAGGCAAATCTTGGAGGACTTGAGATGCCAGTATGAAACACTGATAGCGCGCAACCGCAAGGAAGTTGAGGATTGGTACGAGTGCAAGGTAAGCGACACAAACCTGCTATGAAACAAACTGAGAGGCACGTTTCAGGGTACAGGAGCATTTCAGAAAACAGACATAGAGAAAATAAGCAGCTCTTCCTTTACAGTGAAGCCTGAGATCAGGACTCATTAAATCCTGTGTTCCAGGAGACACAGGCCTGTCTGACCAGTTTGTTATGTCCCATCTGGAACAGCAGCGTTTGCCGCAAGGCCCTGTGGTGTGTTGCTGGAACTGAGATATTCCACATGGGGATTAAAGAGAGTTAATAGCCATGAGGTTAATGTGATTTGTAAAAAGAGCAAGCAGTTGAAGCCAGCGGTTAACGCCCAGTGCCCAGAGAACTCACCCTGCTCATTTTTCTTTTTGCTAGCTACTGCCTGTATTCTGTTTCTGTAAAAGCAAGTCCAGTTTACAGATATTCTCTGAACACCTTTATTTTGGCTCGGTACTTTTCAGATTGAGGAGGTGAATCGGGAGGTTATTACAAGCGGTCAGGAGGTAGAGACGTGCAACAACCAGGTCACCGAACTGAGACGCCAACTGCAAGCCCTGGAAATCGATCTGCAGGCTCAGCTCAGCCAGGTGGGTGGTGAGCTGGTGTAAAGCTTTGACACGGTTACTGCTGGATTTCTTAGCATGACTCAGCACGATGCTGGTGAATAGCTCTTTCATTTTTGCATTGGAAATAAGAAACTCCAGGGTGATGCTTAAATGAATGTTGTTTCTTTGGTTGTCTTGTTTATCAGAGAAATAATTTGGAATCCTCTCTGGCTGAGACTGAGTGCCAGTACAACACCCTCCTCGGTGAGCTACAGAACCAGATCACATGCGTGGAGCAGCAATTGGCTGAAATAAGAGCGGAAATAGAGTGCCAGAACCAGGAATACAAGACCTTATTGGACGTCAAGTGCCGTTTGGAGCAGGAGATTCAGACCTACCGGTGCTTGTTGGAAGGAGGACAGCAGGACCTTATGTATGTAGATCTCTCAGTGAATAAATGAATAAAAGAAAATATCAAGGATCTATATTAACGGATTGGGAATCCAAGATAATCTTTAGTCCATCTTAATGCTTTCACAGAGATGAAAAAATTGTCTCATGAGCAACTTTTTACTGTGATGAACATTCAAATCTGAACTAAATGTCACTCCTTGGGATCGGCAAAGCAGAGAAACCAAATCTGTTAACTGCTAGTTACAACATCACAACTACTAGCATTATGTCAGCATTTGTAACAATCTCTTTTCCATATTAAGATGTGTAAGAACTCTCAAAATAAGAATGAATTGCAACGCTCTGCATTGCATTTCCATTGCAAAGGAGGGCACAAATGCAAAGCAACTCTGAAAATGAAAAAAGAATGCAATGTAAAATACCCTAATCCCTATAAAAGACATAGTTTGAGACTTTGTGTCCTTGTCAGTGTCACTTAAAGTTCTAAAATTCCATATTTCTTTCCCCAAATTTATCCCACTAGCCACGGAGGAGGAATCGGAGTAGGAACTGGTGTAGGAGGAGGAGTCATTAGGACAAGCCACACCTATACTACAACTTCATCTTCCCATTGCCAGCCCCAGGTCCCACCCTGCAAGACTGGAGATATACAAGGTAAGAGTTGCCTTCCCACAAAAGCAAAACTGCTTTTTTTCAGTTTACTCCTTTGTAATAAGGTCAGGTTGTCTGCCAACTGCTCTTGTTTACCAGAGCGTATTCTTGAAATAAGGGCACTACATAGACCAAACATTTGTTATTTGAAGGATTTTATCTCTGTTCCAATCAAATAATGCTGCTGTATTTTTTTTGTCCAGTGACCTGCAGGAGAATTTGTGATTAAGGAGGAATGGACTAGGAGATGACATACAGAGAAACCCACAGACAAAACAAGAACACTTGATGTTCACTGCGCGCCTCTGTGCAGAGGAAGTGGAAGTAACTCAGCGATGCTTTGCCGTATATCTAAAGGGGCCTTTTGGGGGCCACCTGCTTCTCTGTTCTGCTACTTCTGTTCTGTAATGCTGTAATCTCTAGAAGTTACTTGAGTTAGTCAGGATTACTAATGTACCTGCTGGTGAAAAAGATTTCCTAATAAAACTTTGCTTCTGCCTCATGCAATCAAGAAACATTTGTCTGGAAACTGAGTTCCTTTAGAAAATCCAAGTGCAAATCACAACCTCAACGAGGCTCCTAGCCTCTGCAATGGCCCCAGCAGGAAAAGCTGGAAACCCATGCACAAGGGTCACCTAAACTGGTCAGGATCACACTCCCTGGGGAACAAAGCTGCTTTACCAGTGGGAGCCAAAATGGCCTCGCTGACCTTGCAGGCCTTGCCTGCCTCCTGCCTGTCCAAGCCTGTAGCATACGTTGCCCGTTCCTACATGACATCCTCCAGATCTACATGAACAGCCAATTCAGGCAGGTGTCTGTGTGCTTCCCACAGAGCATTGTCCTTAAATTCATTGCAGAACAACAAAGGAGGAAGTAAGTGGAGCTGGAGCTTGTCAATGAAAGGAGAACAGAGAGATCAGTGCAGAAATTTCCATGCAAAAGCAATCTCGGATGGTGTATATCCATACACAGTTATCTGCTCAGCCATCCCTGGTGCACATCTCCAGCTGCTCGCCAGATGCGTCAGGCACTAAACTGAGGGATGTGTTGGCTGCTGGGGAGTACGATGTCAGTCATATGCGTCTCAAGAGATCTGTATTGCAGTCATCTGGGGGGAGGGAGGGGTCCTCTGACCTCACCTGTCTTCTGGACTTCTGTAATGTAAGCACTACAGTCTGCCTCTCTGCAGAGCAAATCCCATCTCCTCTGTGTCAGGCATTTGCCTGGGGAGAGGGGCTGTGCAACACAAGTGCCTCTTCTCTTGACTGTAATAGAGCAGAGAGCAGGTGCTGAGATGACAGCATTCAAGTTTTGTTGTGGATCTCCTCTTCTCTTGAGACAGCAAAGGGGTGGTAGGACATCCATAGCTGTGCAGAGACACCCATGGGGTGGAAAAAGCAGATGGCCTGGAAGCCCTTTTTATAGCACAACATGGCACAAACATTTCTCACACCTAAACACATGTAAAATATTTTGGAGTTCTTTGCTGAGAAATTAAAAAATATTTGAAGCATAAAAGCAAGTGCATTTCCCCAAATCCCTCTCCTGAATATACCACACCCCTGGAAAGACAGCATTTCTGCCTTTGCTCACGGTCAGTTTACGCGCTGCAAGAAGTGGGGAGCCGGGGAGCAAAGGGAGGATGGTGCTTTGGCTTTGAAGCAGAGAAGCAACAAGGCTGATCCCTGGCGGACAGGGAGCGAGAAGCAGCGGGATGCGGAGGCGGCCGAGCCCGGTGCCCGCAGCGCTCCCAGGGCGGCCCCTCCTGGCCCCAGCCGGCGCCTGGGACAGAAACGGGCGGAGCCGGCAGCTACCGGGAAGAAGCTCCGTGCCCGCAGCACGCACACCGCCTCTGGGACCGGGCCGGCTTTGCCACCCGGCTCTTCCCCGGCTGCCCCCATCGCACGAACCCTCGTAGAACCCGCGGGGTTTGCGGAGGTGCCGCCTGCCGCTCCCTCCTCCCAGCCGAGGGTTTCTGCTCAAGAGCAGCAGCCAAATCCTCCCTGAAGTGAGAGACGGTTTCCCTTTGAAACTGAAATCCTGTCAGTCTGGCATCTGAGTTTTCACTTTCTAACTGCCATCGGCACTGGCATTTCTATCTTGCCACCACGTAAGGAAATATCGACCTGAAGCACTTGGGAAAATATTTATACTGCTTTGGTTTGGTTTGTTTTTTCAGAGGAAAGAAATTGAACATGTGTTTGCCTGCCAGCAAAGGGCAGAACTGGTAGTCTATCCAGCTTGTACCAAGCAAAGTTTTTCATGAGCACTGTATTGATTCCAGATAAAAACTTAAGAGGAGGTGGAATAATAAATATCATTACATGGAAATGCTGCTTGTGCCAAAGAACAAGGAAATGGAGAAAGCGCCTGGTAAATACGGGCAGACCAGACATCTCGGCACTTTCCAGGTCCCTCCATAAGGTGTCAGCTCTTCTTAACCGGTGGATCAGAATAAAATGCCGCCCTGCCAGTCTCCTGCTCCCAAGGGCCTGGTCTGGCCCAGTCCTCTCCTGTGCTTGTTCGCCTACCCAAGGAGGGTAAACAGCACCTTACCCCGCACCTGACACTGGGAGCAGATACTCCACTTAAAGTGGGACTTACGTTTTATTAAGAGGCCAGGAGATGCAGAGAAGTTTGGCTAATACCATCTGTGGCTAAGATGGAAGTTGCTGTTAGACTACAAAACCAAAGTACAATAATAGGTAATTAAAAGAGTATTATATAAAAATGCAATGATACGTAATACACAGTAATTTCGGGACAGTCTAACCCACAGGAGGATGCAGTGCTGCACTGCAGCTGGGTGGGGAAGCATCCCCTCCTGCGCCCATGGTCCCAGGGAGGTGCCCAGGGATTTGGATACGTTTTGCGGGTCAGTACATGGGATATTTGGGGATGCAGGAGGAGAGAGACGTGCCAGGCCCTGCGCCACGGCCAGCAGCCTGCTCTCTAGAGGGCACTCTGCTCTCGCCCAGAGTGCCAAAGGGTGTCCAGGGCAGACGCTGTGGCAAACCCAGCTCCGATTGCTTGGCTAATCTCATAGAAATACTCAGCTAAAGAGATGAAGTCGTGTCTGCAGTATGTGCTGGGGAGATCCCGCAGGCTGCAAGCACGGAACAAGCTATCCGCCCTGACATCTTGCTCCAGCTCGCTCACCTGTATTTAAGGTAGTAGTGAGGTTGATGTGACCTGATTCTGGTGTGTGACTATTGTGAGATGACGAGGTTCCTCCCTGCCTCTTTGAAGACCCCAGCTGCATTCTCTTGTTAAGTGCACAGAATGCATACCCGGCTGAAACCTGCTGCACCAATTTCCTAATCCCTGGTTTTATTTTGCAAATGGCACTGGAATATTTTGCATCACATCATTAGGCAGCAGCACAGTGAAACCCAGGCTCTCCGTAGGGGTTGTAATTGTGTTACAATGACCCTTTGCTGACGAAGGTCTTGCCAATGAAGTAGCATTTGCTGAGACCCCGAAGATTCAGCTGTGCAAGAGGCTGTTTAGACCCAAAATGAAGAAGTTCCCGACCAAAGGGTTTGTACTCTAAAAGTCTCTTACAGCTCTGACTCACCTAATTACTGTTCCTATCATAATCACCATCGTTCCATTGGGTGGTGAATCTTTTGAAGGTGCCCTTTAATGTTTCATCAGTACTAGTCCCTGCAATAACGAATGAGTAACAGATCAAGTGTAATATATGCAAAAATTATTTTTTTTTCCTAAAAGAGAGATGTTTGTTGGATGGGATGCTACTGACTACCCTTATGGAGGGCAGCAGACCACCTCCCAGTGCTGCAGGAGGGTGAACGTGCTGTGCTCGGACCATCAGATGCAACAAGGAGGATACGTTCCAGGGATATTCTCTGTGACCACACACCTCGGGTGTGGGCAGATGCCAAGCCTTACGCCCTGTCTTGCAGAAGAGAGCAGGAGAGGTGGGGACTTTCTCACTTCAAAACAGGTATTTTAAAAATCTTCACTTAAAAAACCCCAGAATATGTTTTGGCATTCAGGGAGCGATCATATGCAGATGGTTTACACAGAATTTCACTGAGCTCTAAAAATATACTGCTTTATTTTATTAGTGTGGCCATAAATATATATAGGAAGAAAGAAACAGAATGAACAATACATCCTGTGTACTGTTCCACTAAGTAATGATAAATACATTTGAGGATGAGCACCAGGGGTTCATGACAGTTGATAAGAAAAAACCCCTCACCATTTTGATTTTAATAGGGAGCGCAGTTTCACGCTAAGTGTTAGGCAGCTGAACCTCAGTGGAATGAAGAGCAGAGTCCGCCCTTAGAACGAGAAAAATGTTCACCCTCCAACACAGTCACACTGCAGGGACTGGGTTTCTTCTTAATGATGGAGAAATATTGTTCTATGGGATTATCTGGTGTTAATAAAATTGCTTGATGATTATATAATGGAAGTTAGTTTATCATGTATAATTACGAGAATGAGTCATATTGCCCAGGTAGCTCTTCCACAGTTCTTCTCTGTGTAGCAGCATAAGCAAATTGAATTTTCCTGACAAGAACTGACCACAGGCAGGATGGATGGAAGAGGGATCACAACCACGGAAGCACAGAGAGGGGCAGGTAATAACCCCACAAATGTGCTCGGCACCTTTTGCAGTTTCTCCCGAACACATCGGTCCAAATGTGGAGCTCAGAAGAGGTGGTGCCACGGGAGCTGATGGGAGTTTGTGGTGCTCAGCCCACACCCCCATCACCGTGCCATCACGGAGGCCAATTCAGCCTCACCCCTTTACTGCTGCCACCCCCCAAAGGAAAAAGACTTTGTTCTCTCCCAGCCTCAGCTTTCAGCCAACGCACGCCTATGTTGCCATGGAGCACATGATAATTCTGCCTTTTAAGTGCACTGGGTGAATTCGTGCCCACACGGGGTGAGCTTTTCAGGCTTAAATAGTCCACCATCCTCATTGGGGCACGAGCTCCTAACAGTTTCATCACAAGAAAAGGGCAGAGGCCTCATTGCAAACAGCTATGGTGCCATCCGCCCCCAAGGCACCTTCCTCCTCCTTCTCCACCCCCTCCGATGTTGGCTGTGACCTGAAGCATGTCAGTTTGTGTGCAAGGGCAGGTTTTCCTGGGTGCCATTAAACTCTCAGCTTTGGGGATACACTGTGACTGTACGTTCTCTCCATTTTGCACTCCACTAGTGCAAAAAAACCCAACCATCTGATTCAAAACAAGTCTTGTATTTTCAATCTCACCTTGCAGTTCAATTCACCCTTCTTTTTTTTATGCCAGTGTGAGAGGCACAGATGATCACAGCTTCTCTGGAGAAGCCTCTCAGAGGTCTCTCAAGCAGAAATGAACCCAAAGAGCTTTTTAACATCATAACCAACACACCTGAGCCTCTGCCTCAGCACCTGTGAGCAGCCAGGGCTGAGGGTGCGCAGCACGGAGTCTGTAAGAGACTGTCACTGGTTACAAATGAGGTGTCCTGCCTTGTCCGGCTGCTCCCCGCTCCCTAAGCGCAGCCACAGGTGCCTCCCGGCCCTGCTCGTTGCAGGAACTGAAGTTTTCTCAGCTTTATTCATCTGCCTGTGGCTGATAACTGTCCTCAGTCTGGTTCCAGTAAGCCCACCGAGATGGGCAAGTAGAGGAAAGTGAATTCAGCTGCTCAGCTGGTTATCAGGGTGGCATCATGGAGTGATCCCAGGCAGTTCTGAGCCTGGGCAATGCCCGTGCGGTTCCTTGTGCTCTACTCCCTGCACCGCAGGGTGTGACAGCAAAGGGCACACCAACTTAGGGAGGATGTGCCTTGATATGTTTGTGGAGCAGCACCTTGATGCTCCAATAAGCAGCACCAGCCCGTGATTTCATAACGTTTCACTGTCCCATTTTGCAGGTACTACTGGGGTTCCTTACTGTTCCTGTGGATTTTATTGAAATCTCTCTTTTGTTACGGTTTTCCCAGGCCTCCAGGTTTTCTTCTGCAGCACTATATCTAGATTTTGCTGGAAACATTATCCAGGATCACCTAGTTAGTTCAGTATGCTGGCAAATGCCTGGACAATCCTATGAGACATAACTGCAGAGAAAACTACTATCTCATAAAACAGCTTCCACCTTACAGCAAGCTTTGAAATAAAACATTCCTTCCAGGAAACATTTGTTCCGTAATTCTATCTCTGATTCTGGGCAGTCATTTCCAGATACACTGAATCTATCAGGCTTCTTCAGTTGTAAGGAGCTAATCTTCACTCTTGAGGTATGTTGCCTGCATGAATTCTAGGGAAAAAATGGCATTCAATTTTCTGTTCATGTATTAAACATGAAGCTGTGAAGTATGTTGCACACAAACATCCTCACTGATATTCGAACTATCCAAACATGCTCTTTTTGTGAACAGGAGCTTAGTCTACCTAGAAGGAATGACTCACACAAAAGATGTAACAAACATCTTTCTAGAAAAAAACAAACCAGAACCTTACCCTTCTGCAGAATTACACAGAACGACATAGAAACGTATCCATGTCCTTGTAACATGGGTGTCAGCAATTGGAAGCCAACAGTCAAAGAGAACATAACCCAATAGTTTCGCGAGCCAAAGTAGCTGTTAATATAGAAGAGAATTTTGTGCACTTCAAGAGAAAAGGATTTCTCACTGGAACAAGCTAAAATTATGACTTAGACCCTGTAACTTCTGTAGTGCACATTTAAATTTCTACAAGCCCGAGAAGGCCTCGCTTCCTCGGACATTTCAGAAATGAAGTCTAGGAGAAGATGAAACTTTAGGTGTGTCCTACCATGTGGGCGAGGGTGTGCTGGGAGGGGTGTTTATAAAAAGATGTTTCCACAAACACTAGCTATAAGCCATAACAAACAAACCTCTGAATTAGCAACAACCAACATCACAAAGGCGGAGCGAGAAAAGAATAATATACCAAATCAATACAGGAAGTTGGATACCACACAAGTATTTCAACCTGCAAAGAACAGGAGCTAACAGACTGCTCTTTGCTAAAGATCACCTGCCTGGGCAGGAGGGGTCAGGAAAGGAAGACTCAGGGTGCTGTAAGAGCTCAGGAGGAGGATGCTCAGCTGAACTGTCCACTGCCATGGATTTGAACAAGAGACAATCTTGAAAGAAGATGCAAATATTTCCTACTTTTGGTTGTGCTCTGTCCATGAATGGAAAACAAAACTGAAGGGAAAATGCTGTTTTGATGTACAGCTTATTGATTTAATCCCAAAGCCAGGAACTTAACCTTTTTCCTCTGAGAATGTTTGTAATTGCACTGTGGAAGTAAAACATCCTGACTGAAATTTTGAAATCCCTTCAGGAGTGAGAACATTGCCTCTCCTACCCACAGACTTGCCGAGAGGGACTAGCCCAGAGCCAGGATACCTTCTCAGGTCCCTCGACCACCCTGTAAGTGCTGTTGGGCCGAGCACATGAAGAGTTATTCCCTGCAAGAACCTGACACGCTTCCTTCCCTTACAGTCTTACACAGAGCTGTTTTCCAGTCGTTGTCATACATTTTTTCATAATTAAATTGTTATTTATGGAACATAATTGTAGCTGTACGTTTGGAGTCAATTGCTGACATGTCTGATATTTGCCAATGTTCACTAAGTTTTTATGAGAAATTATGAAGATGTCAGAGGGTGGTTCAGTGTACCTCCAAAATACATCCTGCCATGTGTTTTCAAAAGGCATAAAACAATAAAGGACTAAAAATAAGGAGCATATAGCATAACCATAAACCAGAATCTATTAAAATATCACTTAAGTATTAAAAAATCATCTGGGATTCCTTGACAAATATCTGAAAGGGGAAAGAGCATGAGGAATGACTGCACTAAAAGAGAGACAGTAACATTCATTATTGTCCCATATTGTGACAGTTTATTGTTGTGCTGAAAGAGATGTGAACAGGATGAGGTGAGTGGGATGAGTTTAATTCAGATGACAGTAAGTCAGTGGACTAGATCACAGAAAAGATCTACCTAATTTAGAGCCACCCAACAGAAATTACATGTTTTGTATTAATAAACAAACGGTTATGGAACACTTTGAGTATGGGGTAAGCTTCCTGACACTGTCAAACATTTCCCTTTGGCAAATTACCCTTGGCGTAAAAACTACGGCTTGCAAATGCACGTGGAAAGAAGGTACTCCCTTTGATGGTGACACCCACTATCTCAGGTATAAATGCAGTCCAGGCAGGGTGGAAGCTGGAGCTATGATTCCAGAACAACTGTAAGACCAGCGTTGATTTTAACCTGAACCATTCCCTGCTGCCACTATGAGCTGTGGCTCCAAGCAGACCTCTAAAAGCTGCCTGCGAGGGAGTAGTGGTGGCAGTGCTAGCAGCGGTGGTGGAGGGGGCAGTAAGTATTCCTCTGTCTCCTCAAGAAGAATCACTTCCAGGACAAGTGGTGGTAGCAGGACTTCTGGCAGCAGTTGTGGTGGAGGAAGTTCCAGGAGCAGCTACAGTGGGGGAGCCAGTGGTGGCAGTTATGGGAAGATCAGGCGCAGTAGTTACGGAGGAGGAATGAGCTGCGGTAGTTGCGGAGGAGGAATGAGTGGTGGTGGTTATGGAGGAGGAATGAGCAGTGGTGGTTATGGAGGGGGAATGAGCGGTGGTGGTTATGGAGGGGGAATGGGCTGCGGCAGCATGGGAGTAGGCTTTGGATCAGGTGGAAGTGGGTTTGGTGGTGGCTATGGAGGAAGCTTTGGTCGCGGTGGTGGTTTCAGCAGTGGCAGCTTTGGCAGTGGTGGCTTTCATGGAGGGAATGTGGGAATTCTTTCCAACGACGAGAAGCTGACCATGCAGAGCCTTAATGAACGCCTGGCTTCTTACCTGCATACGGTCAGAAATTTGGAAATGGAAAATGCTCAGCTTGAACAATTAATCAGGGAGTGGTACCAGAAGCAAGGTCCTACTGGTACAAAGGACTACAGCCACTACTATGGAACAATTGAAGATCTTCAAAATCAGGTAGGATGTCCTTTGTCAGAGAAGCACAGACAGACTTTTTGTGATTGAGTAAATTATTTCAGGCACGGATACTTCTAAACTCACTAAATGCCTCTCTGAAAGTGCCTCTTGCATTTGAAATTCTGCTTTCTGTGCACACATCCAAATACCTCCAACTAGAGGTGGAGAAAAAACGCACACCTCCTATAGCACATCCCACAGACCGTTTGTTGGCAGTGCCTGCAGACTCTCAGAGTGCCTGTAGTGGATTTTAGAGCATCGGAAAAATGGTAACGATTCCCCTCTGGGATGTGCAGTGTCTGAGATTGGAGTACAGCCCTTGCCCCGCAGCATGGAAGGTGAGAGAGCGCCACGGTGGTGACACCAAACCTCTTGGCAGGACTCTTGTACTCACAAAACAGTTTTTGCCATTCTGATGCTATTTGCAGACAGGCATCTCTCTGTTTTGCACTGTAGGTGACCTTTCCAGGCCTCTGTATGTAGGAAATGGTGTTCCCCTCAGACACCTGGGAATTATAACCAGAAGATCACGTTCATATTTCTGTCTCTTGTGCAAACCTGACAGATTCACAGAGAAAATTTTCCTCAGCATATTGTCTTCTCTTCCAGCTTGTGACTGCGACTGTGGAAACCAACAGGGTACTTTTGGACCTGGATAACACAAGGATGACTGCAGAAGACTTCAGGATAAAGTAAATGTATATTCCTCTTTTCCAGGCACTGATTTCCTTTCTCCTGCTTTCCTCAACTTAGTGTCATAAATTAATTCCATAAGCAAATATCAACCCACAGAGACTAGAGTTCCTCCTGGTTACATGGCAGCACAACTGAAATAATTTGTAAGACTTCAAAATTCCTCATTGTTTCTGTAATGATCTTCAGTGGGAATACTGCCTATGGCTATGGAGTCAAACCTTAGAAAAGCTTTATTTTTAAGGAAAGAAAAATTATGATTATCTCTCACTGAAAAGTCAGATGAAACAGATAGATGAAACCTGCACAAAGTCTACAGTAAGAAAAGACCACAGAATACATTTTAATATTAAAGTTTAAGTACTGGCTGCTGATTTCATAATTCTGCTGGTTGAGAGATGCTCTGTGCTATGAAGTATAGACACAAAAGCAGACACTGAGATACTGAAATACATGAACTTTATCATAAATGAAGTCAGCAGGAGAAGGACTGAGAACCCAAGACCAGGGCTGACCTTTCTGCACTGTCCTTGGCGCAGGTATGAGACGGAATACGGTCTCCGGCAGAATGTGGAGGCTGACATTAATAGCTTGCGACCCTTGTTGGATAATCTGACTCTGAGCAGGTCTGATCTGGAAATGCAATTTGAGTCTCTAAAGGAGGAGATGATTGACCTCAAGAAGAACCATGAGGAGGTAAGAGCCAGCTTCTCAAAATGCAAACTGCGGTGGAAAACAAAAACACTTCCAGTATCGGAAATCTGGGGAGGTTTCGCAGGTAACATCCTCTGCTCTAAATAGTCTTCCCTGCTCTCCAATGTGTGGCAGCTCAGCACAGGGCCACCTGAGACAGGCCGACGGCCCGGTGTCCCTGAGCGCAGTCCCCCTCAACAAGCCATGGCTGGGAAGTCAAGGCCAAATCATTGCAACAAGAAAAAAACCCAACATACATATATATGTTGTTGAAAGGATCCAGTATGATTTATGACTTCAGAGCAAGTTAGCTGACTTCAAAAGTCTTTCGCAAAGTAATTTCACCATTTTTGTTTATTTGCCTTGGGCCTGGGTTTTCTCTGCAGGAAATGAAATTGCTGCAAACACAGTCCAATGGTGATGTGAATGTGGAGGTGAATGCTGCTCCAGGAGAGGATCTGCTGAAAAAACTGAATGATATGAGACAAGAATATGAAAATATTATTCAGAAAAACCGTGAAGAGGTTGAAAGGTGGTATGAAAGCAAGGTAAATGGTTACAATTTGAATGTTCACATTACAAAAAGAAAACCAATACCAACTTTTGGTAAGAACTTCCTGTAGATGAATGACACTTTACATGACAACATCCATTGGTCTTAGGATATAATAGTAGAATGCCTTTGATTAAAATAAAGGAAATCACAAGTGCACTTGAACTGCACTAGCAGAGCCATAGCAGCAAGTTTAACCAGCCCCCATTTTACAAGGGGCCCGGCTTCAACTTGTATTGCCGAATGCTTCCATGATAAACTGCCATGTGACATTGTAAGTAAAACTAAAAACCCTCCAATTCTGTATATTACTTCTTCAGATGGAGGAAGTGAGTCAACAAGTCCACTCAAGTGGCCAGGAAGTGGAATCAAGCAACCAACAGATCTCTGTGCTGAGACGTGACTATCAGAGCCTGGAAATTGAGCTGCAGTCGCAAATCAGCATGGTAGGTAACGATTGCTTCTGATCCTCTGATTTGCAAAGAACACATGAGTTGCTGGAGTGACAGGAGATCAGCTATAGCTAGCACGCCATTTAATGAAGATGCTTGGTACATCTGACACCATGTAAGATTTTTCTCATTTTGGGCACAAGAATGATCTAATCTTGTCATGTTCCCCTAAATACTATATTTTTTTCTTTCATTCTCAGTTACAGTCTTTGCAATCCAACTTGGAAGACACAGAGCGTCGCTACAACATGCAGCTGCAGCAGATCCAGGGTATGATCAGCCCCTTGGAGGAGGAGCTGGCCAGCATCCGCTGTGAGATGGAGAGTCAGAACGAAGAGTACAAGATGCTCCTGGGCATCAAGACCCGCCTGGAGCAGGAGATTGCTCAGTACCGGGCGCTGCTGGAGGAGGGACAGCATGATATTAGGTATGTGCATTCAGATTAATTAACATGTCATCTATGCAAACAGGTGAAGATGAAGTAGCAAAATTTGTATTAGGAACTACTGCAATTGATTCATCATCAACATATTCACGACAATCACAAGAATTCATACGGAATGTAAATCTTAGCTGGCAGTGTACAAAGCTGTATTATTCTATACTTACTACGAACTGGACAAAAACATTTAAAAAAGTATTTAGAACTATAATATGCCATTTCTTCTCCTAAGTACAACCAGGAGGTATAGTTATATATGAAAATGAAAGGTAAGCAAGAAAATAAGTGTCTTTTATAAATACTCAAGGTACGTATTTTGAAAGACATCTAAAGCCATTCATTATCTTTCTTTTTCTTCTTCTGTGCAGATCAGTTAATTTGTCCTTAATTAGGGTAGTTTAAAATCAGTTCTCCAGAACACATTTCACACAATAGTATTCTCAGTCATACGAAGAGCTCAGACGGAGTCAGGAAAGGGGCCGTGACACAGCCGATAGGATGCCAGACACTGGTCCTGTTGCTGTAAGTCTTATGCACGCATGTCCTTTCCTCCTTACAGCACCTCACAGGGAGGAGCTGGTGGTGGATCTTCAGGAGGAGGAGGTCATGGAGGAACTAGCTGGTCTTCTGGAAGAGGAAGCAGCAGAGGAGGAAGTAGCTGGTCCTCAGGTGGAGGAAGCAGTGGAGGAAGAACTGGAGGATCCTACGGAAGAACTTCCTCTTCTGGAGGTGGAGGAGGAGGGAGCGGAGGAAGAATGGGAGGTGGATCCTGTGGTAAAACTTCAGGTGGAGGTGGTGGCTGTGGTGGAGGAGGAGGGGGCAAATCCTGCCTCTCCCACTCTTCATCTTCCCACTCCCAGTCTGGCAGCTCTTGTGAAAGCCAAGGTAAAAATTGGAATAAAAGAATATATCCTTCCAGTAACTTACTTCTCTGAATAGCAGCAAAGGATGTGACAACTTCCTTCCTGATTTGGAAATCTGGAGAGATTTTTGCTATTTTTTCCCAGTCATGTTTTAAGTCCATGCTGACGTTTGTTCTTGCATAGACACATATCAACATGGTATTATTTCACAAGTGACTCGAATGAAGGGGCTGTTATGAAGAGTTGTATCAGAGGATGTGTAGAAAGAGGAAATGAAGGGGGAAAAGGAAAAATAATCCCCAATCCAAAGGATACAGGGAACCAGAGAAGTCAACAGTTTCGGAATGAAGCGAAATGTTAGAAATGTAGCTGGGATTAAGGGGGAAAATTGGTTAAAGCATGGTAAAGTAGTTGGAGCACTCATGACATTTAAAATATAAAGGGTAATAGCTGCAAAATCCTGAAGTAGCAAAAGATGAGGAGTGACCAGAAGGTCTTTTCCATGTCTGATTTCACGGCTGTGGTTCCAGGAGGTGCTGAAAACCTGAAGCTCTGCCTGGACGGGAATAAAACATTGGAGAGAGGAGCAACAATGGAGGAAGTGTCCGAAGCCATAAAAACAATGAGATTGGGTAAGGCTCCAGGTCCTGACAGCATCTCAGACAAATGCCTGAAAATGTTGAAAATGAACAGGAAGTTATATTTTTAGAAAGATTCTCTTCCACTTCTGATTTGAGGCTTTCATTTATTCCTTCTTATCAAGGAAGTAACAGGGATATTAATCTTACTTATAAATGCAGTGTATCTCACAAACATGCTGTTTTCCATCACAGACTAACAGTTGGGCATGAAAGTATTGGCTATAGACCAAAAGGCCTGAAGCCATTAATATCAATAGTAAGAATCCTGTACACAGACTGTCTTGATGTGGAAAACAAAGGCAGTGAATTCAGAAGGCTTCTGTGTAACGAGTAAGATTTTTTGGTAAGATTTGGTGTAGATGAGATCTAGTTTTTTTTAAAATAATAGGGTTTGCAAACTCCTCCGTAAAAATGCACTCCTTTGATCAAACATCCTATCTGACTTGCAACAGGTCTACGTATACTGTTCAGTAGGCAAGATTAAAATATATTATGTGCCATCCTACTTTAACTTTAAAAATTTACTGTAAATACCCACACACACATAAATACTCTAAGTTCACGTGTATTTGTTTTATACTGCTACAGTCACTCTAAATTTAAAGAGTGATTTATACTTACTCAGTTGAGTATAGAAGCAGGTCTGTGTATTTAATACGATAAAGCTGCAAGTGCACATGCTTGCACAAATATTAAGTCTGACACTGTTCAAACCTTTCCGGAATGCTGGGAAAAAAATCTAGTCCACTGAGAACCGCACAGTCTATAATTAATGCAGTAACAAAAAGATTTAAAATGCTGAATGAAACAACACTTCTTCAAAGAAATTCTTCCTTCCCTTCATCTTTCCACAGGGAGTTCTAGAAAGCCTGAGGACTGATTGGCAAAACCAGCATCTTCCACTGCAGGACCTCACCAGTGGGCCTTTGGACCAAGCAAGAATATACCGAGCATGTCTGATCACGCCTCTGCAAAGAGCAAGAGGCAAACACTTGTTCAAGTTACTCAACACTGTTCACTCCAGGGGCTCATCAGACTCTTTGGATGGCCTGCCTGCTGCTTCCCTCTGAATTTCTGTGCCTAATCACTGTTACCTGAGTTAATCTCTACTGTGATTGGTATTCCTGTGAAAAAAAAAACAAACAAAAAAATAAACACTAATAAATCTTTGCTTCTCTCTGATGCAACCAGAAAGCCATGTCTATGAGAGATTTCCTTTAGCAGACATTTTTGTTATAATCAGTTACAAATATCAAGCCCTACCTGTGGAATACACAACAACATGTCAGATTATGTGCAAGACCCAAAAGTTTGCAGTGACATATTCACCATTTAAGACTAACTGGGCAATACTGTAAATACACTGCCAGGTACAATGCTCTGGTAGTGCCAGCAATGGGAAAACTAACAGCCAAAAACCCTACTCATTTCTGCTATTAACTTCTATCGGGAAAGAGAGGGTGGGTTTAAGGAACTGACTATTCCCTAGAAAGCCTCTTAAAAAAGATCTTCCTAAGGAGTCACTAAAATGCATTATGAAACTTTTTTATCATTGAATTTAAAGATGGACATTTTCAGTTCCCAGTGCCAAAACACCCCTCAGTGCAGAACGCAATTCATGTACAATTAATTATCCAAAAAAGAACACAGTTTGAGTGCTACCTGCTTGGTAGAGAAAAGTTCTGTAAGAGCATATCCCTACTTAGTGACAGTAGTTATCTGTACTGTAAAATAAACTCATAACGCTGGAGTAGGAACCAAACTACACGCATATGGCCTTGCAGAAGAAGGAATTCACAGGGTAGTTTTAGTGATCAGAGCCACATCTTGCTGTCTGGTAGCTGTACAACACCTGGCCTCTGCTATGCATTGTCACTTCAGGGCATTTCTCATGTCTAAGTATGGACATTTTACAAAGAAGATTGGCAAATTATTCATATTTAGAATGTGATTTTACAAAACCCAGTGGTAGGTTGAGAGAAAAAAAAAAGAAGATATACAAAAGAAAAGATTCCCAAACCAATTTTAACAGTTGCCTACAGATCACACAGTAGAGGGACTGCTCACAGCGATAAGGGTGTAAATGCCCTAAAGCATAGAGATTGAACTTTTTTCTTTTTTAATTATAGCCACATTTCCCTCCTTTATGCCCTGGGACGGGTGCTAATGGTACAGAGGGTCCTCTCTGCCCGTCCCCCCATGCTGTATCCCTTGCAGCGCTTTGCAGTCCTGCTCAGGCTAATTAAAGGGTCAGGTCTATGCAAGGTCAGAATCGCTGAAATTAACTCCATGGGGAATTTTACTTGAAAATAATTCAGAGGGCTTCTCATGGACACCTGTTCATTAATTGTTTTTTTATCCCTTGCATTTCTCAACTCATCTCCTTAGACATAAACAAAGGGAACCAGGTAGGAGCATCACTGCTGGAAGCTTTTCTCTCTCAGTTTTACCGTCATGAGTTTTGTTTTTTTCACTCCGGGGAAGGCATCACCCACTGGAGAAGGTTGAGAAACACAGACTGAGTGGGAGACCGTGGGAACGGGAATCCTGAACGCCCGAGTTCCAGGCAGATCTGTGCCAGTGATTCACTGCATTGCCTTATGTCAGGCTCTTGGCCAATGTGATTAGTACTGAAAAGAAAAAAATTTAAGACGAAAATGTTTTTCTGAGCAGTGGCTTCGTAGGGTCTGAGGAACGGGCTAATCTTTGTGAAGGACTACTTCACATGTAAACATGCACTGATATTCCTGACCTGCCATGCAAAGAGTCAGTGCTGATTATGGACCATTAAGGACACCCCCATCTCCCTCCTATTGCAAAATCACCTACTTCATTTTTAATCCCTTTGCAGCATCAAGTCATACTTGTCTCTGTATTGCTAGCTGTCCCCTAAACGTTCCTCTGACTGCTCTGCTAGTTTTACACCTCTTGCAGGCTGTGACTGTTCTTTCTTAGACCTGTCTATTCAGGTTACTAAACTAACAGCCCAAATTGAAGAATAGTCAAATACATCCCGCTTCTCATACCTCCTCCAAGAGCCTGCCAAGTTAATCTCAACAACGTTTCTGCTGAGTGCATGCTTCCTGGCTTCTATAGGGTGATTGATGTACAGGCCATCGCCTCTCCTCAGCCTTATAGCAACACCAGGAAAGCTCTTGAGGAGGTCAGATACATTTTGCTTGGAGGAGCTTGCTGGTCTGCACCATTGCAGCAGCTCTGAGGACTACTGATACCTCTCACTCCTTGATTCTGTACTTTCCAAAACTATAACTTACCTTTAGGATTTTTACTGTCAGTTATCTAAGTATCTAGCACATATGCACTTAACCTTGCAGAAGAAATCCCACTGAAACAAGTCCTGTGAGAGCAAAGCAGAATGGAACTTGGGAAGGAGAATCCACACGGCAGTGAGGGGGTTCAGTACTGTCCCGGAAGACCAGCGCCACGGTACCAACACGCCAATATTAGGATGCAATGTGTTGCAATATGCTATGTGATTCTGCTGCTGATTTAAATGCTTATATTGCTATGTTATAATCACGCACAGAAATAAGTAAAAATTTCTGAGTAATTAGGGTAAATAATATAATATTACTGTTACTACTTTTGCTACTCAGCATTGGTCTTACTGTCTTCTTCCTTACCTAAAATCTGTACCTTAACAAAGTGTTCTTATAATGTTCTTTGCATGTAATGAGCCTGCATCCGTAACGCAAATCAGCTTAATAATAAAGTTTATTTGCTACACATTACAGTATGTGACAAAAAAAATACAAACCACCAATAAACTTAAAAAAATACCGACTTAATCATGGCATCAGTGCTTATTGCATACAAAAAGAAGACTGATTTTAAATAGTTTCTTACCATACCCTGGAAGAAAGTGCCAGCTTAAGTATTCTTGCCTTTTTCCATTTTGTATATACAAAATCTGCATCTAGTTATCACTAGCACTTGCTTACTAGAGAGAGAACAGGCTTGTGATAATAACAATGATGCAAAAACACTTCAGTGAAGGAATAGAGCTAGAATACCAAAACTATTGCAAAGCAGGAGTAAGAAATACAAATGTAGTAGTGTCAGGTGTCAAAGCACACTGAAAATGGGACTCCAGCGATATTGAGAGTAGTGAGGAGAACCTTGCGCCTTTTATTTGCATGCATTTTGTTAGGCATTAATCAGCATAATAAGCTTTAATTTTATGAGCACGAAGTGTTGCAATTCGGATACTTATCTGGTGTTCCTATTAGTGCTCTGAGAAGAAAATTGCGGTATGTGTTGGAACAAGACCATCAGAACAGCCTTAGGCAAAAATAAATGTGCACACACACTCCTATATGTTTGGCTTTAGTACTCCCGGAGCACTTCATTTGTCCATTTGAAGGCATAGATGTAATTTCAAAATTGCCTATGCATATATTCTGCTGATCTCTCTTTTGTTTAGCATTAATTGTCAGCCCAATTAATTGTCAAATGCTACATGGGCTACATTCTGTTCAGCATTAGTACAGCAAAGTATGCCATTTCTCTGCACTGTTGGGGGGAAGAAAGAAACTAGCAGATCTTTCTAGAGCCCATGCATCTCAACATGAATGCCCTAGTGGGTTTTCTTCACTTTTATGAGGGGGTAACACAGGTTGCTTAGGTAGTCATTTGGTTAAAGTGTTGGGGATTTTTTTTTTTTTTTTTGTGATAGTAATTCTTTATACAGACAATCAAGCAGGGGCCTGATCCAGCAGCAAGCCCAGCAGCATGCCTCCCCAAGGCCAGCATGACCTTCCTCCCTGTAAAACACTCAAGGAAGAGCGGGTGCTTTCTGTCACACAGCACGGCAGCTGTAGTAACAGAAGTACAGTATGCGGAGTAGTGCCTTTGCAGGCTGGGAGTCAAATCGCTGTGTTCCATCTTGCAGAATGCTGCAGTAATCAGAGCCATTAAGGTGACAGTAGAGCTGCAGGTGCCCACAGCCTGGAGAGGAGCTGAGGCCACTTAAACCAAACGGACTGAGGCACACAGCTCCAGAAAGCCAGACCTTGTTGGCAGATGTTCTTACCATGCCCTCCAGCTCCTCTAGGCAACATGAAAAACACTGTTCCATTTTGGTACCAAAAAATATTATTCCAATCAAATTGACTTCACTCTGTAGGAGACTGGGATAATCACAGGGACAGCGCTTCAATTCCGGCTCAGGAAGTGAGAGAAAAGGTAACTGGCAGCTCAGAGGCAGTAACTAGAGGTAGTAAACTCTAGCCAGTTAGCTGGAGGGCACCATGGCCTCGACCCATGGCTCTCACATCCAAGTGACAGAAACGGTGTGTACATCTTCATCTGAGCAACAGGCATTCTTCCCATCAGTCTACTGGCCTGGAAGATCCAAGTTATCCTGCACAATAGTGTTTGCTAGGAGAGTGCTAGAGGTTTTAAACTTCACGGGCAAGCTCACTGCTGCCTTAATAGTCCTCATTTCCTTTGCTGGGTCTAATCTACATTTCTTTGGAAATTATTGTGATTTCACTGGAATATTATTAGATGAAGTAGGAATGAAGAGTAAGCACAGACTCCTAGGTGAAAACAGATCCTCTTTTCTTACAAAAATTTCTATTAAGAGTGTTGGGAAGAGATTATTAAACAGATCAGGAGAAGAAACTGTAGCACTTGCCTGAGGTATGGCATCAGAATGACATTGAATTAGGGGAAATGTTTTAATTTTTCAGTGCACAGAGACAAAAGTGAGAACACATTTTCTCTAGGCCTGTTTTGAATGCAGCAGCTCCAGTTTGTTGTAAAAGTCTCCCAGTTTTGCTAAAATATACATCAGTGTGGGCTGCTCACAGAGTTTTGTCTTCATTCTGATGCTAGGCAGTCACTTCTCTGATATATATCACAGAGGCCTGATTAAAAGGAAAACAATAACAGAGAGAGTGAAAGAATGTCGGCTGTACTTGAAACGTGGCATGTGCTGAGGTAACAAGAAGCAGTAAGCAGTGTCAAAACATTCGGCTCCTCTGCCGCCTGGGTAATGCCAGTAGCTGTGGCAATGAATGTCCTTACTCTGGTCTGATTTGGAAATGGCAATGTCATATAGCATACAGGATGCTGTACCAGCACAGTAACATTAATGATTAAACCGTGCATCATATATAGGAAAAAGATGAGAAAAGGTCTTAAAATTGCTGGTTCCTTTCAGGTAATTCCGTAAATTATAAACTTTACATCATCCATAAAACACATTAGCGGAAAGCATCAGAGAACAAAACTTTTTGAAGGTTCTTTAAATGAGCTCGAAAAGGAAAAATTCATCCTGTCAGAATGGATCTTCTCTGGTTTGTAAATATTTTCACAGTTAAATATTTAATAATCAATAAATTAAAATTTGTCAGGACGGAATTCAATGTATGCAACTTTACAAGAGGATGGAGAACTCGTAGTTCACCTGTATTTTTCAGGTACATTGGTATTATAGTCCAAAGACACATACTACATTTTTGAGAACATAGTGACTGTGAAAGAAACAATCATTAGAGAAAATTTTTAGCTGTTAAGAATACAGCATATCCTAACATCCAGGAGGATTTATATAAAAAGCACTAATATTAAATAATAGCAACGGTAAAGACAAAAAAGCAACATCCTATGAGCATACGACTTAAAGGCTACCAAAGGTCTAAAGGCAAAATCTTCGGTTTGTGTTCCTCCTTTATATATAAGTAGTGGTAATAATAGAGAACTAAAATGAAACTTTAAGGCTATCTAAAGTTCTCCACGCTCAATGGCTTGACTCCTTCTTTTCTTTCATTGATTTTATTTTTTAAAGTATTTTCCAAGCATACAATAAGATATGCCCTTATTGGAACCTTCCAGTATGGACAAGTTCCTGCTGTGAACAAGTACATATAGCAAATGATAACCTATAAATAAAACAGGAAACAATGTAGGTTCTCAGAAAGTACGTAAACAGATTAAGAGATTCTTCTAGCAAATGTTTTTACTCTTGTTTTAAAAATTCCAGAGAATTTTTTGCTCCTTATCACTAACAAACACATAGATCATTCTAGCTTGTCTAAGAAAAGCATCTATAAGGAGTATCACTGGAGTCGCTGATGGAAATCTGAATGTGATAATCAATTTTACTTACCATAGCAGAATTTGTGAAAAAGGGCCCCCACTGACCAAAACGACATTACCCAGACACAAAGACAAAACAACACTAAAAAGAAAACACATTTTGCATACAGTAAACTGCACCTTTCAGCACAAAAACAGAATGTGTGGAAGCCCAGAAACCGTGTTTACGCTGCACAGGTGACACTACCGTCCTCCAGCTGTGAATCAAAGAGAAATTATCACATCATCAAGCTACTTGACATCTTTCATCATCTTTAAGCCATTGAGTATATCAAATAGCAAGATAAAATCAGAGAGCTTTTGAAAGAGATTGCATAAGCAGCAATAAAGCAATGCTGGCAAAACCACAGGGCAAAGGACAGGATGATGGATTCAGCCAGAAAAATGGTAAATAATCCTTAATTTAACATAAAAAAGACCAGAAGTTAAGAGGCAGAAATATAGTTTGTAGAAGACTCATGCACATGGAGACTGATAGCAGAGTGTAAAAGACAGCAGCAAGATACAAAGAACTTCGATGTCAAGGTGACCCTTGGAAAGCAAGGGCTGTGCTGTGCTGCCCTCCACAAGGGTGTTTTGGAAGATGCTGAGAAAAAGCAGCAGACAGCAATGCCAGTTCCTCGCACGTGCCCATCTCTGTTCCCTCCACCGGAGGTTTAGGGGCACGTTGCTACGTTTCATAAACCCCTCACAGCCATTAGGGGATCAGTAACCAAACAGAGAGGAAGAAAGGCAAGGGAGACATTTCAGTAACACAGAACAAAACTGTCACTGGAAAACATATGCTTTCTTCCAGGCAAACCATAACAGCTTGGGGTCCATCTACAGCAGGATCCCAAGTGCTGCTGGTTTTGCTGTGGTTTGCAATGTGGTTTGGCTGTTTGCATGAATGAAGTCTCCCCTGCATTCAAACAGAAGATGTACATTTCTCATAACAGCATGCAGTGTAAGAACAGAGCTCAGTGGATGCTGAGGAACCAAGATTCTGCAGTCGAATCAGGATAGTTAGTTTTCACCCCAGACAAAGATGAAACATTACAGCACGAGCGCGGTTTTGTAGATGATGATAGTCATCTGGAATCAAAGAGTCCATCAGCACTGTTTGCCCAAACTCAGACCACTTTTATATATTTTTCAGAAACACACAATTCTGTCTTCAGATACCTGCTTTAGCATCAGATCTAACAAGTGATGACAAAAACCATTTACATGTCCATCCTGGGTGAACTCCTGGGGATCAGTGCAAGACTGAATATGGTGTAATTTCTGTTGTGGTCTCAACAGTCTGATTCCAACCAATTTATGTAAAAAGCTTTCTGGCTTTTCTCTCAGGATGCTATTTTAGAGTCACGAGGACTGCATTAAGTCTCAAGTCAGCATTAAGAGCAATATATTTAATAACTCTGTTACCTGTAATATATGACACCATAACAATAGAGAGAATGAGCAGTTTTATATTAAACCTTAAAAGATCTTCCCACACAGTAGTTTATAGGTCATTGTCTGCATTGAATACAGCTTCTAATTGTGCTACAGTTGACTTTATAATACAATTAAAGCATCCTTAATCCTCTTACTATTTTAGATCAACAGCTCTTTGGATGAAAAAAAAAATCCAATAGTATTTTCCCTTTGATTTCTAGGGCTTAGCAATCTAGTGTGTATTATCACCAATAGCTGTATTATCACTTTTTTCATAAAGGAAGGATTTTTATTTTTAAATAAGAATCCCACTGCATTGCTTGAGATAGACTTCTTGTATAATTAAATATGTTCTCTAAGTGATGGCAGGGACACACAAGTTGGACAATCTAAATAGACAAGTTATACAGTCCTATTAATAAAACTCTTGCACTATCATGTATAGTGAGAAAAAGAATATAAGCAGTATAGAAGATATTAAATGCACAAAATATGAAAAAGCAAAAGAGAACAATAGTCCTTGACAGTAGCAGCTACAAAAATCTTAGCAAAGAAAGTAGATTAATAATTGAACAAATAAATGCACAGTCTAACATGAAAGATTTAGGCTTCACGTTCTTTCTTTTAGGGAAGAGCTGGGAACAAAAATTCTTTCTTTATAGTTCCACTGGGTACACATTATCTCAACTTGAGCTTCAAAAGGATCCTGTGTGAAGTGGCTTTTCCACTGTAAACAGATCCAGGCTGCATGAGGCAAAAGACTATCTATTCCAGAAAAAAGCTAAATGAAAAGAATGCTACCCAAAAGAAATGAAATGTTCAGTCTTAAACAAACACCATAAACCCAGCAATGGGCTTGATTGCCTGAGATATCAGCACAAAAATATTGTTCAGCAAATTATTCTTGGCACAAACAACAAGGTTGGCAAATGCCCTGGGAGAAGGATACACCCTGATGGTGACACCCACTGTCAAAAGTATAAATAGAGAGAGCTGGGGGATGAAAATTTGCAGTCCTGAATCCTATCAGGCTGTGCACCTAGATTTGGGGTTGTGGTTAGACTCTCACCTGCTGTCACCATGAGCTGTGGCACTAAATCTTCGACTAGTACCATCAGAATTAGCAGCGGAGGTGGTGGTAGTGGTGGTGGAGGATGCAGTGGTGGAGGTGGTGGAGGGGGTAGCAGCTGTGGAGTACGTAAGTCTGGTGGATACTCCTCAGTGTCCAGTAGGAGGTACACCTCTTCCGGAGGAAGCGGAGGGTTTTCTGGGAGAAGCTTTGGTGGAGGAGTTTCCAGGAACAGCTATGGAGGGGGCTTCAGCAGTGGCAGTTGTGGAAGGATTAGCCGCAGCAGCTATGGTGGGAGAATGAGTGGTGGTAGCTATGGAGGAGGAATGGGCTGTGGAAGTATGGGAGGAGGATTTGGATCAGGTGGCGGTGGTTTTGGAGGAATGGGAGGTGGTTATGGAGGTTGTGGAGGTAGTTTTGGTGGTGGTGGATATAGTGGAGGTGGATTTAGTGGCTTCGGGGGCAGTAGTGGCTTTGGTGGTGGCAGCTTTGGTGGTGGTGGTGGCTATGGTGGAGGCAGTTTTGGTGGAGCGGGGTTTGGTGAAGATTCCGGCTTGCTTTCCACAAATGAAAAGCTGACCATGCAGAACCTGAACGACCGCCTGGCTTCTTACTTGGATAAAGTACGACGCTTGGAGGACGAAAATACTCAACTTGAACAACTGATCAGGGAGTGGTATAAAAATCAAGGTCCCACTGGCACCAGGGACTACAGCCAATATTACAGAACAATTGAAGAACTGCAGAACCAGGTATGATGTAATTTGATTAACTTTGAACAGATTCTCATTAGAACAGCACTTGCCTCCTGCAGCACAATATCCCGATTTGGGGCGATATGTTCCCTCCTTTGTTTTAGCCAGGAGGCAGGCAGGTGAGGTGACAAAGCCTGACTACCAGTTTTTCTCTGCTGTGGGTGATACGCGTGTTCTGGCACACTTGTGCTTGGCGCAGGTAGCGTTGTCTGGTGCAATGGCAGATCAGTGCACCCATGATGGGGCCTATCCAGCACTCCCTTCAACACTGTGCCCTTGCTTGTTAGTTCTTCACTCTCTTGAACAGGAGGTATAATCATTGCTTGCTTACATTGTGCTACTAGTGCCCATATTAATTGCATCTTTTTGTGAATATACAGGATGAGCCAACATGTGCATTGTCTAATTCTAGCCCTCGGCCATTTAATATTCCCATATCTCCTACATGAATATGGTTGTTGCTAAATGCAATGGGAATTATGTTTTCCCACTGTTTTTAGAATATGAGGAGTTTATTTAGTTACTCTTTCCAACAAGGTATTAAGTTTTTGATGCATATTTGTGAATGAAAATTGACAGCAAAGGCACTTTCTTTTAACTGGAAGCAACAAACTCTTCTCTGTCCATATAGCTCCTGCAGCAGTAGTCAGGCTTGCCATTACCATAAAGATATTCTGAGATGTGTTTCTGCACAGGTATTCCTTCCCTCTGTGTGTCAGACTGAAAAGACAACTAACCCAATAACACCTGCCCTCTCCCTTTCAGATCGTTGGTGCAAATGTGGACCTTAACAAGATCCTTCTTGACATTGACAACACCAGAATGACTGTGGATGACTTCAGACTGAAGTGAGTCCTTCCCTTCTTGTTGCATTCCATCTTGCCTCCCTGTACCCTCATGAGTTCATATTGTCAATTAATCTTTGTAGATGCTGTAGCCTCTTGGCTCCAGTGACAGAATATACAGCTGTTGGGAAAAGCACCCTAAGAATGACTTTTTGTTAGTTTTTCATTATTGTTTTTCTCCAGACAAGTTACTGAAGAGTGCCATTTAAAGGACTACAGTCTAAGTTTCTCCATCCTTGCACGTAGATTTATAAGTATAATCCTCATCATATAAATTTCAGAGAGAGAAATTCTACTGAAATCAAACAAACCTATTGGAGATGGAAAGAGAATTAGGTCCTTTCTTTTAAGAATTGAGCACTGGGATTAAAGACCAAAGACATACTGATGGGAACTGTTCATAATCAAGATAACAAAGAAAGAGGTCTGGCAGCACTTTTACTGTCTATCTTGTCTGTCCTTTAGGTATGAAACTGAATATACTCTCCACCAGAGTGTGGCAAGTGACATTAATGGATTACGTCCACTTTTGGATCAACTGACTCTAGCCAGATCTGACTTGGAGACACAGTTTGAATCCCTAAAAGAGGAATTGATCTATCTTAAGAAGAACCATGAAGAGGTAAGTTTCTCCACACTTTAAAATAATAACTAATGAAAACTCAACACTCAGAGAATTTCCTGTGGATTTCTTCCACTAGCAGTAACAGGATTTTGGCCGCTGGCTTTGATCACCCAATGTGACACAATCTGGCTTTGATTTTCAGGAGTATGCAGCATCCATAGTTGCCCACAGCTGATAAGACACCTAGGTCAGCATGTGGCATGTGGCAAAATGAGATCAGGGAAATGAACAGTGTTCAGTACAAAGTACAATTTCATTGCTGAACTCAGAGAAGGAAAACCATATAGAATATACAGAGGAGTCAAAAGAAAATATTTGTACTATCTGCAATTATATTTCCTATTGAGAAGAACAATGCAAAAAAGGATTTTCACAAAAAGCACACTGCATAGAATTCCTTATGACCCTGAGGAGAAAATGTCAGGGTTGCTGTGCATGTGGTGCTGGGCTATAGTTCACTGTAAAGTTTGGCTTGGGAATGGCAGAATTGTTCCCTTTCACAACAAGGACAGATGAGGGGCCCTTTGCAGGAGCGACACGGCTGTGTGCGGATTTGTGTCCCTTTCTTTGCTTCTATTTGAAACTGATATTTCTCCTTACCTTCACCCTTTGAGAACCTGGTGGGGTTTTTTGTGCTTTTTTTTAGGAAATGAAAGGACTGCAAACACAATCTGGTGGTGATGTCAATGTGGAGGTCAATGCTACTCCTGGCATTAATTTGATGGAAAAATTAAATGAAATGCGATCTGAATACGAACGGCTTATTGAGAACAACCGGAGAGAGGTGGAAAGCTGGTATGAAACCAAGGTAAAGCACAGTAGTTTTTCAGTTACTAAATTTCTCACAAAGAACTGGACCTATTTACATCCAGCAGAGGAAAGGCAACTTATCATGATTATTTAAGGGACATTAACTTTAAATGACTAAGCAGTTTACTGTAAGAGGTCAGTTCCTGAGTATTAAGATTATGTAGTAAAGCATGTAGAATCTCTGTTCCAGTAGCAAGGTGATTTACACAGAGTGAGTTAGCCGAGTGGTGTGTGGGAAATGTACAGTCAGTCTGCATTACATCTTTATTCTTATTAATTGCTTTCTCAATGCTTTTATGATAACCCCACAATGTTTTCTTATTATCAAAAAATGCCTCAATTTTCTATGTGAATTTTTCAGATGGAAGAAGTTAATCAACAAGTCCATTCGAGTGGCCAGGAGATACAATCAAGCAACCAACAGATCTCTGAGCTGAGACGTGAATATCAGAGCCTGGAAATTGAGCTGCAGTCACAAATCAGCATGGTAAGTAAAGATATTTGCTTCTATTGCACCTCTGATGCAGGCTGTACATGTCACTAGAATGAGAGAATAGTTACACGGAGAAAGTACTCCATCTGTAGAGAATGGGATACTGGATTATTACCTTCAAAGATATGGTTTTTTCTGGTTTGTGAAGATCTCAAATTTTTCCACAAAAATGAGTTAAACTTGCCACATTCCCATAAACACTGTATTTTGTTTTCCATTTACAGGTAGACTCTTTGCAATCCAACTTGGAAGACACAGAGCGTCGCTACAACATGCAGCTGCAGCAGATCCAGGGTATGATCAGCCCCTTGGAGGAGGAGCTGGCCAGCATCCGCTGTGAGATGGAGAGTCAGAACGAAGAGTACAAGATGCTCCTGGGCATCAAGACCCGCCTGGAGCAGGAGATTGCTCAGTACCGGGCGCTGCTGGAGGAGGGACAGCAAGACCTTGTGTATGTAAACTGACAAAAGAACAGAGCATTGTGTGAAACCTGGGGTTGCTAGATTAGTCACAAAGACAGGAAATTAAGAGTCTAGATTTGCAGAACAGACTTTGTACTGAAATGAGGCTAATTCAGCTATCTTCAGCAATCACCTCCCAGGTCTGAAGTACTATACCTTTCTTGGCAAACCAGTTCGGAATATAAATCATGTGAGGAAAAATTAATGCAGAAATTCTGAACTACTGATTTGGGGCTGGGCAGGGAGACCCACGTACAGAGCCTTACCTTTACCCTCAATCCAGAAAAGGCCAGGAACTGAACAGACAGAAGTCACCTTGGAAAAGATTGTAAGCAGAAAAATGGCCATAGTTTTCCAAACCTTCATAAAAGCCTCAGTGTGCAATTCTCTGAAAGTTCAAGCTACTTCAGTTTCCCTTATGCTTGTAAGTGGCATCTGAAAGAACAGCTAAATCTTCGTTTTCTGCCATTTCACTGTGGAGTGCAGTGACAGCATACGCTGATAAAGCAGCAATGCTAAGTCTTGCAAGAAATACCTGAGCAGAATGGGGGAAAAGCAAGAACTCTTGCATTCAAGCTGAAATTGAAAGCGAAGTTGATTTTTGGGACTGTACCAGTTGTCTTGCTGATCTGTGCTAGATTCTAAAAAGGAGAAGTACAGACAAGAGAAGTGCAGACTTCTGTGCAGCATCTGTAGATAGATTTCTTTCTGAGATCAAAAATGCATTTGATTAACATTTTTTCTCTTTCTTTCTCTCTCTTTGCAGAATGCCAGCAGGAGGAATGGGAGGAGGAATGGGAGGAGGCATAGGTGGTGGTAGAATAGGAGGTGGTGGCTACTCTGGAGGAAGAGGAGGAGGAGGAGGTGGTAGCATGAGTGGTGGATATGGAGGTGGTGGCATTTGCTCAGGCGGCGGAATGGGAGGAGGAATGGGAGGAGGAAGTGGTGGAGGAGGAATGGGAGGAGGAAGCGGCGGTGGATGCAGTACTATTGCTGGAGGAGGAGGAGGAGGAAGGATCTCAGGAGGCGTCAGCAGTTCCCACTCCTACTCTTCATCTTCCCAGTCTCAGTCCTGCAGGAGCGGTGGTGAAAGCCAAGGTGAGAATTATTGTATGGGCACACTGTTCTCTCAGTCCCATCCTTACTCATTTATACACTGTATCTCATGCTCTTCCCAAGGTAAACAGTACTGAGGACAAACTAAAATTTCTGGAAAGTGTTAGATTTACTTTTATTAAAAATTCTTTCCTATTTGTGTGCAGAGGATCGACTCCACTTAAGAAACACACATTGGATTTCTATTCAATTTTGTGGGTGACATTGGCTAATCATGTAGTGAAAACCTCAGCTGTTTTTCTCCATCTCTCATTCTTTGCAGAACCTCATAAATACTGCCACTTTTGTACCATGCTTAAGTTCTCCTTTATGCTTTTGGTCATCTATCACATAATCAAGCTGCTTTTCTGTCTATTAAATACTGGTGCCTGACATTCAGTGCCAGTACTAAAGAAATTAACTCTTGCTTTATTTCTATACAGGGTATGGAAGAACTTTTGACTAAGAATATACATAGAGGATCCTGCAGTGCAAGACCTTCCAAACTGAAACTGGCCCAAATCCTCTACATTGCCCATACTCCTGAGGAAAGCCTGATGCTCTTCCCACTTCCTCACGGTTGCTGATGCCATCTACCCAGAAAGGCCTGTCGGAGCTACTCGGATGGGCCACCCGCCCACCTGCCATGCATGCTGCGTGCTTCTGCCTGGAACGCTTTGTGGCTTCAATCGTTGGCACTTTGTTCTTGCTTTACAGATTCAACCTGTTTGTTACTGAGGTTGTTCTGTATCAGAAAAATGTCGCTAATAAAACTTAATTTCTGTCTGATGCAACCAGAATCCTGTGTGGGGGTTTTCTTCCATTCTGTAGGTGTAAACACTTAAAAAGAAAACACAAAGCCATGTCAACACATGCCTCCAGGTGGAAAAGTTGGTGATATATTACAATAGTTGATAATGAAATTTAGAGTTAAAGCACAATTTCTGAGCATTCAGGGCAGATTGTAATCTTCTTGGAGCATCCCGTGCTGTGCCTTTGTATTTTAATAACATGCCAGATACTCCTGTGGAGCTGAGCTCCGAAGACTCAATAGCAGTTGAATATCAGCCCAGAACAGATTGCAGAATCTCAGTGCTCTATGAGTGCTAATAAAGTTGGCATCAAAGGAGTGCCCACCCAGGCCTGACACAAAGAAACATGAATGCTTACAGAACCATGACTGTAAAATGAGCTTTTCAGTTTGTGATTCACAAAACCTTAACTGGCACTCATCAGTTTGAACAGGAAATGCACAAACTAGTGATCTGGTTTTGAACAGACAAGAAAAGGAAGTTAAGAGGAAATATAATTTACAGGATCTTTACAAAGGTCTCCTCCATAAAATGTTAATTCTAAAAGCAGTATTTGCCTTCTACCTGTGACAAATGAAGTACATGTGAAAGTACCTGGAATGTTTACTTTTGGCTATAGGGAGACCTGTACTGTGAACACAATTAGCATAAACTCTTTCAGCCACATCCAACTGTTACTTAAAAACATTCCAACTGATTGCTTGGCTGCTGTAACAGCTCGGAGCACCCCAACAAACAAACAATCAGAAAGCACTCTCTTGTTATTAGCTATCTTTTGGGAGTTACGTTTGCTTCCATCCAGCTTTTTTATTTACTATCTTATAGTCATTCTTTCAAAGAAATTATAGTATAGCTTTCTCCAGTGCTGGGACAACTTTGTTCATGAAAACAAACAGTAGCTTCTTTCATTGCAGCCCACCTCCATGGATAAAACTCATTTCCAGAGACTTAGTTGAAAAAAACCCACTTTGCCTTCAGGAGACCAACACATTCAGAGATCAAAGGAAATGAAAGGTATTGTCCTAGGCCTTTCAAAGCAGTCTCTTGTGCACATTTGAGGAATCTCAGGAATTTTTGCATGCTATTTTGGAGAGAGGGCTGCCAAAGTAGGCTGATCGTAAACCACAGCTTTATTCTTTTTAATGAGAAGTTAGTATCTGAATTCCACAACTTGTCTGAAAATCTTAGTCCCTTGCACAGCTATGGACAGAAGTCAGCTCTAGGCTTCAGCATGTAGAAGGATCTGTGTGAGCCCATCAAGACAGGATGTCTATAGTGAAGCTTTAACAAAAGGCACAGAATGGGCCAAGCTCCAGAGTATCCTGGGCAAATGAGGGGCCAAAATTCCCCCGAGGCTGCAGAAGTGAAGGTATATGGCACTTGCACATGGACTGGGTGCTGGTGCAGGGCTGTGTGCTCGGGGAGTGGCCTCTAGTGGCGAGTGAGGCCTCAGAAACGTGGGGCTGTGGAAGAGGAGATAGCACCATTATTAAAGGTAAAACAGGTCAACACAAAAGAGGGTGGATCGAGAGAACAGATGCAAAATTAATTTCCAGAAATAGAGCCACATTGCCATGCAAACCTTCTCAACCTGTGGAGACCATCCAGGGAAACAGAACCACTTGACCTACACCAGATGGGAGTCTGTATTTGTTTGTACTGTGCTTGCATGAACTATTTGCAGAGTTGTTAAACACACTTTGTGCTACACAAATACTTCCAGCGATACACAACAGAAAGAATGAGATTCTAGTAATGCTGACTTTTGGTTTTTTGGTTTAGGTACTTGGACTACACACATCATCTAGAAAGAGATGTCATGTTCATAGTAAATGGTATATGGATTATTTCAAAGTAATCAACTGTGCTTACGCCAGGGCCCTCTAGAGGGTACTACACTGTTCTCTCTTGCACCTTGAATGTTACTACTACCTCCACAGATGTTATGTACCATATGATGAAGTTCAGAAGGAGTTAAAACAAGCAGACGGGAGACAGCACCTAGTGGGAAACCCAGTTTGAGGGAATGAAGGATTTTCAGGAGACTGTGACTGGTGTGGCTGAGGAAATAAAAAGAGAGTATGAAGGCAATGAGGAATCTCACTGTATCTTGAACAAAGACTGAGGAAAACCCTGTGGATCTAGACAGTGGGAATGTTTGGATGAACGGAATACAGCTGGGGCCTTCCATGGAGAACTATGAAATCGGGGATATGTCCTCCTGAAGTTTACGGCCACAGAAACCCAAGAACTTGTTTCTGTTCGAGGCTTTTAACAGTTTCATAGAAGCTTGATTAGCAAAGGTGGAAAAAGCAGCTCACTGAACATCCCATATTGCATAGGCAGTGGAAAAAAATACACAATTATTTCTTACTCTGTGTTTTGTGTTGCAAGATATTCTCTCACTGTTGGCAAACATGATTCATGGTAACGAGTTCAGATAATGACTATATTTTTTCAGATCTAATCTTTAACATTCTCTCTTTTCATCAAACTTATTTTTACTTCATTATATAATTCAAGGACAAATTCTGAGAAGTCTTTTTAATATGATTGTGAAAATATGAAATATCAAACATGTCTCCTCTCCATTTCCTCTGAGTCCATTTAAAACAGCTAAAATAAAACTAATAGCTGTTTGATAGGGAAAGATTTAATATTTTTCACAACATACTACTTTTCTGGCTGTCACCCAGTTTTCTTCAACAAGAAAAATTACTACAATCACCATCCTGCACTTTCAGAAAAAGTTAAATACCAACAGGACCTTCCTCAATATAAGCAGTGACAACAGTAAAAAATTCAGTGTAAAGTTCTCTTCCATAACAGACACGAGAATGCAGTTTTAAAAATTAATAACTTATTTAAGTGAATTAAAGTAGATTTCTAAATAGCTAACATAAATTTCAAGTAAATTAATGAATAGAGAGTCCCTTGGAGGCTGCTGGTCTTACAAATCATTGTCTGTGATCACAGGAGGAAGACAAAAGCTGAAATACTGAATTTCACCACACAGAAGACAGAAGGAGACAGACAACCAAGGCGGAGCCTTCATTAACTCCTATTACTAGCGATATATTGCCAGATTAATACAAGCTTTGCGATATTATATTATCCAACAAAGTATCCAACAAAGAGCCACCCACATAAAATTATAGTGCATGCTTTGTGTGAATCAACACAGACATACTTGAACAGAATGGTAATGCGTTTTAGTTACCTCAGACAAAATTTCCTTAGCACATCACTTTCGGCATGAGCACTAGGGCTGGCAAACTTCATGGGAAGCTGGACTGCCTCACGGGTGACACCCACCCAACAAGGTATAAGTAGGGATCCGCGAGGGCAGGAGGCTGCAGTTTGATTCTCTGTGTCAAGCTGTGCAGCGGGCTTTGCATTTGGGGCTGATACCTGATTACTTCCACCATGAGCTGCAGCATCAAGAGAACGTCTAGTACCTCGTACAGGAGCGGTGGAGGTGGAGGTGCCTGTGGTGGCGGCAGTGGCAGGAGTTCCTCCGTCTCCTGCAGGCGATACGCCTCCTCCGTGATAGGCGGTGGGAGCTACGGTGGGGGAGCGTGCAGCATCGGCTACGGAGGGGGCATGGGCGCGGGCAGCCTTGCTGGTGGCTTTGGTGGTGGCTTTGCGGGAGGCTTTGGTGGTGGTTTTGCGGGAGGCTTTGGTGCCGGGGGGGACATCCTTCTGAGCGGCAATGAGAAGGTCACCATGCAGAACCTCAACGACCGCCTGGCCTCTTACCTGGACAAAGTGCGAAGGCTGGAGGAAGAAAATGCTCAGCTTGAGCACAACATCCGGGAGTGGTACAGGAAACAAGCTCCCAGTGTTTCCAGGGACTACACCTCTTACTACCAGACCATCGAACAACTCCAGAATCAGGTAGGACAGCCCTGACTAACGTGGCTCTGTCTCCCGTGTGCTATTCCCGCCTGCAAGGACTTCCTCCTTCCCCTGGCCCTGGCTCTAAAGGGGTGGGGGGCGGCTCTGTGGCCTCGCTGGTGGGACCGCAGGCAGAGACCTGCTGAGCTGTGCCTCCCATTTCTTGGGTAAGCCAAGTCCCACCCCAGAAGCCAAAGGGATGTGCTCTGGGGGCACAGCATGAGGCATTGAGCAGTGCTCCACCAGGCCCAAGCATGCTGGTGTGTGGAACTGAAATCCCACTGTGTACAGGTGGATCCAAACCAGGCACGTGTGGTTTCCAGTCCTTCCCCTGCTCCTACCCAGTTGAGTTGGACAGAGTGCAAGGCCAAAGCTCCCGGGCGCGGGATCTGGACTCCCTTTGTCTCTGTACACTCCTACATAGACCATATGGAAGGACCAAGGCCTGCCCTCACAATCAGCTTACATCATTACCAGAAAAATTAGAGTAAATAGACCATGAAGCAGCACATTGCAGGAAAAGGGCTGAATACATTCCTTGGGACACATGGAGAACTCTCCCTAACTTGAGAAAGAGAAGCAAAGAGTAGGGGATTTGGGAGGATGGTCTATGATAGCCTGAGTTTCCTTGAAAAGTAAGTTTGGAGCATTACTCTCTCATATGGCCCCTGCATTACTGCAGGAAACCAAAGTTTTGGGTCCTCTTTGCTCTTGTCGTGGATGTCTAGAACACAGAAAGACTCCTCTCCAACTTCCCCTTTTGCAGATCATTTCTGCCACTGTGGATAACAACAGACTGCTTCTGGATATTGATAACAGCAAGATGACTGCTGATGACTTCCGAATGAAGTGAGTACCTTTCTGTGAACCTTACAGGTCTTTTAAACCCTCCTCCTCATCTCAGGAGACAAGGCAGCACTGCCCTGAGTGGTTTTACTGAGTTTTCATGTCTTACTGGGTACTAACCTTGGAGAGATGCGTGCTGTTGTGGTTTATCCCTAGCCGGTTACTGAGCACCATGCAGCTGCTCCCTCACCACTCCCCCAGTGGGATAGGGAGGAGAATGGAAAAAAACTCGTGGGCGAGATAAAGACAGTTTAATAGGATAATAAAGGAAGATGATGATGATGATGATAATAACAATAATAATACAAAAATATGAAACAAGAAATTTACAAATGCAAGTGCTCACCATTTGTGGAACCCTCTCTCGAGGCCCAGTCTATTTCTGAGCAGCGATCCCACCTCCCAGCGAGCTTCCTCAGTTCTATCTGGAGCATGACATTATACGGCAGGGAATATCCCTTTGGCCAGTCTGGGAGAGCTGCCCTGGCTGTGCTCTCTCAGCTTCTTGTGCACCTGGCAGGGCGTGGGAAGCTGAAAAGTCTTTGATTTAGTGTAGACACTACAACCACCCAGCAACAACTAAAACCATCAGTGTGTTGTTATCAACATTATTCTCACACTAAATCCAAAACATAGCACTGTAGCAGCTACTAGAAAGAGAATTAACTTTATCCGAGCTGAAACCAGGACAGTGCTATTGAGAGTCATCAATTCATTTCCCCATTTCTCTGTCTTTCTTGTGTGTGGTTCAGGTATGAGAATGAACTGGTCATCCGTCAGACTGTGGAGGCTGATATTAATGGCTTGAGAAATCTCCTGGATGACCTCACTCTGGTTAGATCTTCACTGGAATCCGAGCTAGAGTCCCTGAAGGATGAGCTGATTGCTCTCAAGAGAAACCATGAGGAGGTACGATCCAACGATAAAGAGCATGGCCAAGACATGGTCCTTTGACTTGTCCAGGTTCCCAATGTTACATACCAAGTAAATTCAGCCTTACGTCATGTGACTGCCATTTCTTTGTGCCTTGAGACTGCTTTGCCCACTGTCCCCAAGGGAAGACATGACCTGTGCTCTTTGTTTCTCTCTTTGGACTCTCTGCAGGAAATGAGACAGCTGCAGTCCCAAACGGGTGGCGACGTGAGCGTGGAGGTCAATGCTGCCCCTGGTGAAGACTTGTCAAAGATCCTGAACGACCTGAGAAACGAATACGAGCAGATCATCGAGAAGAACCGCAGAGAGGTGGAGCAGTGGTATGAAGTCAAGGTGCGTAGCAATGCGCAAAGTGGAGCCTCCTTCTGTGGGAAAATCCAGAGACCCTGGTATGGGGTGTATCATGCCTTTGGCTAAAAGGAGGGGGCTGCGCCCCTGCACCTCACTTGCCCAGCTGGGGAACGGGAAGGAAAGAGCTGCGGGGCACAGGCTGCGGTGGCAGAGGGGGAGCAGCCCAGGCCTGATGTGCAAAGGCGGGTGGAACGTCAGGATCTACGCAGCAATGACTAGGCTGTCCTCAATGAGGACAGGATGAGAGGGAGAGGCTCCCCGGCTTTGTTAGTTCTCAGTCAGCAAATGTGCTCCCTGAGGGGGTTTTCTCACTCAGAAAGTGTGTTTGGGCTTTGACTCCTGCAGATTGAAGAAGTCAACCGGCAGGTCACCTCTAGCAGCCAGGATATCCAGACAAGCAGCCACCAGCTCACCGAATTGAGACGTGAAATGCAGAACCTGGAGATCGAACTGCAGGCACAGCTCAGCACGGTACGTGGGGCAGGATCGCTGAGGGCCCGTCCCTCCTCGGAATGGGCAGGCAGGGGGAGAGCTCTGGTCCTAAACCCCTGCATTTCCACTTCCAGAAAAACTCTCTGGAAAACTCCTTGGCAGAAACTGAATCGCGCTACGGCTGCCTGCTGCACCAAATCCAAGGGCAGATTAACTCTGTAGAGGAGGAGCTGGCCAGCATTCGCTGTGAGATGGAGAGTCAGAACCAGGAGTACAAGATGCTCCTGGGCATCAAGACCCGCCTGGAGCAGGAGATTGCTCAGTACCGGGCACTGCTGCAGGAGGGACAGCAAGACATTGTGTACGTATTTCATATTAGAGCAAGGGAATAAAAAGAAATCCTTCTGTACTTAATTGCTAATAGAGACTTCTTGTCCATGGAACTACATCAATCCCTTTTTTGACTGAATATCCAGTGGTTTTGGGGTGAATTAATTACTCTCCTTTTACAGCGCCTCCCAAGGAGCTTTCCAAGGAGGTGGAAAATCCTCCCATTCATATTCTTCCACTTCCTACTCTCATTCCCAGTGTGGTGACATGACAGGTGAGACAACGCTTTTTTTATTGATGTATTTATTAGTGGGTTACATCTACTGCAATGACTACAACATATTTTGTCAGAAAAAAAATTTTGTATTTTGGGCTGCACAAGATTCCCAGGTCCAGTAGCCCAGGAATGAGAGAACCTCATTGTCTCTCTCACGGAGGAATCTGGGGTTAGAATATAGGAAGTCTTGCCCTTCCCTCTACCTAAATATAAACCACAGATTATAAACTTTACAGGATGGGATATGCTCTTTTGCTGAGTGGAATAAAAAAAATACAGTTCTGAGAAAGTGCCTAGGGTATTACTGGGCTTGGAACCTCTGAGCTTCTCCCTCTTGCTAACACTGTGTGTTAGGTGAAAGAGTTCAGTTCAGCAGGAAAGATCAGATTTTCCTTTAAGGCAATGATTTGCACTGTCTTTACACAGGACAGGCAAGAGTGTGCTAGAGCAATAGCAGCGATGCTGGCATCCTCCAACTAAGACGTATTGACCATGGACAACGAACAGTTGAACCAAGCACTTCTACAGCCCCGCTGATGCAACTGGAACAAGTTGGAAGGAGTGCCTGGTCATCTGCCTCGTCAGCCCTTCATCCATTCTGCAATGCTTGTCTTACTCAACTTGTCTTTGTCAACTGATTCTTTGTTTAAGGGCTTAAATTCTGCTGATAACACTGCCTCTAATAAAACTTTACTTCTGCAATGCAAATAAGAACAGTGTGTCTGAGAAATTTAATTTAACAAACTTTGAGCAAGTATTTATCAAGCTAAGCAATCAAATACAGGTTGTCCTATTGCTCTTTGTAACGTCTCAGAACAACCTATTTGCACTAAGAAAATGGACACTGTGCTGAGATAATATCGCAGAGTAAAAGGAAATGTCACTAATTCTGAACATGGCTGTACAAAGGCTGTGTGTTGTGTGACATATTCCAAGCTCTGCCTATGGGAACTGTCAGTCAGGTGAGACTGTCAGAACACTCTGCTGGAAAGCAAGAGGTGTAAGGTTGAAAACAGAAATCCGTTCTTGACACATTTTTTCTCCTTCCTGTGACATTACAAACCATTTACCCTTTTGTTTTCTGATGGCTATTAACAAATTGTTTTCTGGCCCCTTGCCTTGCTGCTTTTTACTAAAAGCACTCTGAATGATGTGAGTGAAAGGAGAAAGAAAATACCAATGATGGGTAACTCTCTGAAGATCATTTAATCAGCTGTTAATGTACTAAACTGTGCTCAATGCCACTACCATGACTCATCTGAGTCCATTAATCTTTGGCTTTACTTGGCTCATCATAGCTAGAGTTCCTCTGGGAAGGTGTGACTCAGTGTAGATAGTTCCAGTACATACAAGTTTCCTGACATCAAGTATTTCTACACCTTTGACTATGCAAAGAATTACGTACTGCTAACTTCTGTTACGAAATACAGCCAACAAGGCAATGTGCCTGTTTCCTTCAGTGTCGTGCACCAAAAACATTCCTATGTTTTATGACAGAATTTTCAATTTAAATACCAATATAATACCAAGAACCCAATTTTTGTCAGTACACTCGATTGGCTGATACTATGCTTTAAGAGGAATGAGAGACACATTTCACCAACTGAAAGTATTTTCTATATTTTTCTGCTTGAGAAGATAAAATACGCAATGGAATTGGAGATGAGAGGGCAATACTAAATTAGAACAGATATTTTATACATATTTTCCTTTCTGAAGATGACAGAAAAGCCCCTTTTCGATCTATAACTGTGTGGATCAGACATACAAAATCAGCCAGGTTTCATTCAATTATAAGTGCCTGTTGTTCCCTTTTCCACCTATCAAATGTGGCTTCTAGTATTGGCTGTTTCATCTAAGACTGAGGGTATTGGTCTGTTAGAGTAATGAAATGAAAGGTTTTCTCATCAAAAACAATTTACAGCAGTATTATTTAGGTTAGATCTTCTTTCAGTAATCATGTGGCTTGGCTCTGCCATCACAATATCATAACTGCAGTCTGCAATAAGTATCCACAAAAGAGATACTTTCTATTCATGTTGAAAAACTGGCTTTTCAAACTGACTTTTTTCAGTCCAGCATCAGGATTTGTATGAACAAAAGCCCTTCTCCAAAGGGAAAAAATCTCATTTCAGGTTTTAACAGTATAGAAAGTAATATAAAGCAAATGCAAACACAACTTTCATCTCCAAAGGCTGCCGGAATTCATTCACATCTCTTCATTCACATCTCAGCTGTACTTAACATAGCCAAAACAGCTTAAAAAGACATCTTTTTTGAGGCAGGATTATGGAAACTTGAACTGCAGTTAGTGTATATAAATAAGCGCTGAAAGGTTATTTTGCTTACTTCTGATCTTCCAGAAGCACAGAGAAGTACCAGAATGATCAAAAATACAGTCTTCCACATCCAGGGATCTCAAGGAAACACCAGAGCTGCAGTATGTCTTTCCCCATTTCTGAACCAAGTGTAAGAGTGTAAGGTCTTTGCGAAACAGGCAGCACTATGAAGATTCTTAAGCTAAATCCGCAAAACCCAAGCTACGCAAAATCTTCAGACTGAAAGGAGCGGACACACTGCACAACTGCCAGTGGCTGCAGCAGGATTAGATCGCTGGTGGAGCCCTCCTGCTGCTGCCAGTACAATGCCTTTCATGTAACCCACCGGTTCATGAAGCACTAACCTCCATCTAAGAACGGGGCAGGGGCTTTACTGGGGAAAATGCATGGAACACGCCATAGGCATGCCAAAAGCACAGCATGCCGCACTGCCTCCATCTGAGGCTGGCAGATGCTCCAGAAACCTTGTAATGTGTTTGATCAGGTATCTTGATATCACTGTTTGCTCCTGGCACTCACTTCATGTCATCCATGGTTCTTAGAAAAAGCAGTACAGTTGCTTATTGTTCTGAAAAGATCTACAGGAAAGAAAAAAAAAGGGCTTTGGCAGGAGGAATTTAGAATTCAATCAGTTAACATCATTGATAACAATAGCATATTCTAGCAGGTAGAGAGAAAGAGACCAGGAAAGGATTGCTATACTGGAAAAGCTTAATTTCTCTTGGGAATTACTTTTAAACTTTCCCTTTTTCAGAGGTAGGAAGAACTACTGAACTAACAACTTAGATAGACTGTATAATTAAAATAGCTCACATTTAATAGGATTTTCTGTAGGTCTACAGATGTGCAAGGTATAAAGGTCCATCCCAGGGAGTCACGTAAGAGAAAAGTAAGAACAGAATCTGGGACTATGGAAATGGTTCAAACTGAAGAAATGCACAGGTGAGTGATGCTGAAGGGTGATGGGCAACGGATGAGGAATGCACAGATGGAGTTCCCGATGAAACTCCTGGGAGCAGCACTCTTCTCACCAAGACCACAGTTGACTCATTTGTTGTAGCACAGCTAATTACCAGTAATTGTTTCTGAGGTTCTCCTCTCCCTCTTGTGTGACTAAGGACACATATCCAGTAATGGCATAGCTGCTGCAAAAACCACTGACTACTTTTGGTTCTTTTGCCAATTCAGAGTATCTGTTTGTGGCTCTGCATCCAATTTCACCAGTGAGTAAACAGTACTTGGAAAGGCTTCATAACACTGCTACTTCAACCAAAGTATTTGGATATGCAGAGGTTCTTAAGGTGCATTATGAGCAAAAAAGTCTTCCAGAGGAGGATGTGATCTCAAAGCTCTAGCAGTCTCTTCAAAGGCTGAGGAGCCTCTATATCCTCTACAACAGAAAACGTCTGCCCTGTTTCTGTCATCGCAAGGGTTATGAATGTTAATGGCACCTTAAGAGACCTGGGTCTTGGCTTGTGAATAAATTGGTGTGTCCAAATTGGCTCACAACAGCCATCTCAGGCCGAACAGCTGTGTCCACAGGATGGCAGATCCAAAATGCGCAGGAGACATGGAAATACCCACGAGTTGCAGAATAGAAAGTCTAAAGTTTAAGCCTTTGTGATACACTTGCAGCACTAAGTATAGTTAGATCAGCTAGTCAAAAAAAAAAGAAGATGGACAGAGAGACAGAAAAGAGGTGTCTGTTGAGGGAATGGAATTACAGCATTGGGAAACACTGGAATTGTTGGGTCAGAAGTTATGATGCAACAAAGCCGAGAAGGAGATATAAAATCAACACCTCTGGCATTAACGCCAATCAGCAATAAACATCTCATAGGGAAGAATAAAGGTGCATTTCAACAATGTAATGAGGAAAATATGACTAAGTAATCACACCCTGTGAGAAAATAATTTTTATTTTTTAATAATGATGACTCAGTCTCAATAACATATGCAAAGCAACTGGTTCTGACGTGCAGATAATTAGAGAGCTACCAATAAAAGAACAATCATAATTATGAAGATCAAAGTACTACATTATCTCCAGCATATCTATGAAAATGTCTGTAGGGGTATCAAGAAAGAGGGTAAATGGCTTTCCATGATTCTGCAGTCAGCCATAACATGCTTGAGTAACTTTTATGGGTCTTATAATCACTGTGGCTAAGAGAGAAAATGTTGTTCCAGCCACAACTGCAGCTGTGTGTAAGATCATAAATGAAGAAACCAACAATGAAATTATCTAGTAATTTTAAACTCCCAAAAAGAGATGAATTCCTATCAAAGTATAACTCTCACATAAAGAGGCCCCTTGTCTTTCAGGCTTAGAATTGATGTTTTCCAAAAGTTATTTAAAGGCAATTTTTTTTTTTTCCCCAAAGAAGAGTTCATCACATCCTGTTCCCTTACAGAAACACTGCAATTGTGCAGCAGTGTTGGAGAGACAAAAGATAGAAGGTAAGGGGGATCTAAAGGGCCATCAGAGCTGAGTCTCTACTATACAAGGATAAAATCCCTACCATCAATTGATCAAGGTCAATCTCAAAACTGTTTCTCTTTTCCACCCAAAGTTCACACAATGGAAGCCCCTTCCAGACCCTCATGGATAAAAAGCTCCTCTTAGTTGCCAGACCAAATACACTCAAAACCAGATCATGTCCTTTCCTACATGGACAACAGGAATGTCCTTTATTTTAAATAGCCCTGGTATGTCCTTCCTTGAGAGCAAGCTGATAATCATCCTAGCCTCCGTTTTGTTAAGTTGAAAAGCTAAATCCTTGTGCTCTCCTCTCCCACGACAGACTCAGTGATGCCCTATAGATTCTACACATCTATTTCAGTTTATAATAATCGTCAAGGGACAGTAAATTTGCACAAAATTTTAAAAAATCACAACTTTAAAATTACATCATTGCATGTTCACCGCTCTGTGCAAGGCATATGATTATTTCCTGAAAGTGATACTAGCAGAGTTTGGTGAAAACAGAAATACCATTGCTTCTTCAAAGGTTGTTCTACTGAGATTTACCACTAAGCATTCTGAAAGACAGTATACACGACAAGCTTTCTTTGTAGGGAAGGACCTAAATTCTTAGAGATTCCAAAAGTGTCAGTTACTGGTAGTTCCGCAGGCAAAATGAAACAAGACTCATGCACAGGGTGCCTAAGTTCATATTTCTACAGCTCTGAAATTAAAAAGGAGTAACTAGGTGGTGCTTTCACCACCGGTTCTTAGGACGAAAAATGACTACAAAGAACAAAGAGGAACTATTAAAATGATTCTCACTCACTGAATAGCCAGCAACATATTATCTGAAATAAAATCTAACGCACAGCCACCCACCTGAAATTATAGAGCACAATTTGTGTGAATCAGCATGCAAACACAATACCTATGGGGAGGGCTGTCCCAAGCCCCAAAAGAAATTCCCCTTAGCACATCACTTTCGGCATGAGCACTAGGGCTGGCAAACTTCATGGGAAGCTGGACTGCCTCACGGGTGACACCCACCCAACAAGGTATAAGTAGGGATCCGCGAGGGCAGGAGGCTGCAGTTTGATTCTCTGTGTCAAGCTGTGCAGCGGGCTTTGCATTTGGGGCTGATATCTGATTACTTCCACCATGAGCTGCAGCATCAAGAGAACGTCTAGTACCTCGTACAGGAGCGGTGGAGGTGGAGGTGCCTGTGGTGGCGGCAGTGGCAGGAGTTCCTCCGTCTCCTGCAGGCGATACGCCTCCTCCGTGATAGGCGGTGGGAGCTACGGTGGGGGAGCGTGCAGCATCGGCTACGGAGGGGGCATGGGCGCGGGCAGCCTTGCTGGTGGCTTTAGTGGTGGCTTTGCGGGAGGCTTTGGTGGTGGTTTTGCGGGAGGCTTTGGTGCCGGGGGGGACATCCTTCTGAGCGGCAATGAGAAGGTCACCATGCAGAACCTCAACGACCGCCTGGCCTCTTACCTGGACAAAGTGCGAAGGCTGGAGGAAGAAAATGCTCAGCTTGAGCACAACATCCGGGAGTGGTACAGGAAACAAGCTCCCAGTGTTTCCAGGGACTACACCTCTTACTACCAGACCATCGAACAACTCCAGAATCAGGTAGGACAGCCCTGACTAACGTGGCTCTGTCTCCCGTGTGCTATTCCCGCCTGCAAGGACTTCCTCCTTCCCCTGGCCCTGGCTCTAAAGGGGTGGGGGGCGGCTCTGTGGCCTCACTGGTGGGACCGCAGGCAGAGACCTGCTGAGCTGTGCCTCCCATTTCTTGGGAGTGAGTGCTCCACCATTGAGCAGTGCTCCACCAGGCCCAAGGCTTTCCCTCACAATCAGCTTTTTTTATAAGGAGACAAATTACAGCACCAGCGACATAGACTACACTCCCTTATTCACTGAGTGCAGAGACACATAGGTGTTGCTGATCTCACGGCATAAATGTTCTATTCTTCCTTCCATCAAAATATTCCTTTATCAGAATTCTTGGGGAAGCCAAAATCTTGCCATTCTAGTGGCATGACATTTCAACAACCTTCTATGGCCCCTGCAGAACTGCCGGAAACAATTCTATAGACCTGCAGCAAAGCCCCACCAAAGATCTGGTTTTCTTTCTTCTTGTCCTGAATCTAGAACACAGAAAGACTCCTCTCCAATTTCCCCTTTTGCAGATCATTTCTGCCACTGTGGACAACAACAAACTGGTTCTGGACATCGATAACAGCAAGATGACTGCTGATGACTTCCGAATGAAGTGAGTACCTCTTTGTGAAGCTTGCATCTTTCACATCATGAATTTTAGGAGATTCATGAATGGAGGTGATGATACTCTGTCCCAAGTTGATTGACCAAGCCTAGGCATTGTAATGAAATGAATGTGTAATGCTTCTCTTTTCCGTGGTACAGGTATGAGAATGAACTGGTCATCCGTCAGACTGTGGAGGCTGATATTAATGGCTTGAGAAATCTCCTGGATGATCTCACTCAGACTCGGTCTTCACTGGAATCCGAGCTAGAATCCCTGAAGGATGAGCTGATTGCTCTCAAGAGAAACCATGAGGAGGTACGATCCAACGATAAAGAGCATGGCCAAGACATGGTCCTTTGACTTGTCCAGGTTCCCAATGTTACATACCAAGTAAATTCAGCCTTATGTCATGTGACTGCCATTTCTTTGTGCCTTGAGACTGCTTTGCCCACTGTCCCCAAGGGAAGACATGACCTGTGCTCTTTGTTTCTCTCTTTGGACTCTCTGCAGGAAATGAGACAGCTGCAGTCCCAAACGGGTGGCGACGTGAGCGTGGAGGTCAATGCTGCCCCTGGTGAAGACTTGTCAAAGATCCTGAACGACCTGAGAAACGAATACGAGCAGATCATCGAGAAGAACCGCAGAGAGGTGGAGCAGTGGTATGAAGTCAAGGTGCGTAGCAATGCGCAAAGTGGAGCCTCCTTCTGTGGGAAAATCCAGAGACCCTGGTATGGGGTGTATCATGCCTTTGGCTAAAAGGAGGGGGCTGCGCCCCTGCATCTCACTTGCCCAGCTGGGGAACGGGAAGGAAAGAGCTGCGGGGCACAGGCTGCGGTGGCAGAGGGGGAGCAGCCCAGGCCTGATGTGCAAAGGCGGGTGGAACGTCGGGATCTACACAGCAATGACTAGGCTGTCCTCAATGAGGACAGGATGAGAGGGAGAGGCTCCCCGGCTTTGTTAGTTCTCAGTCAGCAAATGTGCTCCCTGAGGGGGTTTTCTCACTCAGAAAGTGTGTTTGGGCTTTGACTCCTGCAGATTGAAGAAGTCAACCGGCAGGTCACCTCTAGCAGCCAGGATATCCAGACAAGCAGCCACCAGCTCACCGAATTGAGACGTGAAATGCAGAACCTGGAGATCGAACTGCAGGCACAGCTCAGCACGGTACGTGGGGCAGGATCGCTGAGGGCCCGTCCCTCCTCGGAATGGGCAGGCAGGGGGAGAGCTCTGGTCCTAAACCCCTGCATTTCCACTTCCAGAAAAACTCTCTGGAAAACTCCTTGGCAGAAACTGAATCGCGCTACGGCTGCCTGCTGCACCAAATCCAAGGGCAGATTAACTCTGTAGAGGAGGAGCTGGCCAGCATTCGCTGTGAGATGGAGAGTCAGAACCAGGAGTACAAGATGCTCCTGGGCATCAAGACCCGCCTGGAGCAGGAGATTGCTCAGTACCGGGCACTGCTGCAGGAGGGACAGCAAGACATTGTGTACGTATTTTGTTTGCAAATAAGGGCGTAAATTCTATCACAATCTTTTCTCTGTTGGGACTCACAGAAGACAGAGTAGAGTGTTTTACCAGTCTGTAGTTGAAACCTAAATACAATAGATTTTTTTCACAGCATCTGTATTGAAATGTATATATTATAAACTTAGTAAACACATCAAACCAGAGGGAAACAGGGAGCATATAATTACTGACGTATTTTCAGTCAATCAGTTCCTCTTGGCCTGTTTTGCAGAGTGACTTCATGCAAAACCAAGCTGTAATATACTGCCTTCTGTCAGCAGATGAGCAAGCACAGCTGGGCTGAGAGTAGAAGAATTCTACTTTTACAGTCTTTTGTTGTTTCTGCTTCTACAACTTTCTAGGAAAATATAGCTGAAGGGAATGAAATTAAAAAACAAAGTATAGAAATATTTGCAAGGTCCAGGAAAAGCCGAGCTGTTACATGCACATGTTATGTCACAGTATGTCTCTTTATGAATGTATTTATCATTGCCTTCATTGAAACTCCTTTCCTTACACAGATCGTCTCAAGGAGCTCTCCAAGGAGGAGGAATGTCCTCCCACTCTTATTCTTCCACTTCTTACTCTCATGGACAGTCTTGTGACAAGACAGGTAAGAAACATCTTCCAAAGAGGATCCTAATTTATCCTGTCCCCATGGCTGCCATATTTGGTGTTTCTTCTCTTTTCCTGTTAATACTATCCATTGTGTTATGGCTTCCACGTTGGCAATTGCAAAAGGGATTAAACCATTCACAATCAAATCTCCTAATTTCAAGGTGTCTTAGGTTCAGTTACAGAAACAGGCTAGGCTCCATTCCCATGCTTTTGCTAACACAGATGGACATTTTAATGAGAGATACATCTGAAATGTCAGTGCTGCAAGAGACTCTCAATTTCCCCATCAGAGTAATGGCTTCTTCTCTCTTTCCACAGGGCAGTCAAGAGTGTGTTAAGATTCCACCGATGTGTTCGTCTCCCCTGATCTACTTACTGCCATCTGAGCAGCCTGGCCTACAACACGATAATACACTCAGCACATGCACTGAGTACCTACCTAAAGCACAGGTTGCTCTGCAAATGGTATTCATGAAGCCAAGATGAATAATTTCTAGGATTCTTCTAAAATTACTACTTCTTCCTTTTTATTTTGTTCTTCACATGCAATCACTGTATCTGCATACATTTACCTGCAGTGCAATTAGTGACCTATCTTTTGCTGATAACAATGCCTCTAATAAAACTTTACTTTTCTGCAATGCAAACTGTGTGTCCAACAATCTATTTGGTATATTAATATCGTATTTAAATTTAGGTGGAACAAAAGAGCTATACCTTCACAGAGAAATTAAAAATAGATATATAATATGGCCCCAAAGAAAACTGTGGATCCTAACTTAATCAGATGATGCCTGGATAAAATATTGGGGATTAAGGAATACATTCACATTAAACTCAAGAGTGACACCTATAGGGAAGAAAAAAGGATGGGTGAAACCCTTTTTCATAGTGTACATTGCAAGGGATATGCAAGTAGTCGATTTGTCAGTTCAGTAGCTGAACTGAAACAATCAGGGTTAATTAAACCCCAAATTTCAGGAAAATTTGGGCAAATCAAAACCATTTTTCTTTGGGTCACTGAATGAGAACTCAATCATATTCAGGCAGCCCCCTCTTCCCAACTTTTAGATGAGGGCTCCAATTAATCTTGCTCATTAAAAGCAAAGGATTAGACCAGGAAATGAGTGATGAGTATGCAAAGAAGTTCTCCTTATAACACAAAGTTCAGTTGTTAGGACTATTCCTCCTGGTGTGTTGGAAGATCTGGGCTCAGGTCTTTTATCTGACGGTTCAAAATAAAGGAAGTGTGTTCTCTTACTTCGTAAGACAGTATTCCTAGCTCCATGGCTATACAGTGTTCTGTGGGAGGATGGCAAGGTGGAGGCAAGGTTCAATCTTCCTTACCAAAACAGCTCCACTTCATGTAACACACCAGCACACTTTGGGCTTGACAGAGGAAGAAAAATTAGTGTAATATCTTACTCATAGAAAACTTGCAAATCTGTATTTCAGTCTTGATTTGCAGTGAGCTGAGAAAGTAGCTGAACAGGGTCTACCACATATCTGGTGAGTGATTCGACTGCCACCCTGTAACAAATAAGGGTGGGTCTCACAAGCCTTCATTGTTCTCTGAACAGCACACAAACCACTAACATTTTTTATTCTGTCAAATGGCTTTGCACTTGCACTTTGGTTTGCAAACAGGTACAGGTCAGGCAACATATAATCTTTTTGCATAACAATGTATTATTTGAAAAGGCATCAAACTGTCTACATGTTACAATCCAAAGCTGAATTCTCAGCACAGCAGAAAAAAAGAGATGAGTCTTGGAGAAGCTATTTCCCTAGAAAACATAGGGAACAGAATGTTTTTGATCCCAGAAAGGAGCCAATTGTGTTCTAGGCTGTCTGTCAGGAATGTTCTCAAGTCTCCTGCTTCCTTTCTGCTGTCTCTCTTAAGTGGGAAGGGGAAAACCCTCCATGCTGGGTGTGCTGCCCTCAGTCTCTGCAGAACTTTTTACCAGTCATGGACTGAGGGTGTGCCCACTGCTGAGCTGAGCTGAGCCAAGCCAAGCACACTTGCCTCTGGCTTTCCTTTGACTTTGCTGGAGGAAGTTACTAGGCAGGACTTAACAGAGCATAGTTTGCCCATGGTAATACTAAAGCCCATCAAAACAAGATGGTGTGAGCTGAAATCAGTCTACATTTGCAGTGTCGATACAAGGGAATATTGTAGTCTGCTCGTCTGTGGTTCAGTACAGTCCTGTTCCTCTGGCTAACCACACAGCAGAAACATGTCCTACAGGTTGGTACAAGGGAGAGGCGTGTCAGTCCGTACAGCGAGTCGGTTCGCACAGCATCCTCTAGTGGTAAATTCAGAAAATATACAATAGGATTTGTGACCGAAACTGTTCAATGCAGCCTCAAAATTCAGTTCAAGCCTCTGACCTGGGAAACGGTTAGGCCAAGGAAAGAACAGCTTAAATAATACTACATAGATATGTTTTTCACAGGGGTAACATTGTGACACTGGATGAGGTAATAAACCAAATGAATAGAGAGTAAAAAGGTTGGAAGTTAATTCATTATGAAGGACAGGGAAGAAGAAGAAAGGAACTATCTGTTTCATGTAATTCTGCCTGAAGGTTTAGAGGTAATTCCATATGAAACCAGCAAATTCAGATTAAGTCAAAACCTCCTAGATTGTTCTTGCATGTCTTTAATTAGCATTGAAGTAATTTTGTCTATGTTTTTAACTCATTTAGTAGCAACAGTGGTTGCCACAGACAGACAGGGAGCCTGGTATTACCAAGTGATGAGGAGAAGAATTTTATTAAGAAAGAATTAAGGTTCAATTAAATAGTGCTGTGTTTAAAAAACAGGCCTGTAGGGGGAACTGTGGAGATACTGACATTTTGTACTGTTACTATTTCCAAAGGCAATCAAAGGTATTATGCATTATAATCTTTGGGTGTGTCTGAGTTTCTTAATTCTGGAAATTAACCATCTCCACCTGCATAATGTAACATTTTCAGGAGGTTAGATGAAGGTGAGAGGGGGAATAGCTGGATAGAGAAGAATCACAAACCAAGAACCAGAAGTCAGTGGACTGAATTCCCTGAGGGGCCTCATGCTGGGTCAGGTCTACCAGGTTCCTGCACGATCTAGACCCGCAGCAAATGTTTCTGTTTGCAGAGTCAGGTGCCAGGTATGGACAGGTACGCAGCCCGTTGCTTCCAGTCTTGCGGCTTTGTGCACACTCTTTCCAAAGTCTCTGGGCTACAAGGAAATGGTGTCACGGAGGCAGCGCCGGCTGCCTGCAGCCTGGCCAGGCCCCTTCACTTCAGACAGCCCTTTGCAAGGTAGACTTCCCTCTGGGCCCCCACTGCTGTCTCAAGTGACGAAACAGGAAAATCTGTGATTTGCTGTGCCTCTGATAAAAAAATCACTTTTGTGATATTTCTCATATTTACCAGCCTACCATAATCATGAAAAATAACAGCAGTCCAGTTAAGCAAGTACAAAAATTCTTGTGGGAAAATCCTTTAATTCCGTATTCCAAGTAACACATTTCCATTGTTTCATGTAATACATGCCATTTTGGAGTGGCAATCCCAACAAACGCCTGAATTTCTTTACGTATTTTCACACTATGACAGACACTAGGCAAATGCTCTCTCGTGGTTGATATGGTGAATGTGCAATTTCAGGTGCACTGGAGTTGATTTTCATAACTTATTTAGTACTGCCTAAAGAGAGGTTTATGCACACTGCAATTACTCCTAATAACCTGCTATTTATGAGCCCACGCTCAGAGATGCATTGCAAAGACTGGCTGCAGGGAACACCTTTCCACTGGCACGCACTCCTGTGCTTCAACAACCCTGGCAGCAGGAGTGCGACTGCACATCAAAGGCATTTACAGCCTTACTAATCAACATTTTCTTACAACATTTCTAATCCTAGTTCAGTTCTTTCCCACAACCTGATGTCAGACTGTCCAAAATTATAGCAGTACCAAAAAGTTCATCGTGATTACACAAATGTAAAGATTTTAAACAAATGCTGGCAACTCCTTTCTGGTGAAAAGCTGGTAGAAATCATGTCACCAGACTCTTACAGGTTTTATTAGTTATTAAAGCTGAATCCACTAGAAAAGAGTGAAAAGGCATTCAGTGAGTATTTCAGTCAGCTCGATTTGGTGGTGGTGGGCTGCCCAAGATATCTGGACAGTTGGGGCAGACCTTAGTGTTTAATGAAAGGAAGATGTAAAGCTGAAAACAAGTGTCAGAGGCTGGTGGAAAACCATGGCACTCAGTCACAGTTAAGAGCCAGGACTGTCCAGAAGGTAACCTACCTGTTACACACAAATACTGTGAAATTTGCCTATAAAATACTTCTTTTTGAAAAGGATGCAAACTGTTAGAGTAATTAGACACACCCTTTTCCTTCCCCAAAGGTAGGCAGTTGTTTTGGGCAGCCAAAACCAGGGCTGCAGAACGTGTTCCGTGAGCTGATAGTTGCTATGAGAACAAGCTGTTTTAAAAACACCTCCCTGGCAGTAACTCTTCAAACCAGTGGCTGCAGGACTTGCCTGCGGAGAGCAAGAGAGACTTTGATTTTCTCACTGAGCCTAACAGAGATCTGGGGACTCTGAGAATTTATCGCAAGCAAAAACCAGTGTGAAATCTCCTGTAGGACCAGGAAAGCCCAAATCCAGCTGACAGGATCCATCAGCAGGGTACAAAGAGAGCTCCTTGTTTTCTAATTTGATGAAGAACATGTGTTTAAGCTTGCACAGTCAAAGGTCTACCCTTACTGGAAGCAGTGGCTTGTCACTATGATCAGAATATATTCTTATAAAATTAGCATGAGTAATAATAATATATAAGTATATAAATGCGAATCTATAAATGTATGCATAAAAATATAAATACATAAGCACATAAACAAACAGTACAAATACAAATAGGCTCTCCAAATGTTTTTCAGCCATGAACAGAATAAAATAGCTCATCTCTCTCTGCTATAAAACCCATCTTCTTTGTTTCTACCAAGTCTGGGATTTTTTTTTTTGAGTAGGAATTTTCCATGTGGCCTATGGGAAAATGCCCTCTGAGTAGCTCTAGGCATGACTCATTGCAGAACTGCAGTGTTCACGGCAAGCGTTCAACATGTTCTTGGTTCCTCTGAAGCCTGGGAGAGGTTTAGTCTATTTGGTTTTGGCAGTGGCCTCCAAGTTGCTTATTGCTGCTGCCTGCAGAGACCTGACTTTTGGAACGCATCCTCTCGTCAGTTAGACGTTTGACTCTTAATAATAGTTTCCAGCCCCATCATACTTGCTGAGATTTACCAACCAGATAACAGGTTAAAGGAAGTGTAAAAATATATCCAGTGACTTGTCTTTCACTCATCAGGGCTTGGCATCCAAACTGATTGTTTCTGCCCAATCCTCATGCTATAAGAAAATCTATTTTATTTTCCTATCATCTCAGATACTTTACTCCTGATGTGCATTACCACTATAGTTCTGGATTGATAGAGAAGTCAACTCCAGATTTTTAAAGCTATTTATGTTTCTAGGGAAAGAGAGACAATACTGAGGTATTTCCAAAAGTACACACCACATCCAGTTTGAAGTATTTTCCAAGTATTTACACTGCTCCTAGTTATTTAAGTGTTTGAGTTGTTCATGATCTTTTATGTATTTTCCTCTTGCTAATCTATTCAAATATTACATAAATGACAAACATTGAGAAGTTAAATTATGTGTCCCAATATCACTAAAGTCTGCAGCTGAACAGGAATCCAGATCTTTCCAGTTCAGCTCAAATCACTGAATTATCATGAAAGAACTAAACCACTGGATAAAAATGAGTTGTCCTGTGTCTTACTCTCCTAATTTCTGTTAAAACTGAACGCTTACATGAACTTATTTCTCATCTCTTTCAATGCAGAAATTGGGGCACTGTTGTGCATTTCTCTTCGCCAAATCACATTCCCTCTGCTCTGCAGAACTAGTAATTTTGAGCAAGTTACCAGTGTTGCTCTCGGCTCTTACCTACCCTCTTTTTCAACTGCTAACAGCTGTGTGTGCCTGTGCTAGGACCTGCCTTTTCAGCACGTAAACATTCTTGTCTTTGAATCTGTTGGCACATTCAGTGAATGTGTGGCAATGAAAGGTTTGTGAAGGTTTAAAAAAAAAAAAAAGATTAATGATGGGCTACAAAAGCAAGAAAGCTAAGAATTGTATCTTAGGCCAATGTTCCACACAGTCTGCAGATCAGTTCTTGTTATTGTTGGTTCTCCCCACGAGGAAGTTTAAAGAAAAAATAGAAAAATTTGTGTTTGAATTAAAGAGATTCAAATGTTTCATGCCTATGATCTTCAGTAGCGGAGAAAAACATACAAAGTTGTGATTTTAAGAGGGCATATGCCATGATCAGTAGGGTGGGGCGGCCAAAGTTTTGATGAGCAAGAGAAGAGAGGAAGACAAAAAATGTGCATACAAAAGAGCCAAGAAGCATGTTTTCCATGATGGAAGCAGAGGTAGAAAGGTAGAATTATCAGAAGGGACAAACACTTAAGGATTTAAAAGGTAAATTCAGAATAATAACCTGACTTTGCTCATTCGTCCATAGAAGCATCCATGGAATTGCAGACACCAATAATGTAGGTTAAAATGTTCAGAGAGTTCATTTAATTGTAATTGCCTTAGCGATCCCTGGAAGCAAATTTAGCAGGGTGTGAGAAGAGTGAAGTATATGCCAGCATCATTCAAGGGCAATAAAAATGGTTTACAGGACAATTAATAAAAATACCTTGAAACAGTATGAACAATTTTATAAAGTAGTAGTGACTAGGAAAGCAGAGTTGATAAAGGTAAAGCAGAACCAGGTTTCAGCCCGAAGCTTGGACGTGGACTGTTTCCACCAGTCTGCTGGATGACATCACTTCAATAAATCTGTCTCCCTTACCCTCAGATAAGTTGCAGATAAAGGAAATTCCCTTTGTTGACCATTCCTTACATTTACTTTAGGGAAAAGTTGACCCTACAATAAATGAAGTTGATTGTAGCGGGAGATAAAAAGACCTACGCAGAATGATAAAAGCACCTTCTTTCCTGAGCAAATACTTTGCCATACTAAAGGCTTTTCCAAGCACTTAAGTACATGTTATCACCTTAAGGGAGTCCCAACAAAAACAAACACATGCAGCCACTGAGGTAAAAGAGAGACTAAAGTTAAAAGAAAATCAAAGCTTTTCTGGAAACTTAGAATGCAGTTTTAGTAAAAATGCTGCACGAGGGACTGATTTGCTACTAGAAGCATATGATATGTTTGGTGGTATAAATAAGATTAAATAGTTTCTCCATTTGAAAGTGTGTCCCAAGCTTTTCCTCCCCTGACACTTTTAGATGTACTTCCATACTGCCAAGAAGAACAGCGATTTGGGAAATTTCTTTCCCGTACAGTGAAGCAAACCTAACCTGCTTGCAGTACATTATCAATATTCTAACAGTATAATGTATAATGATTGCTGCTTTTACTCAAGGTGTTTCAGAAGTAATGTAGAGGCCTTCCAGATCCCAATTTTCACTAATTGGACCATAAAATATTATAGAGCATCATAAATGTGCATTTTATTTTTTTAAACCCCCAAATACACTGCTTTGAGGACCTGACAGGGAACTCCAGGGAATGATGAAGGAGTACCTAGAGGGAAGGATGTTCCTCCTTGCAGTAACAGACAAATCAGAATACACCAGTATTTGTTCTCCTTTAAGCTTCTTGCATTTTTGTTCAGTGAAGAAAAGCACATAGAATTCTGTTCTTTATGCTCTGACTATGGACTTTAATATTTAATGCTAAAATAACTATTCTTCTGTAGCTTGCTTTTTCTCTGCAGGCAGACTGTAACTGTCTGATACTCTTGTTTCACCTACCCACAGGACTTGGAACAGTTACCTGCTGGGCAGGTTTTTCCTACCCAGGGCTGAACAGGACATTCAGATCTACAGAAGGGACGACCAGCGTGTCTTCGGCAGACAGAAGTGTCCTCCGTGTCTCTTAGGAGAGGCTGTACACTCTACTGTGTGAGTTGGAGAGTGGTGTGAACACAGCCGTCTCTACAGAAGGAACTCAGCTGAGATGCCCTGAGGCTGCAGCATCCCAGTCAGGTAGCGCACGGTACATACATTGTACATATCAAGTGATATATTCTGTACTGGAGTCGTTGCAGAATTCCTTTCTGACGCAGCCTCATGATGAGATACAGACCAATGGGGCTGTTGATACAGGTGCCTTGGCCAGCTTCCAGCTTGTATATTTGTTCTTTTACCCTCCCTGTATTTGCCCTGCAGTTTGACATTTCTCTCTGTATAGAGTGAGCACAGCACTAATGTGTGGTCTAAAATACCTGGTGCATTCTTATGGGTATAGAAAGAGTAGACAGGCCCTCACATAGAATATGCATTTCATTTGGCTTACCTTTAATTATTTATTTTGGTATTAAATGGATTTCTCACTGAAACATCACAGCATGCATCTTGTGTGCCAAAGGTTCTGTTTAGTGGGAGCACTTGTAGGAGGCAGAATTTCTGCCCAGGCCTGGTTGCTCCCGGAGAGCTGCAAATGCTGGCAGGGCAGCTTACTCCCTTTCTTCAAACAGTTCTGGGGAGTCCCAGAGGCTTGGAGTGAGTGTGGGGTGGCAAGTGAAAGAAAGGGAATGAAGAAAATATGTGAGTATCCACTCGTGTGTTAGGGATGCTCACGGAGGAGCTTGCCGTGAAAGCAACATTGCTTTTGAAAATGCATCTTGGGTAACAGAGGACTTAAACATTTTAGAAATAACATTTTCATGAATCTCAAAGACCAGAAGACTATGTGATTACATTTCTTGTGTTTATTATTTCCCTCTTTCAGTAGCAAAGAAAGGATTGAATGTATAATCAGGCACTTGTTTCTGTTGTTGCTCACTCCCCAGGTAGGCAGGGAAGTGTAATGCTTATCTCTGCTACAAATACAGCTACAGTTCCTTGAAAAGGATTCTTGTTTCTTTAGAAAACCAGACTCTTTCAGACCAGGCATGTTCTCTGTCCTAGCCTCTCTTCTACTGTCAGCCCAAACGGAACTGGGACCAAAGAAAGAAAATGATACTTCTGAAAGAAGACTTTTTCACAAGGGAAACAAGGAAAACAGAGGGGTGGGAACTTGTTTTGCCAAGGTCCACACATATTGTTCACCATTTGAGGTCCTTTCAAGCTCTGTTATCAGCCTACCAATTACTAACTTAATCACTCTGTATTAAAATTCTTTCCTAAGATTACATGAAGTCAGTCATCCTGGGACTTCGCTATGGGCGCAGCACAGGGCTGTGTGCTCCAGCCCTTTTGTTTCCACATAGGTAAACTATAACCAGATTTATGAATGCTCCCCTCAGCAGGGTGACGCCTCCTCCAAATCCCACCTTTTGCTTCAAGAGGCAGCGGTCAGGGGGAGGGAAGCAGCTCCCCTGCGTGAAGGTATTTGGGAAAGGAACACAGCCTACTTCATAGTGACTGACCAATAAGAGGAATTGCTGCGTTGGCAGAAGGCTTAAGGCTGATAAATTCCACGGGTCTCAGATAACACATTCTGGAGACAACTCCCATTGTCACAGGCATAAAAGAGGTGGGGTGGGGGAGCAGAGCACACACTCCTGCCTCAGGATCACAAACCTTGTTGTGAGCTGCAGCTTGGGTTAGGTCCTCGGTACTTCTTGCCATGGCCTGTTACAGCTTCAGGCAAACTTCCTCTTCTGTGGCAGGGGGACCCGGTGGCTCCTCGGCCCGTTTCGGTGGTGGTTGCTTTAGGGCTCCAAGCATCCACGGGGGATCTGGTGGCAGGGGTGTGTCAGTCTCTTCTGCTAGATTTGTCTCTTCTGGCCTGGGAAGCGGGCTGGGTGGTGGGTATGGCAGTAGTTTCAGCAGCAGCTTTAGTGGTGGCTATGGCGGTGGTTTGGGTATCGGTGATGGCCTCCTCTCGGGAAACGAAAAGGCAACTATGCAAAGCCTGAACGAACGCCTCGCGTCCTACCTGGACAAAGTGCGTGCACTCGAAGAGGCAAACTCTGATCTTGAAACTAAAATTCGAGACTGGTACCAAAAACAAGGCCCAGTCCCAGCTCGGGACTACAGTCCTTATTACAAGACTATTGAAGACCTTCGAGACAAGGTAGGTGTTAATATTTATTAAAAATCATCTCAGGTTTGCACTTAGGAAGGAAGCATAAAAAAACACAGAGAAAAACTTAACTAGGAAATGCCCAGAAGGCACTGCAGCTTATGAAAAGGAGAGGAAGATGAAATGAATGTGTAATGATTGGGCGGGGTGGATAAGGAAAATTATCAGTAGGGAATTATCTACCTTTTTAAATGTTATCTAAAAGAATGTACAAAACAGTCAGTCTGAGATACTTAATTGTCTGACAATGTTTGCTTTTAACAAAGCATATATATACATACACACACATATACATACACGCATGCTGGTCATACACACACATATATATGACCATATATATACTGATAAATATAAAGAGAGCCAAACAACGACAGCAACCTGCCTAACTCTGTAATCTGTAACCTGCCATGTAGCTTGAAAAACTTGAGGCACATACACACTGCTTTAACAGTAAAAATAAAAACTAGTTAAGTACAATTTTGTAAATGTGAAGACAGCAGCTCAAGATTTCATCACCACACATTTATTTTTCTTTCACATTTCATTTACTTAAGCTTGGAATTGAAATAAGAGTGCTGAAACATTTGGCTTATGGAGAAAGGAAGTAGCAGACATGAAGTAATCAATCCTATATATAAATGCAGGATTTGCCCCAATCGCCCATGGGTACCTGATAACAGATTATTTTCAGATGATACACACCCTGGAAGACATAGGTAGTAGCTGGATTAAACTATGTAAATAAATGAAAAGAAAACTTGAGGTTTAGTTTTCACAGTTCAGCTTGGAGTTCATGACTGCTCCCACGCAGTTTACTTTCTCCTTGCTGCAATCCATCCACATTCTCTACTGATATCAAAAACTGAGCTCCAGTAAAGGCAGGACTGGCAATTAGATTTTCTCCTTTTAGTATTCTTTTCCCTCCTGTCTTTTACTCCTCTTAGTTAGGGGAGAGAAAATGTTGTTCCAGCTGTGTTTGTGGATGACCTTTTGAGTTTTAAAAGTGGCAGGCAAAAAAGACATGCTTTCTAGGTAAAAATTAACAGGGATTACTTCTAAATAAACACAATTTCCTTTAGGGCTTTCATGACGCATTAGAAGAATCAATAAGCACTACCCTGGATGTTCTAGGAAATAAACGTGTTCAAAGACAATACAAATGGAATGTGAACCCATACTGCTTACGAAACACAAACATGTCATTTATTTTAAAATCGTGCAGCCCTTGTAATCACTTCCCACTGTTAAGTAAATGTGTCACGAGAACAAATTCTGCCAAGAGGGGTCTGCAGACTTTGCTTCCTTTGCATCTCTCCAGGAAATATGTTTCTTCCCTCAGTCCAAAACCATCACCTACCTCCCGGCTCACCAAAGTCCTCTCCCTCCAAGACGGCACGTAGTTTTGTCTGATTGTGGACTTCCAGCTAAAAGCCACTACACGTGCCAGACCTATCCATAACTGACAATCATGGCCAAAGTACTGTGATAAATCTGTGCTACATATTTGCTGTAGACATTGATACTTTCCTACTGAGATCAAATAAAATACACTGTTATTTGGTGTAGCCACAGAAGACATAGAATCTTAACTCTTTTATCTTTAGATTAGGAAAGAATATAACAGTTTGTATATCTTTGTCTGTAGATCCTTGATGCCACTATCGTCAACGCGAAGATTGTCTTGCAGATTGACAATGCCAGGCTGGCTGCTGACGACTTCAAAACCAAGTGAGTAATTTCTGAAAGGAAAAAGGTCTCTTGAGCAGGCAAAAATCCTTGTTGAGCCAAAGACTGTGAGAAAAGAAAGGAATACCTATAAAATCTCTGTACAAACACTAGCTTGATCCTGTCGTTGCAGTTCAGCCCTTCATGTATTTGCTGAAAGCACCACCTGCACCACAGAAAATTTTATATCATGCAAATTATGTGGAGAAAAGTTTAATGCTGGAAAACATTTGCTACATCATAAATCCTACAAAACCCAATACATTTATAGCAAATAATGTGTTTCATGGTGGGCTGGCTTAATCAGCTAACATAAATAGTTTTATTTTGCTTTTTTAAGGTTTGAAACAGAGCAAGCTCTTCGCATGAATGTGGAGGCTGACATCAACGGGCTGCGCAGGGTCCTGGATGAGCTCACCCTGGCTAGAACGGACCTGGAGCTGCAGATTGAAAACTTAAAGGAGGAGCTGGCTTACCTAAAGAAAAACCACGAGGAGGTAAAAAATCCCCAAGAAACAGGTTTGAAAGTGACATTAGAGAAACAGCATGTGGAAATGTGGAGTCACTCAGGATTGCCCTGGGCTCTCCAACAGTGACAAAACAATTTCTGGGTAGACTGGGAAATGGAAGATACTCCCTGCAAGTATTTAAGGGGAGTGAGTCAGTCCTTAGCCCTTGAAGAAAGAAAGTTCGTAATGTTTTCAGTTTATGATTTTACCCTCTTTTGTCTTCCTCTGCCATGTCCACATAGGAAATGAGTGCCCTGGGAGGGCAAGTAGCTGGCCAAGTCAGTGTTGAACTGGACTCTGCTCCAGGCATTGACCTGTCCAAGATCCTGGCTGATATGAGAGATCAGTATGAACACATGGCTGAGAAGAACAGGAAGGATGCTGAGGCCTGGTTCCACAACAAGGTAGAAAAAACTCTATGCTATACAAATACTAACCAAAAAAATCCATGAAAGAAACAAAATAATTATTAAAACACACAGAAAACTGCTATGAAAACCTTATGACCCCCTATTTCTCATGTAACGTTTTCTCTGTTTCAGACTGAAGAGCTGAACCGTGAAGTTGCTGTCAATACTGAACAACTGCAGAGCAGCAAGTCTGAAGTCACTGACCTGAGACGTTCCCTCCAAGGGCTGGAAATAGAACTTCAGTCCCAGCTCAACATGGTATGTTAAGTTGGCACTGCCTGAACTCCCCCTTGCCGGAATGGGTACATATTCCCCTCCCTAGAAGGAGTGCCGCATCTGGCAGCAACCTTTCTGTGGTTTCCCCTCCAACCTCTCTGCTTGCAGAAAGCCGCGCTGGAGAGCACCTTGGCAGACACGGAAGGGCGTTACAGTGCCCAGCTGGCACAGATCCAGGGCCTGGTTGGCAGCGTGGAGGCACAGCTGGCTGAGCTCCGAGCTGATATGGAGCGCCAGAACAGTGAATACAAGATCCTCATGGATATCAAGACTCGACTGGAGCAAGAGATCGCTACTTATCGACAACTCCTGGAAGGCCAGGAGTCCCGGTAAGTAACTCTGCTAGCCGCAGACAGCCTTTTTGCTTACCCTCCTAAAGTCTGACCATGCCATGGTGCTCGTTTGTCACAGCACCACAGTAAACACAACTTCAAATCCTCCTGGGGTTCTCAAATTTTTAACAAACTAATTTTTCTGGACTATGCTGGAGCTAGAAATGTTACAATTCCCATTTACATTAAGTGAGCACCCCAAAGAGTTTCTAAACAAAAAGGCAAACTGACAAGCAGTACAGGAGATTAAATTCAACTAACAGTTAAAGTGATAACTACTCATTAGCTGCTGACATTCAGGAAACACAATGCAGCTAGTAATGTTTTACAGAATAGAAGGATTGACCCCAAATTCCCATAAACTTCCTGGTACCAGTTAAACAGCTCTTGCCTCAAGGAATCAGTGTAGAAGAAGATATTCCGAAGAGAAGTGAAGGCAGACAAGCCCATTAAGTGGACCTCCCCAGGGGAGCACAGCTTTCTGTCATTTCACATATAGCCTCAGGGAGGAAAATGTCTTGTAGCCTGGAAAAAAATGAGATGGGAGTCGAAAGGTTTTGATTTCCCTTATTCCTTCTTTTCCATAACTGTCCCACTGCAGTTGTGTATTTCCTACCACAATTCCCTCTCCTGAGCTGCGAGGGAGAGCAAGGAGATGACCATCTCTTCTCTGACTATACACAAAATGTACCCGATTCATAGAGAACTTGCTTTTATATGCAGCATTTGATGTGTTACCTCTCCTTTCAAGTATTGTCTCTTTTGTTCTACAGGATGTTTGGCTCCCTTTCTGAAACAGCCGGTAAGAATCTTCTCTTTCAGGAAACCTTTAGGAGTCAAAGAAATTTTATTTTCTAAAAGGAAATATGCATTATGGTAGTTGTGTCCATTCTAGAGACTGGGCTGCTGCACTGATTTGTTTCACAGAAAAAAGTCTATTAAGTAACAAATGATGACTCTGACTAGAATTTAACAAAATTCAGTCATTAAAAGATGCTAGACATCAGAAAAAAAATCTCAGACTATGCTACAGTAAAGGGTAAGTAAAGCACAAAGTGCTTAATCATCCCCCCAGATGAAAGGATACAAGAAATTTAAGCTTGGCCAGCTCAGGGGAATTGTATGAACATGCAAGTAAAACTTGCCTTGAGCTTTTAAAGGTCAGCTGTATTGTAAAAGTGATGTATGATTCAAATCAATGCTATGAAGAAGAAAACTTCTGAGAGAAGGGAGTGAAAGACGAGACATAAACTAAGCTTAGTGCCCATTGCAGAGTGGTCTCATGTGTGTTATGCTTAAGTAATTCCTGTTCTTTCTCTCCGTATTATTGTAGACAAAAGAGACAAGCTGGCAGATGGAAAATAGTACTGAAAGTCCTCCAAATGTCATCGTCAAAATGAGAAAAAGCAGACAACACACAGGAATTGAAACAGAGAGGAATCACTCTAAGCTGCTGGAAATTACTATCTTAAAGCACAGAAAATTCTTGGCCACACAAATTTTAGGTAGATTCATCTATTTAGTGGTGATTAATTTGCGAGTTGGGTTAGCTTTTCAATTATTTCTAGTTCTGGCATGTACTGAATTGCTGTATCTAGTCCAATAAAGATGATCATCTTCTTGCAATCTTAACTTCTTTTGCGTTATTGTGATATCATTACTGAAGTTTGGCTTTAATCAGGCAGGAAACAGCTAGCCAGCCTCCCCAACAGTGTTGGTGGGTGGGCAGCTTGAGCTCCGTCTCTCATTTCTTCCAGCTCCTCTTGCTGGTAGGAGCTCTGAATAGGGAGGCAACAGCATCCTCAGCCCCTCAGAGCGGGGAATACAGAAGTGACACGTTTCTACCTACAATGGCTGTGCACTCTGAAGAGCAGTAGCAGTGAGATGTTAAGTGATTCTGGTAAGAAGCAAGAACTGGGAGACGTGATGTTAAGTGATTCTGGTAAGAAGCAAGAACTGGGAGATGTTTTGTTAGGGTAAAAGATAAAGCTTGAAGATAACTCCTACAGAAACAAATAGGAGTGAGAAACAGTTGTGAGATTTCTTCACTCACTTTCCCAGTTCATACAGAGGTAACAAATCTTTAGCCTCAATTTTAGCCACCTTCATTCTCATGCCACTGAAAGGATACTATCCTAGCTGAAATTCTAAATGTAATCACTTCCAGGTCAGGCCCCCAGAAATCAGTAATTCCATTTCCAACCATCCCTCTGCAAGCTTTCAGCCAAGGAAACTTTTCGGGGTTTGTGCTAAAAGAAAATCATGGCTATAGCCTAACTATCACATTCCCACCTCCCACTATTACAAAGGGCACATAGTTAGCTCGTCAACTGAAGTAGCAGACTAGAAGTACCCCAATACTGCACACCCCCAGAGTGATCATCTTGCAGCCTGCATTTCAGGGAGTCATCATCAAATCCTTCAGCACTTTCAGGACTTGGGAGGGAATAATTATTTCACTCTTGTTCATAGCAGATTAATGTAGTGTTTGCATAGTGAGGAGCATCCCAAAGCTACAGACCTCCTCTATCAAGGTTGGGCAATCCTCTTCACTCAAGAGGTGCTGGTGCTTGGTTTTGGTTCAGCAGTGACTCAGATGAACTGTCAAAATAATTTGTCAGGTACTGACACAGACAATCCCAGCTTAGCCTCTGGAAATCTAGCATGATAGCGTTAGGCAGTGGCTTCACTATGACAGGCAAAACCTGTGACAGGAAAGAAAAACAGTCATGAAAAGTAAGAATCAGCAAAGAGGTATGGAGAAGAGGACAAGATGGGAAGAACAGGGGGACTAAGGTGCTCTGGTGGAAGCAAGCGCAGCATTGAAAGGGAGTAGTGGCATGAAAAGCACTGGCTTACAGGAGATGCAAGTGGTTCTTCAGAAGCTCACCCATTTATGCAGTGCCTGCTTTCAGAAGATCACAGAGAAGAAAGCTGTTGCGCATTACATGCTCCAGTACAGGCTGTTCCTGAGTGCTGACACACTTGCTAATAAATACTTTGTACCAAATTTATTCCCTAAAACAGTCAAACCCGGACTCCCTCTCTGATAAAAGAACAAACAACTCCACGTCTGTTTTTTCATCTTAACAAATCCCATTCCCTGACAGCAAGTTCTTGTGACAAACCCAGTCAGAGTATGAGATTACTGGTGCAGATTTCTTGTGTTGTATAGCTGCAAATGTGAAAGCCTGACAAGAAATTCTCATGCTCCAAGAATGCAAACGATATTTATAAGGACACTTTGTAAATGTATATTGCAAAAAGTTTTATTTTCAAAGATTGAATTAAATGTCAGTCAGAAAAAAAGATGTTTAAAAGGTTAACAGTTTAAAAGTGTTTAAGAGGTAAAAAGTGCCAAGAATTGAATGAATTCATAAACCCTGGTAAAGAAACTGGGGGTTTCAGAGACTTGAAAGAATCTTGAAAAGGCTAGAATTCTTGTTTTTATAGCCTAATTTTAATTATAGTTTATAATTTTATTGATTTTGTCCCATATTTGTATGGTAATGAAGGATTTCTGGTGAAATGTTTAATACAAAATCACTCAGAGACTATCATTTTAGAGTTTGGTTCAGAAAAGCAGTGTTTTCTAAAGGTATGTAATGCCTGAGGGATGGTTTTATCAGCGAAGACTGAGATGATAAACAAGCTGCTTCTTGAATGGAGCTTTCTGTCCTCCTGAAAGGAGAGGCTATAGTGTGTCAACTCTATTAATCCTGTAACAGAAGTAATAAAAGAGTTTGCACAGCATAGACATGTCAGGGAACATCTTCCAGGAAAGCTCTGTGGAAGCATGACAAACCAAGGTGCTTATGCACCACATACAATGCTGAGTAAAGTCTGAAACTGTGTGTCAAGGCACTGGAGAAGAAATCTTAGAGTGAAGATAGTGAGAACAGAATAAAGGCATAAGCTTGAAATAGCATTGGTTTTTACTTCAGCAGGTGATGGGCTTCAATTTCCATGTGGAGACTATAAGGAAAAAAAGTTGTAGATTGAAGTTCATGTTCCAGCTGCAGAAAATGAAGAATGAACAGAGCAGCACAGATCTCTACCAGTACAGAGACAGCACTCATTTGAGACGTCCCTTTAACGTCCTGAGAGTTTATGAATCTGGAAGCATTCCAAAGCTCATGAATTTAGAGAAATGTAACTGATTTGTTTTTTAATGATAGATAGAACATAGCTAAAATGCAGACACAATAATTGAAAAGAAGAATATGACTGTATGTAGAATTATACCTAGTTCAAGAAGACAGATGATTTTCATGTACTTGTTCAAATCCACATATGAAATTAGATTCATGAAAACACTTTTGATTTCTAAACTTCTACTAATGTAAATATCAAATTGTATCTCATTTTTCACCAGAGCAAGCTTTGCCTTACATCGTCTACTATAAAATTATATAATGCATGTAGGTTTTGATATAGAAGTCTTCAACATGGAAGCAGTAATACGACAACAAAATCTATATAAATAAATACCATGAGTGAGCAAATTCTGAATACGCACAAGCATTTGCCAGCAGTCTGCCCTTGGCGTAGAGATACAGACATATTTACCACTTCTCTCACACCAGAAGAGCCATGTTCATGAGCAAGCTCTCAAAAGTGAAGTTTTTTTCTCTTTAGGAAAGTGCCGGTGAAGCACAGCAACTGAAGCAAGCTGCAAAAAAATGATCCATGACCAGCCACTTCTAAACTGCACAGGGCAGTGTACCTCCAAGAGTTCCCCGCCCCATTGCCACGGCAGTTCTTTGGCAGAAAAAAAATAATCTCATTTTTCTTCACTTTTCCCCATCATCCTCCCGGCAAAGAGCTGGATTTTGGGGGGAGGAGGAGGATCCAGCCCCCCCCCCCGCCCCAGACCTCTAAATGCTGCGTTGCCCCCCCCCAACTCTGGGGGGTCAGTGCCTCACGATTGCGCCATCGCCGGCTGAGCTTCACAGAGGCACCTTTCCTGACGACTTCTAGTAAAATATTAGGAACTATTTAGAAGTACTTGTTTAATATGAAAGAACAAATAGCGAAGATGATGAAGGCAGGGATAAGCCTCAGGTCTGCAAGTGCTGCACTCGGCATTTCTCAAGCTTTTGATGATGGGGGGACATGCCCTAAGGATCTGAGTTTGATGGTCTACAGAAAATTGAAAAAGCCACAGAATCCTCACCACTGTGGTTTTCTGAATTATGTTATAGGACATAATCTGCTGCTTGATTATTTCATTTTTCCCAGTGGTAAGTATTCAACAGGAAAGAAACAGCTTGATATCTGCTATCTGCTTTTTATAAGTGTTCATCTGATAACAACCTAGAATAACGCATGGGGCACTTTCAAAAGCAGCTAAAGGTATTTCACCAGCAAGCTTCCAAAGACATTATAAAGACTGAGTGAAAGAAGACTGATTGAAAAATCCCCAAAGTTTCCTGTTAAAGTTTATGGTGTTTTCTAGAAGTGATTTTGCTGGATTTTTTAAAACGGGATTTGATCTTGCTTATAGTGGGATCCCTCAGAGTTAAACAGACCCTAGCAGCATGCACACCTCAGGCTATTTACATTACAAGGGTCTTAAAGAAACTTTTTTATCTTTAGGAGATTTTGTCTAAACTTGTTTCCTGAGATACTAACTCTTGGAGATACACAGATTTGGCAAGCCACGCAGAACCATTAATCTGCCCAACAGCAAAACTGAACCGCTGTGGCAAAGGTCCAGGTACAGTTTGAAACATGTTTCCACAACTACAAAACACCCTTTCTTTTCTAATCAGCTGAAGAATGAGTGGACATTCTCAGATCCAGCCTGTTAAGCTGCGTATCACAGCTAGATTTTCGAAGTTTCTTTCCTCCCGAGTACACATCTTTTCCTGGCAAAAAGGCTGCGCATTTCCCTGATGCTGCATTAAAGTCTCAACTGTAAAAGTCAGAAAATCCCTCAGTTTATTCCAACAACTGGCATGAGCCTCAGTTTATATGAAATCACCCATCCTGAATTCGAAAGTCATTTTCTGTTGATAGGTACTGTCAAAACCTGTGCTAAAACCAACACTTCCTTACTATGTCGTTAGCAAACATACAATTTTTCTCCTTTATTTTAGTGGTTCCAAACTAGAGACCAGAGAAAGTTCCTCCCATCTTCACTTCATCCCTGCTTTTCTCCCTCCTCTCAAGCCCTGTTTCCTTAAACCATTATGCACCTCGGTACCAATTTATTGTCATACCATACCCCTATGTCTTCAGCTGCAACCTGTGGCTTCGATCTGAAGAATGGCACCTTATTGTGCAAGAATGGGGCTCTCTTTTCAAACTCCACACTATTGCCACACTCTCCACACACACATTACCCCAGTGGCACACCCCAGCAGGCTAAACAAGCAGTTAATACTTCCTTAAAAATCTCCCAAATCTGGTTTGCCATAATTACGCAGTATTGAACAGAGCTGTAGCACTGAATTACTGCCTTTCAAATTTCACTAGCCAATTATTAGATTTGAAAGAGACTGGTATTTCAGACTCCCACTTTAAATGAAGGATTAATATGACTCTTCCACGTGCTTCTTAAAACTTATTTTCAAGAATTCTTTTATTTCATAGTGCATGTTGGTATTAAACACAGTTATTGCTATCTGAACAGTTTAATCTTAAACCCAATTTGTTTGTTTTCCAAAAGTAGCAGGAACTCAGTCCTCCCACACTTCTTATAATTGAATGATTTCAATCTTGTATTACCTTTCTTGACTATTTCCCAAGCATTAGTGAATTAACTATGCCCACTTTTCCTTGTACATTGATGGATGCTAATTGTTCCTCAAGCAATGCTATGATTATATGCTTTTTGTACTAAAAATTCAGACTCCAAAATCTAAATATTAATTCCAAGCAAAGAACAGGAATAAGAACGTATCAAATTAAATTCCAAATTTTTAACTTGAAAAAATATGGATATAAAAGAAGAAATAATGGTGAGATGAACTGATGATTGTACATCTTTCAATGAAAGGAGAATTTTACATAAAATTCATTTTTAGAAAAAGTTGATTTTCTTAAAATAACCATGATGACTGCTGTAAATGGGTAAGTGGGTGTGGTTGAACTCACTTTGTTTTTCCATTCTTAAATGTCAGAGAGGTAAACTCCAAGTTTCAGAACTATAGCCTGAAGGAAAAACACTCATCTGATTCATGCCTTTTGTTAATTAAAAAAGAAAACTCAAGCCCTAGCCCCTGAGATGTACGGCCAGCTCTCTTTGTGAGGAATGTCATCATAATTGGCCTCACCTCTAGGGAGGAGAATTTCTGGAGGGAGGGCCACAGGTTGGGTTTGCTCCTAGCACCCTGTCTTCAGGATATAAAAGAAGCACAAGGGCAGTGAAGGCACATACTTTCCTCTTCTGCACCAAGCCGAATAACTGACCTTAGCACCTTTTTGTGCTGCAGCTATGGCTTCTTCCTTAGTGCAGAGCTCTTATTCTACCTATGGTGGTGGCTTTGGGGGTGCTGGAAGCGGCAGCTCTCGCCTTTCCTCAGTCCGAACAGGAGGAACCTGCCGAGCTCCAAGCATACATGGAGGATCTGGTGGCAGGGGTGTCTCCATCTCTTCAGCTAGGTATGTCTCCTCTGTAGGAGGCGGATATGGCGGTGGCTTGTGTTCTAGTTTTGGTAGTGGTTATGGAGGAGGCTACGGTGGCTTTGGTGGTGGCGCAGCCTGTGGCTTTGGTGGAGGAGCTGGCTTTGGTGGAGGAGCTGGCTTTGGTGGAGGTTTTGAATTTGGTGGTGGCGTTGGTGGTGGTGATGGCCTTCTCTCTGGAAATGAAAAGATAACTATGCAGAATCTGAATGACCGCCTGGCTTCGTACCTGGACAAGGTACGAGCACTGGAAGAGGCAAATTCGGATTTAGAAGTTAAAATCCGAGACTGGTATCAGAAGCAAGCTCCCACCAGCCCAGCCCGGGACTACAGTAATTATTACAAGATAACTGAAGATCTCCGAGACAAGGTATGACATTCATATGTGGAGTTCTAAGAATGCATTAGAATCATGGAACTGCATATTCCACTTCTTTAAAATAAATGAAACTAATTAAAAAACAAATATTGACTTCCCCAAACCCAAATATATTGTGGTTCTGAGCATTCTAGCAGAAAAGAGTAGATTTTTCTTAATTCAAAAAGCAAATATGTTATCCTGAAAATGTGACCTTTGTTGAAATTACGATTGCACTAAAAGTTAGCAAAACATGGCAAAGTGTGTTTAGAATTACCAATATATTTATTCAGTAATCAAATAGTAAAGACTGTGACAGGTAGGCCTCAAATTCTGAAAAAATAGATCTCCAAGCTAAAAATAAGATTGGGTGTTGTACAAAGGTATTTTCTAATTATGTTTCTAATTTGTTTTTGCACAAGGTATCTCAGCTCTCTGGTTTGCATATGGAATGTGGAAAAGAGCTTAGCATTTTTGGTTTTTCTCCATAAAAGCTGTAAGAATTACAGTGTGACCAAAGGGCAACATAACAAATTGAAATGGCTATTGCAATCTAAAACATGTGTTTAGCCAGTGACATCACAACAGAGGTGCCTTTTTTCCTATGTGCCTTGACAGTTTACAGCCTCAATAACTACCTACAACGTACTCAGGATCGTGATATTTCCCCATTATTCACAGGAACCTTTTTCTGTGTTTCTTAATTGCCAGATCCTTGCAGCTGCTATTGACAATTCCAGAGTCATTTTGGAGATTGACAATGCCAGGCTGGCTGCAGATGACTTCAGACTGAAGTAAGTTTACCTGGAGCACATTCGTCTTCTCTCTCCTTTCTCTCTCTCTCTCTCTCTCTCTCTCAAAACAGTTTCCTTAAGTTTAGTATTGCTTTTTATCTAGAAAATAAAGTTCTTCAGTCACTGAAGGACACATTTCAAAATTCTGGATAGGTATTTTTCCTGGATAATTTCTGATTAAAAAAACCCTGGCAAACAGAATTGGTATGACGAAGGGTGAATTTGGAATATAAAACTGATAGAACACATTATAGATCACTGAGCTGTTTTCATAATAAATTATAGTTCATGTCTTGGTTTTTTTGAGTGATGCTCTTAACTATTTTTACTAGCCTAAATCAGAGGGGAAAATAATACAGGAATAGGTTGGGATTTTGACTTAAAAGGAACAGAATGGTGTGACAAGATCACTGTTCGGTCGCAGTAGTTCCCTCTCACTGAGTCTGAAATTCAGAAAAGAAAGACAAAGAGTAATTTTGGGCTTATCCAGCTCATGGACTCAGCAGTACAGCAGACACTGCTGAAAAGATGACACAGATACTTGCACAACTGATTTCTCTTGCAGTGGTGTACCTGTAGTTTATATTTCCTCCTCTAGTGCCCTAGGCAGAACTGGGCAATCAGTGCGTTTCTTCACACTGAATTTGAGAGGACACTGCAAATGGACTGTCCTGTGTGACAACTTTTCTATCGATGCTGATAATCATTATTAGGTTCTGGAAAGTGAAATGTCATGTACTCCTCAAGAATAAAGTCAGATGGCAATGCATGTACTTACTTTCATATGTGATAGTAGGATGTTGGAAAAAAACACCTTTACTCCCTTTACACTTCTTTTTAATATATATGTTTTCATTTACAGTCCACCATTCCTCCTACATTCAATATAAAATTTCATAGTTTTATAACTCTACTGAATACAAACTCGTACATATTCCAGTGCTTGTTTCTTCTTTAAACTGCAGATATGAGAATGAGTTATTCCTGCGCCAGAGCGTAGAGTCCGACATCAACGGCCTGCGCAGAGTCCTGGATGAGCTGACTCTGTCCAGAGCTGACCTGGAGATGCAGATTGAAACACTGAAGGAGGAGCTGGCTTATCTGAAGAAGAACCATGAGGAGGTGAGAGTCCATAACAGAGCAGAGAGGAAATTACTTCCCTTTCAAATTTATGCCCCTCGGGCAGGGAGGGGGAAATCCAAACAAAAAGAACAGAATGACAACATTACAGCTTAATAAGAAGAAAACTGTAATATTAAGAGAATCCAAAGTGTGTCCTGAGAAGCATTTCTCTGATTCCAAACTGCTCAGACCTATTAGTTTCCGTCTGACATTCATCAGACCTAACAGGTCACTGAGATAGTTAAGCTGAGTAAAAGGAAGATACACGTAAGTTACATGTAAGTATGTGCGTGTGAGTATACAGAGAGTAGAAAAGCATGTATGATGAGAGATAAAATTTGATAAACGTTTTTATGTGGGTTGTCCCTATGATACTTGATAATTGAAGTACTGCGTGCCTCTGCAGGGATTGCTGATGGCAGAAAGTATATGAGAAAAGAGAGCCTAATCTTTTGCATGTCCTCTGCCCATGCAGGAAATGAAAGAGTATTCAAATCAACTAAGTGGAACAGTCAATGTGGAAGTGGATGCAGCTCCTGGCATCGACCTGACCAGAATTCTGTCCGAGATGAGGGAACAGTATGAAGCTCTGGCTGAGAAGAACCGTAAAGATGCCGAGGCCTGGTTCTTCACTCAGGTATAGCTACGCCAATAAACAGCAAACTGATGCATTGCCTCATTTTATACGATATGTATGTGATTTTACAGTGGTTTTTTTCTTTCAGACTGATGAGCTGAACCGCGAAGTAGCTACCCACACACAACAGATACAGACCAGCAAATCGGAGATCACAGAACTGAGACGCACACTCCAGAGCCTGGAGATTGAGCTCCAGTCGCAGCTCAGCATGGTATGGAGCTGTCCCATGCACTTCACGAGTCATTACTAGTACACGCTCCCCTTCCTCTCTCTCTGCCTTGCCTCTCCTTAGACTCCCCTCTGCGGGCCACACCTGCACGCTAACCTGTTCTGATGTTATTCCACTTTAGAAAGCTGGACTGGAAGCCAACTTACGAGATACAGAAGGACGATACTGTGCACAGCTGGCACAGATTCAGGCTCTCATCACCAGCGTGGAGGAGCAGTTGAGTGAACTTCGATGCGACATGGAGCGTCAGAACCAGGAGTACAGAATGCTCATGGACATCAAAAGTCGCCTGGAGCAGGAAATCGCCACGTACCGCCAGTTGCTGGAGGGCCAGGACTCTCAGTACGTTACTATATACAAATCCTATGATGATTAGATAAGGTTAATAACATGACACATTGTAAAGCAGTAATTTGTGGTTGCTAAACTCACTCCAGATTACTAAATTACATTCACTGCACACGCAGCCTTTTGAGTACTGGCAAAACAGATGCCCAGCAAAGTCCCAGGTGTTGCTATAACTCAAACCAGATCTCCAGACAAATTGTGCTGATGATTTGAAAATATAAATGCAACCATTTTGGACACAATGAATTATAGCAGGCACCAGGCAACATATGTATGTCTTAAGCCTCTTGTTGCACAGGAATAATAACCTCTAAAAACCTGTTCTCAGTATTTCTTTAGCTCTTGGTTTTCTACACTTGTGCACAGAGATGAAAATATTCATCATCATACACCAGTACTCTCAACTAGAAAAGAACTTCATACAGACCATGGCTTACTTTAGTAAAATCTGCCTTTTAATGTCCATATCTCATATCTGATCTATAGATGGATTTTTTTTTAATTTCTGAGGAAGAATGAGGTGTTTATATTTAGATGATGACATTTTGAGAAGAGGAGAAGTATATAGAGACATATCAGGACCAAGAACTGGTGTGACTGCTGTTCATATTTCCTATCATCAAGCACATAGGAGTGGCCTTCAGAGCAGGAAGCACCTTAACAATAATACTGGTGACAACACACCTCAGAAACAACCCAGTGAAAGAAGCAGTGTGAAATCATGGCCATTCACACACAGTGGTTCCTAAATGGATCAATGGTTTCGGTGGTCATGGTCAGTGATGGTTATTAATCAAACATTTCTTTTTTTCTACAGGATGTCAGGAGTGAACCCTAAGGATGGTAAGAAAATTTTTCATTTAAAGAGGGGCTGAAATGAATTGACAAAATAGGATTAAATAAACCTATCTTTTTTGCTCAGGATTTCTTCTTACTAACACAGATTACATTCTCTCCACAATGACCACATTCTTTATCATTTAGAGACAAAAATATAATACTTTATCTTATGTGCACTTTTGAAACCAGTAGCTTGCCAAAATGATTGCACATACTCCTCATGGGATTCTGAAATACAGACATCTTCCAAAGATTCCTCAGTTCCTCTGCTGGTTCACACAACATACAAGATACATCCAAATCTGACATGTGATGTGCACTGTTAAGATTTACTGGATGTGGACCAGCAGGGAGAGAAGATGCAAAGGCAGTTCCCCCTTTGATATGTGAAAAAACCCCATCGCACAGCTCTCAGTGTGTTAGCAGTACATTTCTTTCTTTCCCTACTTGATTTTTTTTTTCTCCTCCAACAGCATCTCTGAGTGGAAGAGTTCGCATAGGCATAGAAGATGATGGAAAACTTGTTTCTACTCGTGAAAGGAGATTCCAGTAAAGAAATACTGAATCCTCTCTTGCATGTGACACAATAGAAAAACAGTGCAGCCTACACGCTGGCTAACACTAAGACAAATAGCTTTTTACTTTCGCCAAATCGCAAGAATGTAATCCAAGAATGTGCAGCAGCTTGATGTCTTTCCTCAAATTTGCTCTCCCTCCTTACATGATAGGTTGGCTCTATGGTTCAGAGATAACAAGCATATTTTCTGTCAGTAGCTGTATAGTTTCCTTATGAAAGAACCCACATAATAAAGTTTCTGTTCTGCTTGTGCAAATACATACAGTCTAATGTTGTTTTTTTGAAGTCAGTATGGTATTGCCATACACATGACGGTACATCCTCCCTAACACAGTGCTCAGGTAAGCAAGACATGCTCAGTAGATAACAACAACATTAACAACAATAACTAATAATAATAATAAAGATGATGATGAACAGACAGATAGAAAGTGCCTTTAGATTCTCCCAGGAATCTGAAGCTAATACTGATAAAGAACTGAGAAGATAACGCACAAAATCCTTCAGCTCTTTGTTCTGAATTTAAAGTGCACAACATGACTACAATTCATGCATCAATAAAATGCACCTCTTTAAAAAAAATATTTTTGCATATAGATATACATGTTCCTGCACTTCCTTCAGCACAAAGGCAAATTTCCTTAGCTCTTGAGGAAGCACTAGGCAAGGTCTGTGTGAAATGGCTTGTTGAAGCAGAGTTGGCTGTGACTACTCTGGTTTTCATACACAAGGAAGAAACCTGCCAGCCTGTGTCATTACTGTAGCTGTTGTATTAGCAATGTTGCCTTTTCTGAAGTTAGTCTGCAAATCTACACCAGTGTAATGGAAGAGAGATGCTTATAAAGATTTAGGAGGCTGGTAAATCTCAGCTTCAGAAGCATATAAAACATTTACATAAATGCTGTATTTTGCTAACATAAACTGTTTGGAAAATTTTGTCAGCCTCATCACTGGGTATTTCAATCCACATAATATGATCTACAAAAATTATATCATTTCTAGAATTACATAGTTTATTTTCCTTCCAATCTCCTAAGAGTCACTATTTTTCTCTCTTGTTTTTTTCTGACATTTAAAAAAAAAATCTACCCTGCTGGCACCAGCCCCAGAGTGTAGCCATGAAGGAGGCTGCAGGATCATTGGTACAGCACTGTTAAACATACATACTGCTGGCATTCTCATGGGGAAGAACTGAGAAGAGGTTCTTGCAACTTCAGCACAGCAACATCACAATCTATCAGAAAAGAAAAGCCAAACAGTACAAATGATATTTTCTCCTGATCCAGAAATCAAGTGACTATTATATGTATCACTCAGGCAGCAAGCAAGAGAAATTCTACAGCCAAAGGCAGCTATCCATTTGTATTTCAGATAGAGGAGTTGAATCAAGAAGTGATGGTTGCAGAATATTTACCTGTACAACGTAGGTGTCAAAATATTCTGCCTGTACTTAAACTACAGTCTATAAATTCAGTTCAGTTTGCTTTTCATGTTCCAGTTTAGTAAAACAAGTACAATTTCCAAATAAAGCAACTCCAGCCTTCAAACTGAAAACGTCTAGCCCCTGCTCCCAGGCCAAAGGTGCCAGCCCCAAAATGGGTGCCTGGCCTGAAACCTCCCTCAGCGGCCCTCGCACAGCCCCACTCACATTGGGGCTGCGGGCTCGCCTAGACCCCAAAAGGGGCCGAACAGTGCCTTACCGACCCTCTCGCCCTCGACCAGCGTTCAGCTGCCAAGCAGCGCCCCAGCTTACAGCCAGCAGTTGGAATAAAACAAAGAGAAGTCACCATCTAATGCTGCCATCTGCTGACAGCGGTTCAGTTGCTCACTCTGATCATTCTGTATTCTGTGGATTAAAAAGTCGACTAAGCACAAGTCCCATAGTGCCAGCCTGACAAAGGAGAGCACTGACTGGTTCTGAAGTTAGTTTTTTGGTCTTTTGCACGGATCCTCAACATGTGTTGATGAAAACTGTGTGGCATCTTTTTCAATTTGAAAAGGCTGAGCTTCAGAGGAAACATGTCCTACGTGCCAGATCACCTTTGGTTTGCACTACTTGCTAGAAAAAATACAAATCTGTTTTTCATGATGGCATGATATTCCATGAAAGTATCAGGGAGTAAGACAGGCTCACAAACTGCCAGCCTCACTGCCAGCCACATTGTGAATCTCACTGAAACAAAGTGAAACAAATTATTTATTTTATTTCACATAATATTATGTCTGTATGTATGTATTTATATTCCAATGTAATATTCCATAGAATATTAGCTTGCTGAACTGCCAGGCTAGAAGCTGCAGTCTGAAATTAATCTCTGGTGCGATGAATTGAACAGCCGGATAGCATTGGTTCTACTATAATTTGGGGTTTTTTCAAGTTAGGCTTTCATTTTTTCTGTGGTGCTTCAAGCTCTTTTCACTGTCAAGTAGCAGGGCTGATATTGAACTGTGGCTATTAATAGCAGCTGTTATCAGAATATTTTGCAATAGCTATACCTTGTACTTATTGGAAAATTGTATCTTCAATGATTAATTTCCCCACACAATTATAAATGTTAGCATTTCTAGAAAATTAAATGCATGTAAGAAGAAATATGTACTCACTGGAAATGTAACAGGTAAAAAGAGAATCAAGAGGTGCTGAGCAGAGCTGACACAGAGCCACGAGGAGGAGCTCAAATCCTGCCCTAGTCAGAGACTGAGGCCTAGGAGGCACCCCAGGAAAGGACCAACGCAGCAACTCTTTAGTACTGAAAAACTTCACATGAAACAAACAGAGAAAAAGATTCCTCCAGGTTTCTTCCAGGACAGTGTAACTCTGGTGTGTACAGTCTCTCCAACCCCGCCATTCAGGGCTACGTAAGATCTTGTTGAAGAGTTGAGCCTTCAGCCGCTGTAAAGAAAAGCAGCTGCACCATTTCCCAGAGCCCGCTCAGCCTTCCACCTCTCCCCAGATCTAGCCTGTCCCACAGTCGCAGTCTGGACGACTGCACGACAAGGCAAACCCGATAACCCCAGCTGCTGCCATGGGAACGCTTCGCAATTTACCACCTGCTTTTCAGCATGAGGAATATGAAAACCTTTGCAGAAGCCAGACTTGCCCATTCTATAGTTGATGGAAAAAGTTTGACAGAAGGTTACTGAAACTTCTGAGAAAGACTATTTCTGCATGATTGCCACGTCAATTTTAGGGCTGGTAGCTTTACATAATCACTTGAATTTTTCAAGTGATGTTACGAACTCATATTCTAAATTTTTTCTACAGCTAAACATATAAATATCTTAATAGTATTAATACTAGTAACAGCAAGAAATTCCTTCATTACTACCTATTTCAACAAGACTATTGAAATATGAATGCACCTCAAATCATGAAAAAAATCACTAGAAAAGATTAAGTACCTAATTCGCATGTATTTCAACCAGAAACAGGCAGCTGAAGGGAATAGCTGGGCCTTACTTTGGACCGGAGTTTTAGTCAAATGGCACAGGTTGGATAACTTCATTAAAGCCTCATGTCTCATACAGGCTGAAGCTGTTCGCTACGTTAATGACAGCTTGATACGACACGCTGCGTTTCAGGATTCACAGACTTGTAATTCCAAAGCCTGAGAATTACAACAGAAAGAATCTGGAGAGATCCATCCCTGCCCCAGCTCTCCATTTGTTCTGTAATGGACGAAACTCTTCCCCTCCTAAGCAGGAAAACATAACATATTAACTACAGGGTTAGAAAAAACTCTGAGGCAGAGCTGATCCTGTTCCACACCTACTGATTTTAGCCACACCTCACTATTATAATATGAAAAGAAAAAAGGAAAAAAACCCAAAACAACCAAAAGGAAAGCAATCTGGTATGCGGCTGTGATTCCAAATAACAACAACAGTGTGTGCAGGCTCATAAATGCTTCAGAATTGACCAAGAGGAAGCACGTTTCATGATGACACAATCTTGTTGCTGTAGTCATTCATCGAAGGGAAACTCCCACAGGAAAAGGCATAAAGCCGCTTAGGGAAGGCTAAGAAGCTGCTCAGTGCTAGTCAGTCAAACATTGGGTTAGATTCACAACAGAGCTAAACATGAGTACCAGCCAAGGCCCTTTTCAATTTTTTTCTGGGTCCCTCAGGGGTAGTTCAGGGTGTGGTTTGGCCCAGCAAGGAACTTCTTACAGACCTTCAAGTGCAGATGGTGGTGCCAGCAGCACACACACCTCTCTCTCCTCTGCCAGACCCCTCTGGCTGGCTACCGGAGGAGGGACACCTTGGGGAGGCTTCGGCGAGCACCACAGGGAAAGCATCTTCCTGGGTGGGAATGAGAAACAGACTATGCAAAATCTGAATGACCGTTTGGCTGCCTATCTGGACAAGGTCCGCTCCTTGGAAGCAGCCAACGCTCAGCTGGAAAGCTGCATCCTAGAGTGGCACAAGACAAAGTCTCATGGAAAGAGGCATGACTTCAACCAATACGAGCAAAACGTCACTGACATGCAAAGACAGGTAAGTCAGAGCTGTAAGTGACTGTGTCATTCTGTGCTCTTTTAAGGAATCTGGGTACTCATTTATGCTGATGGCTTTCCTTTAAAGAGAGTTAAATAAAACCTTTAAAATGTTAGAAATACTAATGGAAGTGGTTACAGGAGCTGGGCATAAGCATTCTCTGTGTTCACAAGGAGGAGAATGGGATATGAGAAAGGCTGGAAGGAGACAAGGGGTATTCTGCAAAGACTGGTAGTATAAAGAGATTTGTCTGCTGCCAGGCGTTCATTTCTGTACATGAAACTGTGGTTTGAGTAACCAGGTCTGGCAGAATTTGGTCTTTTTGACTGGACATGTGCTCAAGCAAATTCCAAAGCAGGCAGACTGAAGAGACTGCCTTCCTTCATGCATGCTGTCTTAGACATACTGTTGCATTTCATTTCTTTGATTCCTGTGGTAGCAGACAATGAAACTACAGGAGTTTTGGGTCCAATGAGCTTATGTAATCAGATGGAAAAATACTTCATTGTAATTAAGAAAATAGCAGCGACAAATTCCTTGTGGATGTTTTCACTATAATTAAAAGGAGAATTTCTGGTTCCTGCCAGTAGTTAATATTAACGTTCAACAGTAACTCTTTCAATCTCCCAAACTCACGTGTCTTCAAATTTAAGCATAATATTAATCTGTATTCATAATGAACATACTTAGCACTGCAACCATCTGTGTGACTAATCAGTGTAATTAACTTTACATAGCCATATGGGGCAAAACCCAAAGCTATTCCAAATGCAGTGTTGTAGTTTTTCCGCCACTTTTTATAATATGGTTACTTGGCATTCTCAAGACTCTCAGAATTTTTTTTCAAAAGGGCTTGGAAATGATATTATCCTGCATCTTTGCTGATTGAGGCCAGGGCTTAATCAAACTCCCTGCTCGCTGTTAAATGTGTTGCCTCCAGGCAGAAGATGAGGCACTCTGACCACAGACAATGTGTAAGGAGAGCCAGAATTGTCATCACCTACTTCTGTTTTCAGGATAAAGAAAGGTCATCTGCCTCCAGACCTGTATCACTTGAGCACTTTTTTTTTTTTAAACTGATCCAGAGATAAAAACTTGTTCATCAAGAATATAAATGTGTTCACATTGATTTGGAATGAATATATGAGAAAGATTTAGAAAGGCAATAAGACTAAAAACGTAATGGTGATTGGGGTAAAGCCCTGACTTTTGAAAAGCTGTACCCCAAACACTTATTTTTAACCTCACCACTTAACTAGCTACCACTGGCTACAGGCACCTGTTAGACTAGCGGCTGTCTCAGCAGAATGTCCTGAATGTGGTTCTCATACTGGGGAGGATGGCTATTAAAGGATTATTTACATGTGACAATTCAGTGATTTAACCCAGAATTTTTACTTTCTCTGTAAATTATTGCAATTAGCACCAAGACTGCCAGTAAAATGAGTGAAAATATAGCATCTAATTATTAACCATAATTAAATTCATTAACCATCAATTAAAAAGATGAAACTAACTTAGCTCCTAAAATGAAGGTTAGATGAAATTTAGGATCCTATATCCAATAACCCAGAAAGTCTGTGCTGTACTGGCTGTCTAAACTTGGAGGCATATAACTATTTGGGTCCTACCTTGTGCACCACACTGCATACCTGAATTCTAGATGAACATGCCAGATGGAGCAGCAAGTTGCCTTGCTCCAGCCTGACTCCATTCTAACCTGGATACAAAGTAAAATAGCACCAGTTCTTCAGGTAAATAAGCAAACCGATTTACAGAGCATTCAAGGAGACAGGATCAATACTGTTGGACAATGGACACAAGACTGAGGAAGAAGTCAGTGCAGGAAGCCTTCTTGAAAACAAATCTCTTTGAAGAAGAAATTTGAGTGTATTTTGTATTTAATAATGTGTGAGTTCTTAATTAAGTTACCTGCAAGTTTGCAGATTGATATTAGTGCTGCACCCATATTTATGATGGATGTAGTGAAGAAATCTGTGTAATTATAAACAGATAAATGTCCACATTTGAAATGCTCACTGGCATTGCAATCAATATCGTATAGCAATTGGCAAAACACTGACAATTGTAACTCCCTCATTGTGTTCTTTATTCTTTCAGACTGGACAGAAAGAGTCATAAGGTATTTATCTAAATGTGTAGCATGATTATGAAATGGCACAAAGTTGAAGAACTCACATGTTGCTTTCTCATTGCCTTATTACCTTCCATAGTAAAATTTACCATTCTCTAAGGATGGGTTCAAGATTTCCTTCTTCTCTGACAACAAATTCCAGGCAGTGACACATTTAGGGTATTGTTATACTTCTTCAGCTGGCCTCAATCACGTCCCAGGGCAGTACCGGAGGTGTGCTGCTAATTGCCCAAGAATGTACAGTCTGTTAACGGATTAGTTAAAACATTCCACAGGCACCTTCTTTTTTACTATGAGAGGTAAACTTTTGACACTTCAAGAAAATTTTGTCATTTCCTTGTTTCTTTATGATTCACTTAGGTGCGGGAAGTTTCACTTCAAGGTGCTGAGAGCTCTGTAAATGGCTAATGATTTCTGCACAGCCATAATGCACCTTGTTTTGCTATGTAAGTGTTGAGTGAAGGCAGCTGTTGGAACTGCAACCATGCCTCTCTTTCCTCTTTGTTGGAAAAGGACATGATGTCCCACAATTGTTACTTTCTGCTAATTATGTATGAGTTCCTGCTAGAATTCTTTCAAAGATTTTGAATGGAATACTGAGCTTTTGATATCCAGATCAATAGTTCAAAGCTATTTCATGCTAACAGGGACTTACAAGTCTTTGCTGTGCATGCTGAGTACATTAAATGAATGATGTGGTGCACTTTCTCAAGCACCTTTTAGGGTAATTTTCAACATCTCGAAGCAAAATCAGAAACATGAATTAATCACTCCATGCTGCTGGACGATTCAGTACAGTTATAGGTGAATAACTGAATGGACCACTACGACTAGATGCCAGTGCTATTCTCAGAATGACAATCCATGTGACTCCAGAATGAAGCACAGGGTGGACTTGAGGGGTCCTGCTCATGAGTTACTCCTACCATCATCATTACGCCTCTGCATCACACACTGATTCACCAAGGTGTTTATGCACATGCTTATGCTTACTTTTTAGCATATGATTAGTTCCAGCATTTTGATTGTACTCAGACACAGTTTAATGGTTCTTACTGAAATTTGCACAAAATATGACCAAGGCTGCTTTTCCAGGAATGCTAAACAGAATCAAAATCAGTTAAAAAAAAAAAAAAAAAAAGAGGAAGACAGTGATTGTTATTCTGTAATATACCATGAAGTTTGTGTAATATTATTCACAATAAATTCCTGTCCAGGAATAAGATGACTCCTCCTGCTTCATATCCAGAAAAGTAAGACAAAGAGAAATGTAAGATTATGGACAAAAGCCTCAGAAACATGTAAATGAATCAGGAAACTAAGCTGCCCTCCTTAACACGGGACTTCTACTATTTAGATGCTTCCTACAAGCAGCGGGAGTCTAAAACAGCACAGGTTATTCACCATCACTATATGGCAATGCTGAGTCTTCTGTTGGATTCTGTTTTCCAGATTGAGGATAGCAAGATCACCAATGCGAGTATCCTTTTACAAATTGATAATGCTAACATGGCATCTGAAGACTTCAGGCTCAAGTAAGCTTCTTTGGTTTCCTGATTAAGTTTGAAAGAGGATTAAGCTTTTTACTGATAATCCAATATGAAACTGATTTTACTGAGGTTTTCTGGTGATACTGGATAAATAAAACCAATCTAGAACAGGGAAAAAAAAAAAAAAAAGGATAAAAAGGATGTAAAAACCACAAATGATTGCTGAACAATCTTGAGTCACCCTGTTTATGATACTCAGTTCAGGTCCTGAAGAGCAGGTTTTACAGCCAACACTTGATACTTGTGACAAAAGGCATTTAAAAGTGTCATCTGGGAAAACAAATTAACCCTTCTCTGCACTATGCTTCCCCAGTCCAGCCCAAATCTATTTCCTGTCCTTCTCACCTCTTCTGTCCAGCTCCGCAAGAAATACCCGTCCTTTGGTATCTTCTGTTTTGGATTCTTCTAAGTTTTGCCTCAGTAAATGGGCCAGTGCTTCCTCAGCTACCAGTACACAGTTTGATTTTTCTGTACATTGTTGACCAACTAAAAAGCCAAAATGTTTGGACAGAAAACTTCCAGGCAGAGGAATTTACATTTCTGTAAGTTAGACTTCTTAGAAATGAGGAAGATTTGTCTTATTTTCCACAAATGATGATCACCTATTAAAAAAACTTCTCAGCTTAAAGATTCTGAACACTGTAAGCCTTACCTAGCCTTGCCTTCCTTTCTTTATCATTCAACAGTCTCATAAAAAGGAAACAGTGCAACTACTTTGGGAGACTGGAATCAGAATGAGTCTGATGGATTGAATGTAGAAACATCAATAGAGCCCACAAAAAGGAAGTAAAGGGGGAGATTCTGAGGAGCAAAAGTGCTTCATATGCCCAAGGGAAGATACGGCAGGGTCTTCCTGACTTTGGCTCACTACAGATGCCAAATTATTTCAAGAGCAATTATTTCAAATGATATAGGAGGAGTTGTGAGGATGAAAGAAAAACAGTAATGAAACCTGTCTTATTTTTAAGACTATTGAAGAATATGCAATGAACATATTTTAGAAACAGAATTTGTTTCCTTGTTTTCTTGTTCTCTCTAGTTTCCCACATAAAGGACTTAAGCAAGTCTACTTCTCTTTGATCCGACTTATACAAGAGGCTAGAAGCAGTCTGTTCTCAACAAGCATGCTTTATCTTCTTTTTCCTCATAAAGGTATGAAGCAGAAAAGTCTCGCAGGCAGGGAGTGCAGGTTGATGTTGAGAACCTGCGTAAGGAGCTCGACGGCCTGACCATTGTTACAACAGACCTGGAAATGGAAATTGAAGGCTTGAGAGAAGAGCACATCCTCAGGAGGAAAGACCATGAGGAGGTAGAAAAAGTTCCACTTGGTAAAATCCTATCACGCAAATCTTGGCTACCATGTAATTAACTTTGAGTAAGATCCACAATCTATAAATGGGATTGATGATTCAGAACCTAATCATGTTTCTAAATAAGCCAATGAGAGTCAGATGAGGCAAAACGTTTGTGTATTGCTTTACCAATTAAATTGGGATTTCAGAAAGGATAACAAATTACTATATTTTTCTCCTACTCTTTTCTAGTCACCTACCCATCTGTCACACATAGCTAAAAATAACTTACATATTCGGCAGAAAAGTTCTCGGAAATACTTAGATATAAATACTTAGAGATTTCAAGTAAATAGGAAATGTTACTTGCGGGCTTTCCCCACAATTCTGGATTATCATTTCACAGAATCACAGAAGCACAGAGTGGCTGATGTTGGAAGAGACCTCTTGTCATCTTGTCCACCTCCAGCTTAAGCAGGTTCACCTAGAGCAGGCTGAGCTGGACTAAACAGATCTTGAATTCTTGAAGGATCAAAATTAAAATGAATGGTTGGGGAAGTCAAGTAAAAGTACTTATTCTTGCAAAATCCTAAGCACAATAATTAGATAATACTTAATAATTGTCAAAAAAACATGCTGCTGTGAATTCTTCCACAGCTATACTACAGTGGTCTCTCTTCTTCCCACATAGATAATACCACTGCTTGAAAACATGCTGTTTTCATTTTGCTTGATCTGATGTTGTTTTCAGTTATTATTACCTAGTGCAGAACCAAACACCCTGCTCCGTATCTGTGGATCATTAAAATGGAGAATAGAGACACAAGGGTTCCACAGCAGCAGGTGAAGCTGTTTTTGGCTGATCCCCTTGTAGCCAAGGATGCAAGAGAACAGCTATTATAACACAATTCTTGGAAGCAGGGCAACCAACAGAGACATCAGTGTGTCCAGTTGATCTGCATTTTGGAGGCTGTGATGTCATACCCTGAAATGCTACTTTGCCTGGGTGCTTTTGAAAATGGTACTTGGCACATAAGATTGTGCTGCACCAAAAGGAATGTTACCATACCTGCTTGACTTGTCCTGTAATTATGTTGTTTACACAGTAATTATATGCTTTAATCCAATTATTCCTTTAACAATTACACAGAACTTTTACATTACTCTCCTGTAAACTTAGTTATAGTTCCATAAATATTAACATACATGGTAAAGAAATACAAAATTACTGTTAGATTTTCATCAAAGGTTTTGGGTTCCTAATAGATAAATAAATAAAAAATGTCAGTGCTTCTTCATTAAGTATATATCTTCCAGAAACATTACATGAAAAGATCTTCTCACATGTTTTTCATTGAGTTCTCTAGCACAGTTCTGCCACAGAAGTAGATAAAAGTCTCTGGTTTAAATCATGTCATAGATTATCCATATATAATTTTTCCAAATTGTGTTAACTGAATATATCTAACAATTAACCTACCATAATGAAAAAAATATTTGGGGTATTGTGAGACGATGGAGCTGAAAAGACAGGAATGAAAACTTTCCACTTTCATGAACAAGTTTCTTGTTTCCTCTGCTAATATATGAATAGGATATGGAAGCAAATCGTTCATCACAGGACTTCAAAGTCAATGTAAAAGTAAATGCAGCACCTCCTGAAGACTTAGCCAAGATTCTAGCTGAAATAAGAGAAGACTATGAAGCCATAATTGAAAAGAATCGTCAAAGCCTTGACAGTTGGTACAAAGAACAGGTAACAGTTATTTTCTGCTCATTTCAAGGATCTCTGTTGCTGTACCTGACTGACTAGAATCAGTAAGTTTTTCTGTTGCTTTTGCTCTGCAGAGCGCAGCTATGGCTCTGGCAGCAACCCCTAATCCAGAACAGATACAGCGCAATGAGAATGAGATCAAGGACCTAACACGCACTTTACAGTCCCTGGACATCGAGCTGCAGGCACAGATGAGTAAGGTATATGTTGTAGACATCCCTGGACGGTCACTGCTACTTCATATATTCTCATAAATTGTCATGGACCAATTCTTCACTTAAATCCACAGCTTAGCATAACTTTATTGTAGTTACTACAGTATCAGTGAAAGTGGAATTTGGGCCATGCTTGACTTTGCCAGAATATGCAAAATAGATTCAGCAACTATCACCAAAAAGTGAAAAATTCATGTCTCTCCTTAGAATAAAATATGGGGAGAAGAAAAAGAAGAGATGGGATAGCTGACTCCATGATCTAAAAAGAAAAAAAAAGTCCAAGAAGACAGATAGTAACACAAATTTCATATTTAAAACCTCTATTATAAAGCATGAAATATTTGAACTCTGAAAAATGTTGGTGGGGAATCTTCAAAAATATTTCTCAGCTCCTGTACAGGTTAAAGCTCACATATGCATGACTTGGACACTTTGGAGCAATTCTGGACAGTAAATGCAGAAACTGGCAGAAGACTCAACAGTTACAGGAGCGCAGCTTTGGAGCAGAAAGAATGTGGCAGGGATAAATTATTGAGGTTTTGCCTCTCACACACAACACAGCTTCATGATTCTGCTGTCTTCACATGAACAGTCATGCAAATGCATAAGTGTTTAAATTACCACGCTCTTAATTTTGTTGTCTTCTAGCTAGAGACCAAGTTTGCTGGCATTTCTGTGTTATATCTATCACAGAAATAATAATCATAGTATTGGTATTATTTGCTCTGTCAGAAACACATGCTGGAAGACACCTTGGCTGACACTCGGAATTACTATGCTGTTGCACTTCAAAACATGCAGCACATCATCTCCAAATGTGAGGAAGAGCTAAGCCAGGTTCGTCACGACATTAAGCAGCAAAATAACCAATACAAGGTTCTTCTTGGGATCAAAACCCGCCTGGAGAAGGAAATTTCCACTTACCGCCTGCTGCTGGAAGGGAATGTTGACGGGTAAGGCAAAGCCGCCCTGACTGGAATAGATGAGAGTTCTCATATTCGGGTTATTTATTTGTTTGTTTGTTTGTGCTTAATCAAAGCTTGTGAGTTCCATACTACATCAAGGGTTGGTATTTTAATGTGATGGATCATCATAAAAAGCTTGAGCCACTTAGTATACAGAGAAACTTGTACCCATGTAATTTGGATTACCTAAAGTAATGTAACTTTTTATTAAAAAAAAAATCTAAGCCCCCCAGCATGCCTGTCTCAGCATACGAAAAAATGCCAACTTCAGTAAAATTCGTAGTAATTTCCTATCCTCAAAACAAGTTCTAGATCAAAAAGAAGCCTGGAGACAAGTTTAGATCTTTTTTGGTAAGCAATTCGCAGTTACGTACACCAGCACACACAATCTGTATCACACACCCCTCTGCTGATGGGTTCTTTGGTTTCCCCATCTCTGCTTTGCCTGAAATCTCTGCAGTCAGAATCTTTGGGCCTCTCTATTCTTTATTCTCTCATCTTATATACAGAGTATGTCTTATTTATACAAAATCAGAAAAAGGAACATTAGCTGTCTTTATAACTGAAAATCTCAGGGAGGCAGGACAGTATGGCACCAAGTATGGGGTTATTTCTCAGAAGCCAAAATGGGATCAACTTGAGCAACTCAGAACATATGAGAAACAATGCAACTGTCCCCAGTAGAAGCAATAATGAATGTATGCAGGAACAGTTTAAGGTGAGAGTATCTGTACATAAGACTACCGAAGCGGAAAAGTTTTTGTGGTATAAAAACAACACCCCTTTTTTAAAAAAAAAATCCCTTTTCATAGTGATATGAGATCACCTTAGAATCAATGAGAAGAGGGGGATGAATAACTTCTTGAAATCAGTATAATCATTTTTTTTTCTCTGTTTTGTTGTCTTTACAGGATAGCAAGAAAATCTGAATCAAAACCTAAAGGTAAAAGTCCCTTATCTTGTTCTCTATAATGACTCTTAATTATTGTCATTTCCAATCAAATTTTACTCAGAATAATTTTAACCTTACATGAATGAACTATGAAAGGTTTGCATGGCAGTTAATTCTTGTGTAGGCCATATTTGAGAATAATTTCAGTGATTCATCGGTCTTGTGAAGAGCTGCACTTCAGAGCACATTCTGCTGTGTCTTCCCACTCGTGGACTGACTTCAGACTGACCTCTGTTAGCCAAACACATCCAAAGCTCAGACTCAAGACTGAAGCTTTCATGGTATATGAGGAGGCACAGACTCCATTTGGTGACTAAAACAGTGTTAGGGCTTGAGAGCAAACAGAAAATCTGCATGTCTGGAAACTCATATTCTGGCATGAGCATGACCTACAGACACATTTAGGTTAATCTGCTCTGAAGTTAGATTTGCATTGGCTGGGATGTAGCTGCATTACTCATTTGCCCTGACCTGGACAAAATTCAGGGTGACTTTCTGGCAGTATGTTTCACAAAGAGCAATAGTAAATATTGACTTAAAGGGAAACATGTAAAGATAAATCAGTGGAGGAGGTAGCTGGCAAATTACTGTAAATGAAGCTTTCCCTGCATCATCTTGTCTCAGCACTGCTTCTTGTCTAATTAGCCTTTCTTTTACTTTCAGAACATGCTGGGCTGACCAATCGAAAGATCAAGGCAATTGTCCATGACAGTGTGAACGGGCAGGTGGTATCCTCCACCATCAATGAGATCCACCAACAAGCATGATGTAAAAGGTTCTGCTAACTACTGGCTTTCCTAGCAGGCTAAGCTCCGACAGCCCTGTTGTGCATGTATGTGGGTCTCCCTATGTGTCAAATAGGGATGCTATAGTGAGCTCTCCTAAAATTATTTGCAGCCTAATAATGAAAAGTGCCATACAGAGCTAGGTATAGCTGATATTGTTAGTTTAAAGAGTTTTTAGCCATCAAAACGCTGAAGAAAAGCTATTCAATGAGAATGACTGGCTGAGCTGGTAATATATGTATTATGCACATCTCACTGGGGCATGAATCTCCATCTGTGATTCATTTATTGCTCTGCAAATTAACTATAATTTAAAGTGAATAATCTCTCAACTTTTCTCCTGGTCTTATGTCTCTCACCATATACCTCACTGCAGCCAATAAATCCTTTTCCATTACTTGTTCTGGTCATTGGAATTTCCGATTTTGCCTTTTCTTACATGTGCACCAGCCCACAGTGGCAGTGTTACTGACATAGGTCAAGACTGCAAAAGCCTCATTGTCTCAGGAGGTATAAAACTGGAAGAACGCAAGAAAGAAGAAAAGAGGTGACATGAGTTACAGGTGACATTTACATAAGCAAAACTATTAGACTTCCCTATTTACAACTTTTCAATGTCACCTTTTAAAACAGCATTATTAGTAGGGTTGTTATAAAGTACACTTTACTAAAATAGTCACCCTAGAAACATTTCTGTATCCTTCAGCTTTATAGAAATTTTCTTTAACTGCCTTTACACACTTTCCTTCAAAGACAGTAAGTACTTTTCCAGATACTCTCATTCTTTCTCAGTGACCCATTTAATTCGAAAAACCATTTCAGTTATTTGCTTTCACATTAATGCTCATCATTGTTTTTGTTGGTGAGTTCTGAAGTCACGATAGACTGGTGCACACAATGCATACTAAGGTAAGGGGAGAGGCCCAAGTTCTTTAGCCAAGTCCAAGCTTCTTCCCCTTTCTCACATAAGCCCAATCACCAACTCAGCAGGAGACCCTAACAGCAAGAGGAAAATTTCCAGCGATATGCAAGGCTAAAAACTGAGCAAGAACAAGAGAAATATTACTTCAACTGTTTAGACAAGGAAGACTGTAAAGTAGAAGGAAGAGAGATAAAATGGAGCATAATGAGTGTCTGTACGGATTTGCATTCCAAAGTCAATGTCTGCATATAAAACAGGGTGTTCAGGGCAGTCTCGTATTCATGAGCAAAATTGTCATTGTACTCTTTCATACCTACTCATAAGGGACTTTCATAAAGGATTCCTGTTACTGGCTTCGCTTTGAAACAAGGCTGACAAAAGAAAGCGAAAATTTCAAAGAAAATGCAGATTTAAAATAAACAAAGTCCATCTCTGTGATACAATGTTTTCTTACCGGCATGTTAGGACCAGTTCATGATTCCCCTTCACTTCCCCCCACAACTCTCCACCCTTGTTGCACAAAGAGATCCCAAAAGCATTGAATGGATTACCTAATGGTTTCTTTAAATTGGGTAAAACTTGTAATACAGGATTAGTAACTCTTGGCTAATTAACAATGTCCTTCCTTATGGCTTACCAGATCCAACAAGCCAGACCTGGTGTTTATAGCATCTGGACAAAATGTGCCTAGGTTTTCTTGAACCATTTTCTATGTTATTTAAAGCTATATTCATTTATCAAATTTACAGAGCATAACTGCATTGCCATGACGCAAATAATTTTAAAAACTTCTAAGTAGGCCCTTCTTTATAAATCAAAGGAAAGCATCTATGCTTTGCGCTAGGTTTTGACTGTGCTAAACTACAAGAGAGGAAGAAGGAAAAACAAGCAATTGAAGTGATTTATAGAATCTGCCTCTCCTCTCACATTCTTGAGCAATGCATTGGCTGTCCTTGTGTCCTCTCGTGCAGAGATGAGAGATGCACTCCCTGCATTCCTGTTACCCTCAGCTATGGTCCGACTGGTACTGGCTGAGACGTAAAGAAGAATTCCCATTCCACTCCACTGCTCTGATGATTTTAACTTCTCTGACAACTGTCATTGCATTCTGTAATGCTCGGACCAGTACAGCTCACAACGCTGACCTCATAGTTCACTCTGTTTACTACCATCATCATGCATCGATGGCTCTAACACATCCATTTAAGTTGCTGTCTTTTAGTAAGTGAAGTAAACCAATTAGTCCTTAAACATCTAAATATTAGTTACACTACATTCTGTTTTCTAAATGAAAACAAGCATTCTATGGCAAAACTTGCTTATTTCTGGAGAATTTTTCATGGCTTTAGAATACAATGTATTGTTGCAGATTTCCCTTTTGTTGAACAGCTTATGACAGTGTGTCACCGGCCATATGTTGCCCTATATCCAGTGGTTATTCATTATTTCTGAATTTGTGTTCTGGTAGATAAGCTATGCATTTCCAAATATACTTAGGGTAGGTCTGCACCCTAATTAATAAATAATGATACCAATATTTACCCTTGCACGCACTGCTAACATTATATTCTCACAACACACTGAGAGATGAAGTTAGGAAGATAATGAATGGGGGCAGTATTATCATTCCCATTTTATTGCTTGAGAAACTGGAAAAAGAGATGACACAACTTGCTCAAGGCTGCAAAGAAAGTCACTGATAGAGACTAAATTAGAATTCATCACTTCACAGCTTCCACTTACCCCAGCTATTAGATAATACAACTTCCGCGAAGAGCCATTCTCTAGTTACAGCAATCCTTTCTGTATCTGATCGCGCTGGAGATAATTCGATTGATTCAAGTGTGTACTGCTGGTCAAGACCCTGCACACACTTTGATGATGTTTTCCATTTATGTGTGCCAAGAGCCCTACTAAAATTAGTCCTGTACAGAACACTATGCCTGGGTGACTTTGGTGGTTTTGTAGTATTTGGGGAACTTTAAAAAAGAGATGGCATGTGTGCTTCTTTCTTTTAGCCTCAGAACAGTGTCTTGAAGGAAAGAAAATCTGTATTGCTTTAAAAATTACTTTATGAATTCATTGTATTAAAAGTGAGTGAACTCTGCTAGCTGGCATTTATTCCACTTCAGTATTAAATATACACAGAAGTGCTGTTTCAACATCAAGGCAGTAACTGACCCAGACCCAAAGAAACCACAATTTTTAAAATTTGAAGTATCATAAAAAATAACACACTCAAAGTGAATATATTCTATTTCCCATAAATGGAATAGGATAGCACAAAAATATCAGTAGGAGATAATGTCATTTCTAAGCCTAAGTGAATGATGTAACAATACTTTTGCAAACTAACGAGGCACAGGAACTGAGAGTCTATAAAAGGAGGCTGAAACCATCCGCATTCACAAACTACTTCTTGCAGTTTCACCTCCCATTTAAGGAAGTTCTGCACTAAATAATCCTCCAACGTGATTTATAACAGACTTGAATGCACTCCAGAATGTGTATGAGTCACAGCTCATTTCACTTGTAGAAATGTTAAAACTTATTAAGGTATATTACAATACACAGCTTTAGTATGTGAATTGTTGATCCTCTGGAAGAAGTTTGCAATGAGGTAATGCAGTAATGGTTTGTGCTATTAATCACACATTCTTGCTGGTGATGTGGCCACACATTGGTGGGTTTCTTTCTTATTTATGAACACGAAATTTCAGTAGAATGCAGAATTTTGGTTTCTGCCTGCCTTGCTAATAGAGATGCAAAATTAATTAAGTAATTTCAGAAAGAGAAGAAAAGAAAATCTAGCATTTATAACACTGCTAAAAACACTGTTTGCATGCCATTATTGAAGCAGAGAGAATAGGTAGAAGAGCTGGTAAAGCATTTCACAATGTCCACACCCTGACCTATAAAGGTTTCTAAAGTTTTGCTGGGAGATGCCTGTTCCTGCGTATGAATCATTTAGAAAAGAGAAGGATCTAAAAACAGCGAAGCAAGGAAAGAATAATGCTTGAGAGGCCTGCACACACACACACACCCCCCCCGTCCTCCCCACATCCTGAATTATACCGCAAAAGCATCTTAATTATTGACTGTACTTGTACATTTGGCTTTCTGAAATGCCAAGTAATTTTTTACTGTGTATCGCTCCCTCATAATTCCTTCCTCCGTAAAATTTGTCTTTTCTTTTCAAGTTGCATTTTTACGATATTTTTAATTGCATGACTGTACTGAAATGACCTACTTGAGCCCACATCTAGGGTTTGGCATAAATGAATTGTGTGCAAAACTATCACATTAAACATAAGCGTCAATATATGTCAATTTGTACTGCCCTTGTGATAGAAGCTCAGAGCTGACAAAGCACAAGACATGACCTAATGGTGAAACAGGTGCATGGCTGCTTCTTCTGGACATATTAATTTGCCTTTTGAAAGTCTGAATATGCATCAGAAGCTTAAAGGCATAAAACCATAACATCAGCTGTGGTAAAAACACTTCCAATAACTATCTAGACTTCAGGGGTTAATTTTTTTGCTTTCCAACATCCTAAGGACAAGTCAAAAGGAGTTCATTGGATAGGCTGTTATTAGGATCTATAGAAAGCAACAAAAATGAGGAATATAATTTAATTAGAGAAAAATGTAATTCAGTTTAGAGGAGTAATTATTTGGAGCAGACTGGGAAAAGAAGGAGAAACAAACAAGCTGAAGTAGCTAACAAACTATACAGTAGTTCTTTAGAACAGAAGTTAAAAGTCTGGTACTTTTAGAGCAAAAGCACCAGCTTTGGCTCAGATTGACACCTCTGAATCATGCATACAAGAAATTAAAGCACAAAATGCATAAAACAAATGCACTGGAAGCAACTCTTGCCCGAGCAATTTCAAAGAAGGAAATATGTAATGTTGCTGCAAGTAGAGAGGAATTGTGATTTTAAAGTTATCAGTGTAGGAAAAACCCTGCTTTTTCATTATCTCATTGGTGAGACAAATTATCGATTCTTGGAAGCCATTTCAGTGCCCAAGCTCTGCTGCTTAGTGAATCTCACCACAGAACAGCCTCAAGCCAGTTGCGAATGGACATGTTCCACTGGAAATAACATTGCTGTTATGCAGAAAAAAAACCCATAAAAACAAAACCAAAGGAACCTTTCTTTAATGTCTAAAGTTTATTGCTGTCTAAAAATTAAGATACTCAAGCATCGGTCATAAAGAAAGGGGCATAATTCAAAGGAATAATGAACATTCCTGTCCTCAAAATTTCAGCTTTCAAGATTTAGAGAGATAGATAATACTTGTTGCCATTGCTTACAAACTCACTGCCATACACAACACTAAACTCTTGTAATTACAGCTTGTGGCTGTGAAGATAAATATTACTTTAAACATTTGGCCACAAGAGTTACGCAAAAAATTTTTCTTCTGGATATAGGACCAGAACAGTAGGTAATATGTGCAATTTTGTTATGTAATGTGTGAATTCCATTAACCATGTTCAGGTTCCAGCATGGATTCTCCCGTTGTAGCAAGTAACACGTAGATTTGCCCACGTAACTTTTAAGAAGGTGTGTGGTGGCCTCTAGTGACGAGCAGGTACACACACACTGTGCTTCTGCGAGTGGGACTGCTCTGACTGAGCTCTGCCGCAGGAACCACACCTTTTGTAGCTGTGCCTTCCCTGAGACTCTTACGGCTAGAGAACAGCTTTTAAGTGGGAATTTCTGTTAAGTATTTGTGTATGGACACTCCTAAAAGCGCACAACTTTCTCAAGGGTAGTGCTGAGATGTATTTTCAGCCTGTTTTCATTCCTTCTTTTTTGATTGGTTTTTTTTTGATACCTGATTTCCTGACATGGGTCCTAAAGCTGGGATAGTATTATAAAGTTCCTTGTCTTTACAAGGCAAGCAACCCATAGTTTGTTTCTGGTAATAAAAATACTGGGAGAGGGGATGCCACGTGGTCACTAGAATGCACTGAAAGACTGATTTACCAGCATGGTCCCCAAACAAAAAGCTGCAGTCACGCAACTGCCCAGGCAGCTCCTGGCAGTTATGAGTGCAATTATACCCTTCACAAAAAATTAAGCTTTTCTGCTGGATTGGGGGTTCCAAGCATGATACAAGTCAGGTCCCTGAAACTACAAGGGTTATTTTTTTTTTCTAAAACAAGCGAAAAGAATCCACACAAATGCGAATACATGCAATACAGTGTGTTTGCACATAGCTTTTATGGCATACTATCAGCGTGTGCATATATTTGCACAGGACCATGAAAATTGTATTTGCTTACTGAATCATATAAATATATAATATGTTCTCATGGATACTGAGCTATTCCAGCATTATGGAACTAAGAAAACAGTAAGCTGAAATATTCTCCAGCTTACTGGTTTTCTCATTCCACTGACACCTCAGTTGCACATAATTCTCACAAAGGAAAAAGATCTGCCTGGTAGTCTTTTAGATTATATTAGAGCTGATATTAATGATACTTTTAGGGGAGAAAAAAAGAGAAGGTTCATTTGTACGGCCTGCAGCTGTTATTGTTGGCACTGAAATGTGATTCTGTTGGCGGAGAGTAGCTAAGACAGGAAAGGCAGCTCCTGACTTTCATTTTCAACCTGTGGTTGGGGAAGGATGTAACCAACACATTGTCTTATGCACCACTCCAAGGTCTGGAACACTTCTCTAAGTATCATACTATTTAAAGTAAGGTTTTAACTCTACCTCTCTGGTCAAAAGCTCAAAGCAGAAAGAAATAAGGTGTAGTGATCTGATAACTAGGATATTTTCATTGGACGAAAGACAGAAAGGAGAGGGAAATGAGGAAAAACCATATATGTGAGGAAGACAGTGTAAGATCTTGTGCTGCAAATGTTCAGGGCTTAAGTGAATCCAGTTGAGTTAATGACATCATCTGGACTTTCCTCTCATCTGATCACATTCAGCAAAACACAAACCATCTTTCTTTACTCTTTGGACAGAGCAGTCTTCAAGGGTGCAGCATTTGCATTAACAAATTGTGTAAAGATAGTTTGTTTTCAGGGTGGAGAATTGTCCTAAATACTTTTTTCCACTCATTCAGAAAAATCTTAATTAAAAATCTCCTATTGGCTCACATCTACATGAAAATTGACTCTGATTTTCCCCTGAAAGCTCATCTTACAACTGTTCCCTTGGTTGTAAACCAGTTGTATGGCATAAATCAGGAAGTAACTTCTCGCAAGTAGATTAAGAACAGAAGGCCAGGGATTTCTCAGACACAAAAATATTGAATACTGGAATATGCCTGGAATATTGGACATGGAATTCCTCTTCCTTGAATGCACTTTGTACAGAGGAAGTCCTTTCAGAACTGTATTGTAAGAGATCTTTCAGACTCAAATTTTTATGACAAAAACCCAAACTGAGCAACATAGTTACAGGCGCTAATAAACAGGCATTGGATTTTACTCCTAGAATGGATCATCACTAAAGACTGAACTAAAAGACATTTCTTTATTTAAATTTTTAATTCAGCTAAAATAAAAGCATACGTTCCACCTAAAGGCAGCATAACTGCAGAACCAAAGCTGGGTGTGTCTTTTTTTCCTTGAACCCTTAAGACTGGTTACCCATTACTGGTTAGTAAAAGTGAGTAATGCTAAATGGCATGCACATGTTATCACAGCCCTGCATGACTTATCTTCATTGCTCTCTAATATACATTAAAATTCTGTCACACAGGTGAGATTTCTTCATGAAATCAAACAATTTATTAGTGTTGCTATGAATGTTTTATTATGGCTACACACAAACCATTGTGACCGAGCACATCACCAAAAAGGACTGTTAAGTGTGAATCCACAGAGTGTCCTCTACAGAGTATTCACAACTGAGTCTTCAGTTGGAAACTGCACTGTTAAACTAAAACATCAGCGAAGTGTTAACAGCACTTCTTTAACATTTATTAAAATGCAGATATCAGATAATATATGTGCTCAACATCTATTTAGATAACTTGCTGTTACAACCAATAAAAATAAAAATAAAAATAAAAATAAAAATAAAAATAAAAATAAAAATAAGGCAGCCCATATTCTTTCAGGCAATACGTGGGCATAGTTCAAAGGAAGTGGAGGCTGATGACCACTCCCAGCTGACAACTGTAGAGCTTTGCAGATGTCAGCTATGACGAGCCACTTGCCCTTCAGCTAGTGCATGGGCATTGCCTTTGTTTCATTCACCGGTATAGATATAGTCTCTGGTGTTCACTCTCGCAGGTTCCAGTGATTTATACAACCATTCAAGATAAATTCCATGAAAAAAATGTATTGAACCAAAAAATAGGAGCAAAACCCACCTATGGTATGAACAATCCCTATCCTGATCTTAGTAAATATTCTTGCAAATATCCCACCTTATTTTTTGGGATAGAAGCATATATAAAATTATAAGACCAGAGAAATTGTCAGTAAACAATTCGGAGAAGAAAAGTAAAAGAACACTGAGAAAATTCAGCCCAATATCTTCTCATACTAGGTCTGCATGATGGTATTGCTCTGTGCTTCCAGTTGCATACACCTTGAACACTTTTGCTTAATAGTCAAGAGGATTCTGGAAGAAAAATAATTGTTGAAGGTTCAGCTTGACTCAAAGTAAGAACGAGAACCAAGGCAAATGTCTGACATAATCCTGATGTCCACTTTAATTCAGATCACTTATAAGATGAAGTTAGAGAAAAGTTTAGAAATCTGTATGTATCAGTGAATTTTATTTCTTTATCAATCTGAAATGTATTTTTATATTATTCTTACATTTCTAATTAGTATCCAGCTTCTGTAAATTTCAAACACCTGACATTAACAACACACACAATTAGCTTTTGATATTTAAACTATGTAGCTGCTTCTCCATATGTAAGTGGGATAGTGGTGAATACAAAGATGAGGAATTTGACCCACAAAAGCCCATCTAGACCTTTGATGACAACTTTTTGCATCTATAGGCGAACATGAAAGCTAACAAATAACCTTTGTCATTTGCTCAATAAAAGAAAAAATGGAATCTTCATGTGATGTTTAGAAAAAATACCATCAAGGAAACATGGAAACTAATTCGAATAAATACTAAGAAGACAAAGCAGAATGTTTACTCTTAAATAGACTATCATAAAATACTGTCAGAGATCTAGGCAGTGAAACACATAGCCAAGAGGTGTAACTGCAGCAGGATGTCTTGCTGTATTCCTCTTACAGCTTTAAAGGTGTAAGCTCTGCCCTACTACCATGACTGATTCTTACTCAGTCTGAGTATTTTTAATGAACAAAAAATGATCCCCCTCGAGGTTCTATAGTGACAGTTCAAATGATATGGCTAGTGTACTTTGGTTTCAACTGTTGTAAATGTGTTTCATTACCAGTTACACCCAAAGAAGTTCAAGGTCCAAAGACAATTCACAACATCCTCCTGCAAAAAATTCTGCCCTGAATGCTGATCACTTTGGTTTGGAAGAGGCATGTTTTCAGAATAGCCAAGTATGACAGCTTAACTCTTTGCCTTGATGCAATACTATTTAGACTAACCTGTAGCACAGTAACTTAAAAAACTTAACAGTACTCATTGCCTAATATCCCAGGTTAGGTGTTCTGAGAAACCTGAAGATGCTTCCAATGTACAGTTTAATGCCTCCAAAGCTTACTGTCTCACCAATTTCCTTGCCCCAAGGTTGAAGATCAGTATGTACAGCAGCTGTTTTCACTAATACGAGCAATATGTGTTAGTTGTTCTACCTGACTAGCTGTACATTAATAATACACTAAAGTACTGTCAGTGCAATGCCCCAAGGAACTATACCTACGCACTGCCCCAATGCACACCTGCCACATGCTTTCCTGCAGTACTAATGGCCCCCTCAGGAATCAGCTTCTTCCTTCGCTTTCCATTTTATCTCTGCATTTTCTGTATCAAAAGTATACACCATAGTCAGTTTAGGAACCTCAGTACCATTAGAAGTAGGATGGTTGGGTTTCTTCATGCACTAGACAAAGGCAGATGATTTCCTGTTACTGACTGTGGCAGCCGGGTTTGTGACCGACCGCCCAGCAGTGGAACTCGTTAGCTGGTACTCTCTTTGTCTGGAATATTGATGAGACAGGAGGGATACTTGTTTTGTTTTAACTTCAGCCACACAGGAGGGCTGGAAGCTAGTTATGCTGGAAGCTTGATCTCAATGCCTCCTGTTGCTCTATGGACTTCAGCATCTTAGATGTGAAATAAAGTGGGCAATGAAGATTTCCAATGTTCTTGTCCCTATTACTTTATTTATGGACAAAGTAATACTCTTTCTGCCTAATTTCAACTGTACTGAAAGCTAGAGTTCAAGTTGTAATGGTTTTCAAATACTAACTGAATGCATATTCAATGCAAGCTAACTACAACCACATTCACTTTCCAGTTAGAGTATGAATATTGTTTTGTGCTTACTATAAAATGAATTAACATGGTAGTTACAGATGCCTCCTTTCTAATAATTTATACACTGTTCTAGACTGCCCTGAGGCTCAAACTATTGCTAACTCAACAGAAATATATACTTGATTGCAAACATAAATATTTTAAGTCTCTTGTCACATACAGTCAACTCCCCTTTCCATTTCAAACACTGCACATGGAAGTTATAATCTACTTGTTTGTTCAAAAGGACTAGGGAGACTATGGCTGCAGGTATACTGTTATAAATGATTCAACAGTTTATTTGTGTTTTATCTTTTATTCAAAATAATAACAAAGCAAGCCAAACTACCTGGGGAGTTTTCCTCAAATACAGATAAACAGATGGAAACGCCTTTGCATCATAGGGAGTGTGGGGGCAATATGCTGTGTGCTATTTGTGCTGACACCAGTTACATTATGTGTAATAATGTGCAATAAACCCCACCAACAGAGGTGGGGCTTACAACTATTGTGCTTCCTCTTTGAAACACAATATAAAGGTTTACAGAGCACACACTGCTCTTCACTCCAGCTGCTCGCTATCTCTTTAGATTTAGCGGTTTCATTTTAGAAGACAAAGAACACAAATGGCATTCTCTAACCAAAGCTTTCAGTGGGGTACAAGCACCCGCTTCCAACCTACTGCACCCAGTGTCAGTGGTGTAACCTCCAGGAAAATAGCCATGCAAAAGATCCAGGCACCTAGCGTCTATGGGGGAGCTGGTGGCTATGGCACCCGCATATCTACCAGCACCAACTATGGACAAGGCGTCGGTGGGAAGTTCCAACTCAGTATTACTGGTAATGATGTGCTGCTCACCGGCAATGAAAAATTAACTATGCAAAATCTAAATGACCGTTTGGCTTCGTATCTGGAGAAGGTGCGTTCACTAGAGAAAGCAAACTCCCAGATTGAAAAGCAGATCAAGGAGTGGGCTGAGAAGAATACCACAGACGTAAGGCATGACTACAGCTCATACTTTAAAACAATTGAAGATCTCCAAAATAAGGTAAGCTATCATATAGCCATCTATAAAGATATGAATTGCAATTATTGGGGAGATAGATAATAATCTATTGTAGAAAATGTACTTTTCCAAATTGCAATTGTCTCAGCTAAGAAAAATGCTTTATTTGGATCAGACACAAATTAGTGACAGATTTTACATAATTTGTAATACGAGATATATGTCTGCAGATGTGAGTAATCTCATACATGAAAAATCTTTGAATCAAAATTAATTATTTCTATTTGCCTTAGGTAATTTTAATTAGTGAAAACACTGATAGTAATTTACGTATCTAAATATAGTTTAGCATCTCTGGATTTCAAAGTCTTTTTTTAGAGAAGACTGCCAATGCTCAGAAAAAAATAATAGATCACTACTTGAAATAGTAAGTTACCACTATAAACAATAAAATAGTCCCACAGCAATCAGCTGACAGGTTTGTCAAATTATGTTTCCAGTCAACTTCCTTAATCTTTCCCCTCTTACTTTTCACCAGTTCTATTTCCCATCCTTTAGAAGCAGATCCCTTCCAGAGAGCAGTTCACCCTAACTATTTTATATCCCTATTTTATGACAGGATAATTTGCCTTTTGGAAAGCCGTAATTCCTTCTATGCACTTCAAAGGAAACTTAGCTTAAACTTAGATGACTAATAGACAGCTGAAGTTAAGCAAGATGAAGCCCACGTGCAGTATTAATTTCCAGAAATGGATCAAGTGTGCATTTATGTGCAAAGATTCGTCACTTTTCAACCATTCCTTTTTAGATTAGTGCTGCACAGTTGGAAAATGCACAGTTTATCCTGAAGATTGACAATGCCAAACTGGCTGCTGATGATTTTAGACTGAAGTAAGTTCCATGATAGTTTCATAAATTCTCTTTCATGCTCCTCTTATTCATGAAAGCTTCTAGTTATTAGTTTCAAAGCTGAGAAGTAAACATTTTCTAATGTAAAGTTCAATAAAAAGAAAAAAATTACAACTAAGGCTGTCCTAGTTACCGATTCTAACACTTATGTGAAACAGTTGCATCTTCATGGTGACAAAACAAGCCCTATTTTACAGGTATGAGAACGAATACATGCTCAGGCAAAGTGTGGAGAGTGACATTAACGGACTGCTGCGAGTTCGTGATGATTTGACTTTGACGAAATCTGATTTGGAGTCACAGATTGAAAGTGTGAATGAAGAACTAGCTTTTCTTAAGAAGAACCACGAGGAGGTGAGAGCAGCTGAACAGAGTCAGGGAGGGATTTTTTTAAAGTGGCATGCATAAACTCAGCCTCACTAGGAATAATGAAATCTTCATGGTTAATCTTAAAGAACATTACACTTACGGTGGGATTCAGCTCCAGATTAGCACATCCAAATTTAGGTACCTACTCATATTATCTACGTGAATGTGCCTACAGTTCTATTATAACCAACTGAGAGACAGTCAGTAAAACAGACACAGCCTAGGGAGTGATGCAGCTCACTGCAGAGCAAACTCCTATGGCTGCTCAGCAGGGACACCCTCTGGTCCCTCCTGGTTGTAAGAGGAGCTCTGGCTCATGCAGAGATACCTACAAGGTAGGTATGTGTACCAGCCATCTTCTAGGAGTCTAAGCTCAAACTGAACCTCACCCTCAGGATTACATTTATAGTTTCGAAGACCTACAAAGGTAAGAATGTTAGACAACCATGGTTTATTTCCCCTTTTCAAGTAAAGACACAAACTGAAATCCTAAATTCAAAATGGCTGTTAAACACTAAGAAAATCTCAGTTACGGGATATGCCCAAGGTTTCCTCTTAGTGTCATACTATCAACTTCAAAAGTGTAAATTCCTTGTCACATTGCAGAAAATATGTTTGTTAAGCATTGTATTAGAAAGAGCCAACCTAGAAAAACAGCCAGCCTAGCCAACTACTTAAAACTGTGCTGTGCAGGACTGAAGCATTTGCATCGTTTCTGGAAGCAGCACAACTGCACGGTACTAACTGACATCCAAGCTATTAGGCTGAACAGCTCCAGAAACTGAAACTACAGAATGAAGGTTTTCTTCAAGAATACTTTGTGGTTTAGGAGTTGCTACCCCACAAAAGTATCCAAATGAGAACCATGACTTCTACACTCATTCCATAGATCTGGTCCTGAGGAAATCCTCTTTTTATAATATGTTTATCTATGATATAGCATTCATTGCTACAACATAAGTAAAATGTTCTAACATGAGGTGCACTAAACAGTACTCAAGGTGATTAAGTTATCTTGCCTGGAGGTGCTATTTAAGAATGACTTCTATGTCTGTAGATTTTGAATTTGCTCCAAATATTCAGGATTGGAAGTCCCCTGTAGCTGATGCTAACACAATCCTCATTGCTGTAGGACGTTGACAGACTGCGCAAACAGGTGGGCAGCTCAGTTACTGTAGAGGTGGATGCTGTGCCAAGCATTGATCTTGCAACTATTATGGCAAACATGAGACAGCAATATGAAGAAATGGCAGAAAAGAACCGTGAAGAAGCCAAAGAACAATTTGAAAAGCAGGTAAGGTCAATTATTTAAACATCAGCAGGAACCTCAGTCATGTTTAGCTGCAGTTTACAGTCCTTCCATTTTTGCATTTCAGACAGCAGTACTGAACCAGGAAGTAGCGATCAATGTTGAACAGCTTCAAGCCCAAAGGAGAGAGATCACAGAGCGGAGACAAATCTTTCAGAATCTGGAGCTACAGTTACAGTCTGAGCTTAACATGGTAAATAATAAAGAGTACTTGAAATAAAGACTGTGTTTAGTAGACAGTTACACAGACAAATATAGCAACTGAGAGGCTTTACAATCAAAACATTAAATGTAAAAATGTAAGTGAATAATACATCTCTGTCCTTTTCATCGGCTGCAGAAAAAGTCTTTAGAAGACACTCTGGCTGAAACTGAAGCCCATTACAGTTATCAGCTAAGCCAAATACAGGAAGCAGTTGCCAATTTAGAGGCTCAACTGAGGCAACTCCGAGCTGATATGGAAGGTCAGAATAACGAGTACAGTATATTGCTGGATATCAAGACTCGCTTGGAAATGGAGATCGCCACGTACCGCCGTCTGCTGGAAGGAGAGTACAGCGGGTGAGGAAATACATGCACTTTGCTTGTCCATTTAGTTCCACATGACAGCAAACAACGTTGCAAATACTGCCTCTATTCATAGAAGGTGAAAGTGTAAAATCTGTCACTTTCCAGGTGGTTTGGGGGGAGAAATCTGTTGCTCAGTTCTGAACTGTAGATTCAGAGAGGGCTGCAGCTCAGGCTGGGTTTCAGAAGCTGCTGTGGAAGTTGGTTGAGTTTGTCTCTCAGCCTCTGCATAGGCACACACTGTTACTCTGTAAACTGAGTAGCTGGATAGATGTTCACGCTACATAAGCATCAGTAATTCAATTTTGGATCGACTTGTCCATAACTGTAATGACTGCAGCTTCTGAAGGCCTGGGCTAACCTGGGCTAGATTTTTTTAACCTGGTTTAGACACCACAGCACCTAGTCACACTAGAGCAGGCACTCAACAAAAGCCTATGCATCTTTTCTTGAGTCCATGGCAAGTTTTGCAGCCTGCCCTGGATTATGCTCTGCTCTACCTTTGTCACCAGTAGCCAAGGTACTTAAAAATTTGAAGAAGTGGAAGTGAGCTGACACTAAATATTCAGAGTTCAGTATCCCACATTCTGTAGTGAAAACAGCAGACAGCTATGAAAGCGGGGCAAGCAGAGAGTGGTATTTTCCCCCACTATTCTGCCCATTCAGCTATTCTTGCTCGGGAGCTAGACTGGGCATATCTGCATGAAGTCATAGCACTGCAGAAACCAGTCTGCAGATTAATTTCACCTACAGCTAATGCTTAGCAAGTTTAACAGAGAAAACTCATTTAAACACCTGATTAAAGGTCTTGATGAACGGACATTACCTGTCTTGATTAAACATACAGGAGATGTACAAGGATGTTTCTTCAATATGTTAGGTGCCATATATTTATATTTTTTAATTTATAATTTGAACAGAGATGTCCAAGTGGATGTATCTACAGCAGAAATTGAAAAAGGTATGTCTCTCCAACTTCCTTATTTTTTGATGGCTGCCTGTTGAAATGTAATGGAACTAAGTAGCCTGATACAAAATAACACAGTTTCAGAGCAAATAACCAGTGGCATCTTACATCAAGAAAGCAATCAACTGCATGAATAGATAACCTAGAGGGATTATACTAAGCCTGGTTTTATCTGTATAACTCAGGTGCCCGCAGTAAAAGCACAGACTCCTCAAAGAGCCAAGAGAATGACAGAGAATTATTGAATTTCCCTCTGGAGGACTGCAGAAGCATCTGCTTCTCTCTGCTGACTACACAGGGAGACTAGGCTCCTAAATAAAGCGTCCAGTTTAATAGCAAAATATTCATTTCAAAGTAAGACTATTCCCAGGTTTTAGGTCTACAAGTTCATACTAAACTGAAGCAAAACTATAAGGAGGGATAGTTATTCAACACAATGTCCACTATAGTATTATGGGTAACATACAGGTTGTTCAAAGGAAGAGAAATCATACCCTGTATACCCCAAAAGTCTACTTCACGATAACTGTGCACTGAAAAGAAGCACAGCTAGTAGATAGTTATCTATTTTCTCATTGGTGGAATTGCTGCTAGTACTACAGTAATATTTTTCTGTCAATATACATTGCATTCAATTAATTCTCTTTCCACTTCATTACCAGAATCAAGTAAAATTAAGAAGATCAAGACAATTGTTGAGGAGGTGGTTGACGGCAAGGTTGTCTCCTCTGAGATCAAAGAGATTGAAGAGAAGATGTAAAAGGCACCAGTGGAGAGGAGACGCCTCTGAGCTTCTTGGAGCTGATGCCAAAACTAAAAGATTAAACTTTAGAAAGAATCCAATATAACGCTCCCTAAAACCCAGAAGGGTTGTAAAATGCCAAACTATCAAATCAAATCTCAAACAATCTTCTTATTTTCTCTTTTCTTTTTTTTTTTTGTTTTTTGTTGTTGTTGTGTGGGAGTGTTAATAAAAATCAGTAAGTTACAAAGTACAAGACTTTGGGTTTACTTACACAGTGAACTAAATACCTTGATTGAAAAAAACCCACAAATTATAAATGTATAATTGTTTCCAAGACAGATAAAAACTGAAATATTAGTTTTTACTTACATCAGAGTCTTAAAATTACATTTAAAAACTTGCTCAGTAAAAATTAGAAAGTCAAATGACTTATAGCATGAATTTACTATCATTTTAAAAATAATCTAAATTAAATTTAGAAAAATACTGAAGCAATGTTTACTGTTGAAGTTTCAAAGCACTAAGCTGGTGAAAGTCATTACATGAAGACATGGGACAAAATTTGATCATATGCTTAACAAGCTCTTGATAGTAATGGACTCTTCTGAAAGCACTATGGGAAATTTTTCATTTTTTCAGAGTGTTCACTTCAACATCTGGTGTCTTAACTTTTCTCACACTTTTAACAAATTAATAAATGAAAAGTTTTTAGAAGAGAACTGCTATTTCTGAAACCTCATCAAAACTTTACAAAAAAGAATTTACCAAATACCGATGATACACTCTCTATCAAATACATTAGTTTAATTGCAATCCAAAGTTTAGCAATCTGTTTTTCTCTTACATGCTAGCACATTTAGAGTAGATTTGTTTTTAAAAATGCATTAAAATGTTGATTCAGTGCACCTTTTCTGAAATTGAACTACCATTCAAATGTAATGCAGCTTCACTTCAGTAAAAACTGATTTTCAAATAAATAGGAAGTGTCAATTTGCATTTCATAATAAATTAAAATGAATAAATAAATTGAAGAAGCCTGTTTATTATTTTTCACTATCTGTGAATGTTTATATCACCAGAGACTATAGCAAGCAAAGATATTTTATCAATAAGAATACATTTTGCCTTTCGGTTCGGAAAGACCACCATCTCTGTTAAGCCTTTCTCTACCAATAGCTGCACGTACCCTTTCGCATTCAGTGTAAGTCTCCTATGCCACACCTGGATCTTCAGTTCAAGGAGTTGACATTTTCCTCTTGACAACATAAACACAAAAAACTCTTCCTTTTGAAATCTCACCTGTCCAGTGCGTTTATTTACTGTGCATAAACAGCTGCCAAAGAAAATAATCCTTTGCTTTCACAATCATGAGTCAATGATACCGGGCTATCAATTAATTTCTACATAAATGCTTTACTTAAATCTTTGATCTACTGCTCATAACACATTTCCGCCCAAAAAAGCACCCATGTTTCTGGATGCAGAGAAATTAAAAATGAATACATTTCAGTGGTCAAATCAAATTATATAATTAAGCAAAGGATGGGACAAAGAAAAATCAATTTTCTGTTTACCAAAATAACTTCAAAAGAAAAGTATATTGGTTTTGAAGAGTTTCCATGCCTAAACCTGCAAACAGAAGAGCTGTATTTGATCTTTAGATTTATATTATAAACAGCATAAAATACAGAAATCTTTTTCCTTATTTTGAGATTATAGCACACTATTTAGAAGAAACAGTGGTCAGTTTTCAGCTCCAAAGTATAAACTGTTGGTATAGGCTATGCATATTACACAGAGATACTTCCATGATGAAAGGTTTAGGGCAGAAAACACAATTACAAATTATATTCGGTATAATCAAGTCTGTTTATGTTTTCACATTAGTGGTCAACCTGCAGATCACTGAATGTCCATATGCCTATTCATACGCTTTTGTTGATCACTTTCCTTGCTTCTTATTAAACATACAGGGAGCACTAATCTGGCAGAGGTTCATGCCAGAAAAGTATTATGAAAAGAAATACATTTTTGACATGCACATGGGGAAGTATGATAGGAAAGGGATCATTCCACAGACTTAAGCGTAATGCTATAATAATAGCCCCAAACCAAGAAAGCAATGAATATGTAATGACAAAAAAATTATTTAAGAAGGATTCAAATGCGAAAAGAAATTTTTGTGCTCCATTGCACATGGCAAAACATTATCGTGATGTCTTAGCTCTACTCCACCCATTTCCCCTCATGGAGCAAATACCTGGAGGCTACCAGATTTCCACTCCCATTGGCAATTTAGATTGGAGCGTACCATTTAGTTTGGTCAGGACATACTAAACTGACTTCCCCTCCGAACAAGAGAAAGAAAGAATTAAAGGTCTTCCTAGGAGGTGGGGACTACTGCTGAAACACCCACTGTCTTCCCCATATAAAGGCTAAACTGTTCTCTGATGTGCCTGGCTCTGTGCTGGACGCTTCGTGTAACACTTCGGGGTACTCGAGCACCATGGCCCTTTCTGTGCGCACAAGTGGTGGATCCCGGCAATTTTCTTCACGAAGTGGACTTGGCGGGGGATCTCTGAGAATGTCTAGTTCTAGCGGTGGAGGAGGCTTTGGTGGCAGCGGACTTGGGTTTGGTGGTGGATCTGGCGGAGGTTTTGGTGCTGCTTCGATGCTTGGTTCAGGCTCTGCCTTCAGTGGGGGCTTTGGGGGTAGCTCAGGTGGAGGCTTTGGAAGCAGCTTAAGTAGCGGCTTTGGTGGAGGCTTTGGTAGTGGTTTAGGTGGTAGCTATGGAAGTGGCTTAGGCGGTGCTTTTGGGGGAGGTTTAGGAAGCGGTTTCGGCAGCAGCTCAGGCGCTGGTTTTGGAGGTGGCTTTGGCAGTGGCTCAGGATCTGGTTTTGGAGGTGGCTTTGGCACTGCTGGTGCTGGGGATGGTGGCCTTCTTTCTGGCTCAAAAAAAGAAACTATGCAGAACCTCAATGACCGCCTGGCGGCTTATCTGGACAAAGTACGATCTCTGGAGGATGCCAATACTGATTTGGAGCGCAAAATCCGCGAGTGGTATGAGAAAAACAGCTCTGGAGCTGGCATCCCTGGATCTGGGAATGACTATAGTAAATATTATCCTATAATTGAAGATCTTCGAAACAAGGTAGCAAAGCAATGCTCTTAACATATCTTTGCATTTGTAATTCACCTAACAATATTTTGGATAAAAATAACAACTTCCTTTCAGAAACCAAGAACAAATTTATTCTACAATATCAATGCTTGTAACAACATCTGTCACATTGCACTGGTATCATGTGTTGAACTTTTCTTGTAGATTAACAGCAGTTCTGTTATATTACACACCACTGTGTGACTTGGTATAATTTGAATAGAGGAGAAGGCAGTGATGGAATCTAGATCTACAAACTCTTGTAGATTACAAAGTTTGAATTTTAATAAGTTTCATATTTCTTAGATGACAAATTCAGTTCCTGAAACAGACAGACTACCTTGCAAGGTCTTCAGAGATTATAAGCTACCTAGTCATAGAATGCAAACCAGCATTCTACCATGAAGTGAAGCATGCTGATTTGCAGAAGTTGAAAATCTGTCCTATATGTTTTCATAGTAAAGAGTCTAACAAATTACATCTAATATTATAATTGTATTTAGAATTACAGTTACGTAAATAGCTATATTGAGCTGCAAAGCCATTGGGTTATAAAATCCTTCTCTGAACTTTGTATTCCAGATCATGAATGCAACTATCGACAATGCAAGAATCATTTTGCAGGTCGATAATGCCAGACTGGCTGCTGATGATTTCAGACTGAAGTAAGTATATCTTAATATTATAAAAACTCTCAGTAATATGTTGAGGAAAAAACTATTTTGTATTAAAAAAATCTCTTTCCTTGTAGAATGCTTTAACATAATTATTAAACAATATTATAATAATAATGTGTATTAAGATTTCATATTAAAAGCTATATAAGTACATAGTAATAATATGCATTTGACTTCATTTACCATGTAAAAAATCATATTTAATGTCTTTCTTTACAGATATGAGAATGAAGTGGCTCTTCGCCAGAGTGTGGAAGCTGACATCAATGGTCTGCGCAGAGTTCTTGATGAGCTGACCTTGACAAGAGCTGATTTGGAGATGCAGATTGAAAGCCTGAATGAAGAACTGGCTTATCTCAAGAAGAATCATGAAGAGGTAATTTTTCATTTGTTTGTGAATTCATAACAAGGCAGATTGAACTCTGAGATATCAAATTATTCCCCTATTTATGCCAGTGGCAGTTCCTTGGTTTCATTATTTGTTTTGTTTGCTGTTCTTTTGTGAGTTTACTAAGTGAAAGAATAAAAGAAATATGCACACAAGCTACAGATTCTTGTTGAAACAGAATTTATATGACATATATTTCTTTAAATTTAATTTTTGGTAGAACTATTTTGTCTTGTACTAACAGAAACTTTTCTCTATTTTAAACATCTCCAGGAGCTTCAGGGTATCCAAAGCAGTGCACTTGGCCAAGTCAGCGTTGAAATGGATGCTGCTCCAGGAACTGACCTGACCAAGCTTTTGAATGACATGAGGGGACAATATGAAGTCATTGCTGAGCAAAACCGTAAAGAGGCTGAAGCATGGTTCAATGAAAAAGTAACAACCAGAGATAGCAAATTCAGTGAAATGCATATAAAAATGAGTTAAGTATTGGGCATGGTAAAGTTACACTCTATTCTTCCTTGTCATTTCAGAGTGGGGAGCTGAAAAGGGAAATCTCCACCAATACTGAGCAGCTTCAGTCAGGAAAGAGTGAGATCACAGATCTAAAACGGACTCTCCAGAGCCTGGAAATTGAACTGCAATCTCAGCTTGCCATGGTATGTTCTGAGGAAGCCGCTAACTAGTCAAGAAGAAATTTTCCAACTTCAAAAGTGTTGTTAGATCTTCTAGTATTCTACAGGATTTATTTCCTATCAAATCCTGCATTCTTTTAGTTCCTAAATAGTAGTAATTTATGTAATTGGATTGCAAGTAGCCTCTTATAAAGCAGACGAACTTTCACGTTCACATTCAGTGAAGCAGCAAAGGCCAGATTTCAAACTGTTATTTCAAGAAAAAAGTAAAAATCTCTAAGTTACGAGGCTATTACTTACTCCCATTAAACTATTTCACTTGGGTTTGTCTTTGTAAAGAATTTTTTTTCCTCAATCAGAGATTACTTAATATCCTTCTTACACAGAAAAAATCCCTTGAAGACACTCTAGCAGAAACAGAAGGAGGTTACTGCGCTCAGCTTTCACAAATCCAACTTCAGATTGGGAACCTGGAGTCTCAGCTGTTCCAGGTCAGGGCTGATATGGAGCGCCAGAATGCAGAGCATCAACAACTTCTAGACATCAAGACTCGTCTGGAAATGGAGATTGAAACCTATCGTCGCTTGCTGGATGGCGAGTTTGTGTAAGTAACTAATTTACGTAAATTATCTCCTTTGTTTTATCTTGTGTAGCAATATCCTTTCCAGGAAAAAAGAGGTAAAAACAAATGGTACATTCACCAAAAGACAGTAAGGTACATGCAATGCTTCTGAAATAATTCTGAGATAATAAACCATTCTGCTCAGTATTTAAAATAATGAAATTTCTCCTGATCCTGACAAACATTCTGCAATATTGCCTGTCTCTGATTCACTTTCAGGAGCGCAGGACAGGGAGTTACATTTGAAAGCTCATCCTTGACAGGGTCCAAATCACAAACACAATCACTGGATTCTTCTCAGGGTAGGTAGAACTTCATTGAATAACATTTTGTTTCTAAAGTCATTCTTACAAATAAAATAATACATGCTATTCTGTTTAACTACATCATAGTGTTCATCATAACAAGAAGCCAATTTGAAAGGAAAAGGATATAGCTGTTCATGTACATGTGCTGCTGTTTTATAATTTTTAACACTTTCATAAATATTTTTTGTTTTGTTTATGATGTTTAGATCCTACCAAAACTAGAAAGATCAAGACAATTGTCGAAGAAGTGGTAGATGGAAAAGTTGTTGCATCCCATGTTAAGGAAGTTGAAGAGAAGATATAAGGCACAATCTGATACTGCAAAGGATCCAATCACTCCATGTTTCTTTCAAAGCCAAAATGGATAAATAGTTTTGTTCTTTTGTATGAAGTGATCAAAAGAGATTAGCTTTTTACTAAGAGTCTTTTATATAAAACAAAGCCTGCATTTTTATTCGTAGCAGTCATGCAATATATTTTCTGCTTCAGTCTGTTGGTATTACCTGTATTATCTTCATGGTGTTCTTCAAATATATCATCAATTCTTTGTTCAATAGCTAGAAATATGGTGCACACATTAGGCATTTAATTAGCTATGCTCTTTAATTATTTTAGCAATTAATAGATAAAGTAATTTTGCTATTCTAACCTCATTTTCCAGTTTTCTTGACTAATAAAAAGGACTTGACAAGCTTTAAGATATTAGCCTCCCTTTATTCTTCATTTAGGACTGCTCCTCCTGATCCACATGCGCCATTTCATTGGGTAGCTTGCTTTACCATATACTACGTGCGTGGTATAGTGCTCCCCATTAATTTAAAGAACTTAATCCGATGCTAGAAGGTGCAAATGTTAAAAAAACTGTTGAAGTATGGGATTAAAGGAATACATGGTAATTTATCATTTAAAGCTATCAATTTAAGAGAGAAGTCATGGCAAATGGAACAACACATTGCAGAGGCTGGAAGCACAGCGGGAACTTCCGGCCCAGAGTGCCCTCTGGTGGAAGCACAACCCACTCTTGGCTTTGATGGCCAACTCAACTCACTAGTGAAAGGAATCTCATCTAAAACAAAACTGCCAACTGGAACACAATCCCCTTACGATTTACACCTAAGCCTCTGTCTCGGGCCGAAACGTTGATGATTTTTGTGTGATTCTCAGATAAGACAAGAAAGTTAATCAGACCTCTGACATGTATATTACGGTGTCTCTAGACTGCAAACACTCTGCACATTCTATCCGTTCCCTTAATCATTTGACCCCAACTAAAATTTTAATGGGAGCACAGATTTCATGCTGTGCCTCTATTCTGCCTTTTGTAAAATCCACTACTAGCATTTTTTCTGCTTCCTACTTGGAACCAATAAAAGCCAGGGTAATTAAAACAATAATCCAAGAATTAAATCAGCATGGTAGAATTGCAACATCTAAAATCCAGTCAGTTAAAGAAAAGACACTGTGATAAATAACCCAAAGGAATTAAATAGAACAATCTTCTATTTATACCAACACAAAGAGGGAAGAACTTGAAAACCTATTGAGTAAATTCACCATCTTCAACAGTTCAAGGAAGTAATTTCTTTTCTAAAAGCATGGAACACAAGTGTATCTCTTTTTTTCCCCTTTAAAAACAATGTGGATAAATAAATGAAAAGAATCTTACTACACGTGATGTATTCCAATAAAATGTGTGCAGACCACATTTTAAAATTAAAATAATTACAATATAAATTCAAATAACAATATCAGAAATAGACAAATTGAGGTTGTTTATGTAGCTGGGTATGATTATCAACAGTATCACTATAGAGAAATTTTAAGAATATAGGTTGAAGGAAATTTTTTCTCTTCCTAAGACAGGACAGCATTCATCATCGTTCTTCCTTTCCTATCCATAATGTTTTTCTCCTATTTGGAAAACCCGAAACCATAATATCTTCACCATTATTGACAACATCTCCATTTTGAAGAGAAAAATGTGTGTGTCTCACCTTCTTCTTCCAAAGACACATACACTTTCAGTATAAATGTAAACAAAGAAAGATGAAATAATGTACATATCTCAAGGACTGCAACTGTGATTGCTGTGAAATCATTATTCCCTACATCGTTCAACGTGGATTTCCACTGAATAATCATGCAGTTTACCTACATACACATTGATCCTGAATTTAACATTGTGATCTAAAAGACGACTGAGAATTACCTAGGGTGCAGTTTTGATGCACGTAAAATCTAGAAACCACTCTAGCTATTGTGTTGTGAGAATGCAAGAATGGTAAACCAAAGCAGTCTGCAATCACTACAGCATTGTTATGTTGTATCACTGAATCCAAATAATTGACGCACAATATCTGAACTATAAAGTTAACTAAAACCCAACATCTGTAATAAAATATGAGCATTGAAAGTAGCTAGAATTCAAAAGCACATAAATTCTAGTAAAGATACAATTGCTTACACCCACCTACCTTTAGTCTTCAAGGATCTCATAGCCAGATGTTCCCTTTACATCTGAAAAAAAAGAAGGGAAAAGAAAGCATTAGTGTTAATTTATTTTTTAAAAGCTTTTAAAAATTTGATCAACTGCCAAATGTTTCACTCCTGGTAATATGAAGATTCATTCATCCATAGATGCTTGTTGATCTATAAAGTTTCGTTTGTGGGACCACATCCGAGATTCCTAAGGGTCCAGAGGGGAAGACATATGAACAGAGGCTGAAGTCCCTTGGTTTGTTCAGCCTAGAGAAAAGGAGACTGAGAGGAGACCTCATCACGGCCTACAACTTCCTCACGACGGGGAGTGAGGGAGCAGGCACTGATCTCCTCCCTCTGGTGACCAGTGATAGAACCCAAGGGAACGGCATGAAGCTGCGACAGGGTAGGTTTAGGTCGGATAGTAGGAAAAGGTTCTTCACTGAGAGGGTGGTTGGACACTGGAACAGGCTCCCCAGGGAAGTGGTCACAGCACCGAGCTTGATCGAGTTCAAGGAGCATCTGGGTAACGCGCTCAGTCATATGCTCTGATTCGGCTGGTCCTGTGTGGAGCCAGGAGTTGGACTCGATGATCCTTATGGGTCCCTTCCAACTCAGGATATCCTATGATCCTATGATCTTCCCTGCAGACCTCTATATTGTATCACAAACTGAGACACTTTTGGGTGCTAGACAGCCTTGATTTTGCCTGATGGAAACAGAAACCATTCTGAGTTCCAGGGAGTTGAACGGAAACTGTAAACAATTAGCATTGCAATGCAAAGAAACAGGAAGATTTTAAATTACATTGCAAGTTCTTATTTGCTTAAATACATAGGATCTTCCTATTAATGCGTATACTTTCCTAAGGTAGTATCTGATGGATTCCTAATGTTTTTATTATGTGACTGGTATCATACCATCAATGAAAAACACTGTCAATATTTTGGTTTTAGAGTTACAAAAAACTAGAATCATTAAGGCACTTGTAGAAAAGATAGTGGACAACAAAACATTCTCATCTCAGCCCAGGTCAGCTGAAAAACAGCCAGCTAAGAAAAATAAAATCAGAACACAGGATCCTTTTACATGTGCCAGCAGACAGAGCCAAGAACAAGGAAGCATTATGCACACAAGGAGACTTTTAAGTGGTATAATACTCTGACTTCTAAAAAGATGAGTGTCTTGTAAAAGTTTACCGTCGTTTTTTCTCATTTTACTTTACATATACTTATTTGGAGTCTAAAAATGCATTCTACTTAGTGATTTTTTATTTTTTACTAAAATCTGTTTTTTTAACTAAATATCTGCATTGCCCATTATTTGAAAAAACTTTGAAAAATAGGCAAGAGCCATTCTTAGCAGACAAGATCGCTGGGATCACACGGTAGCTACAGCGAGCCCAAAAATGAAGAATTATTTGCAGAAAATACAGCACGGCAGACAACCTATACTTTCTATGTCCCTGGTAGCTGTCAGGAAAGGTATAAGAATCTCACCTATTCTGCACATTCTGTGAACTGCACACACTGCCGCATGGCAGAGGTGCTGTAAACACCTTCAGAGACAAACCAGACATTTCTTCTGACCGCAGTTAGCTATGTTTTAAGTGTAAATTCACCAGAACTTTGCACTCTGCAGAAGGGGAGCCAAACCCCTCGCCATAAGGTGCACAAGCATTCTTCACCACTAGGAGTGCTGGTTCCTCTCCCTCTTTCTGTGTTCCTGCCCATAAAACCACCAAGATGTTGGGGGAGAGGATGTCCAGGAGCCCGGCTCCTTTTCAAAGGGGGACAGTCCTCAACACTAGATCAGGTCAGACACCTGAGGCTTTGCCTCACTGAGTCTTAAAAACCTTCCAGGATGGAAATTCTGTAACATCCCAAATGACCTGCTCCAGCGCTGCACAACCGCCTGGTGAAGGCACATTCCAGCAGCACCGTCACCAACACACGTGTATTGTGGGGAAGCTGTTCCCTTCCCCTCTGCGATTGCACCCTCACGCTGTGCTGCTGGAATTTTGTCCTTTACTTTGTATCTCTTATCCTCACATCTTTGAGATTATAAAAAAAACAAGTTCTAGTGTAACAAAACCATAAAGACATTGTATATATTCATTTCAGCACATAATTTAGGAATCATTCTTTTAATCGCTGCAAAAGTGGCAGACCTTTGCTTTACTAAACTTGCTTTTCGAAACGATTGGAAGCCCCTGACCTTCCAGTGCATCCTCAAAAATAAAGCTCTGCAGCTTTAAAACCCGCCTGTGCTTTCTCTGCCTCTCTCTCACTGCAGGCAGTGAAGGCTCTGCAGCAGCCGGCTCATCCTATCAATAAGGTTCGGTTAGCCAAGGTGGAGGATGGGAGGAGAATGGAACTGTCCCAGCTCCTCAATGAGATCAGGGCAAAGTATGAAACGCTCATCACCAGAAATCAGATAAAGACCATCATCTCAGCAAGGACCCAGGTAATGACTTCATACAGACATACACCTTCCAGAGTAAGGAGACAATCCCTGTCTATACAATTCCTCCCTCGGCCTCTATGAGGTACAGTATTTCCTTTTCAATGCAGCATATTATTGGGGAAGGGATTTTGATTTTACTGCAGTAAGATGTGAACTAGAAGATATGGAAATAGATTTTGCGTAGGGTATGAAATTCACACTAAAAGAATGCTGTGTAATTCATCTGGATGTTTTTCTGTACCTGCAACAGTGATATTGTTGTGATTTAAAAAATGATGACATATGCTGTAACATAGTAACCTCTAGCACCATTTAGTTATCCCAGAGGAAAAGAGAATCTTGAAAATCAAAGGCAATGTAAAGAATCCATTTATATACAGAAAGCTTTACCATTTTTAGCACCTGTATTAAAGAAAACTGTACGTTTTCAGGAACTATTTTATATTGTTCACACTAAAACTATGTCATACTCTTCAGCAAATATAATTTGTTCTTTCATACAGATTGATTAAATGTTATCAACACACAATGCTACTGTTAGAGATTTACATACAAAACATGTCTAAAAGCCAACTGAACTTTGAAATAAAATGGCAAAACAATTTTTGAGCATCAAATGTCAAGAAATTCAGGGTGAAAATTAGGTATTCTATCACCCTGTTGTACTTCTTAGGTATTGCAAAAATTCTGGAGGTTTTTTTTAACCACAGGCCAGACTCCTGCTGCAATCTGGCTAATCTACACAGTAATCCAATGGCATACAGCAGCTGTACAGTAGATAGTTAAGCCAAGTTTATGTTTGTGTCTGGCACAAAGCAGACAACGTGTGCTGATATAATCTTGTGACATAAATTCTGCAGTACCCAGGCAAAAAAGGATAAGCAAAGAATACTGAGTGTTCACTTGTGGATTAGCCAAATCTAGATTTTTCACCAAAACAATGGCATGGTAAAATTACAATAGGTAGGTATGTTATGGAGGTAAAAAAGAAACTTGTTTTACTTGCTTCATAAGACCTGGATTAATGAGTTCATTTCCTTAGAGTTGATGGCATCATAAGAACCTACATAAAGCAATAACATATGCAAAAGAGCATGTATTGTTTCCAGTGCTTATTGCATCTTCACCACTTGCAGTAAAACTCAGAATCAAAAAGGGTAAATAACTTTCATTAGCAAAACAATCATTCTGGAAGTTAAATGCATGAACATATTATCTAAATCAAAGATGAGCCCAAATCTAAAATGACCCCACACATCCTCAGGGTTAGTTAATAAACTACTTTCAATAGGGAAAAAAAAGGGCAAAACTCCACATTTTCTTGCAAACACAATACAGTGCTTGTCTGAGTATTTACTTTTTTGCCAAGATAAAGCTTCAGCCTTAAGGATGGCAAATTATCTCAAATAATATTTTAGATCAGCATGAAACTGAGAACAGGCACTTCACTTCTGAATTGTCACACTTAACATGGGTGACAGCATCTACTCAGAGAACACACCAATGCCTTCCTTCCTGTGATAAGTAAAACTTAAATAACCTGTCCTTAGAGGACAAGGAAAAGTGCAGATTTGGATAAAGATGCTATTCATATTTAAATCAATGGAGGTACTTCCTCTCAAATGGCAATTTGAAATCTAGTCAATGACTATATCAGGCAAAACCATAATTAGAGCAATTGTCAATTGTGACATGCATGCAACTGCTTAAAAGTGCTCCCTCTCTATAAAGCTGTTCTTAGAAATCAAAAATACATTAAACCCAAAGAACCTTATTCAAACCTGGAGGCTTGAACTGACGGCAATTCCTCTAATTTCCATGAAGTTAAGCCTATTTACTCTAGAGGTGAATAAGGTCTAAATACATCTGGTTAATTTGTGTGGGAATTCCTCTACAACAAATACGTTAGGGATAAAGATGCGGCCAACTACTGCCCATCAAACACAGCAGGATAAGGGATTCCCATCTACACGGTACATGAAGTATTAACTCAGCAGTATTAGCTTTAACAAATTTATGACTCTAAAAAAATTGCAACTAGAGATTTTTATGCATCTATTTCATTATTTGTCTATTTTTAAAAATTATTATGTTATTTATATCCCCTGTAGCAAGACGAAGCTACAATTATAAGAATGGACAAAGAGGCAGAAGCATTAAAGGCAGCCAGAGCAGAACTCTGCGAAGCGAGACGGCAGTGGCACCATATGCAGATCGAAATTGAATCTCTCCACGCTGTGGTAAGCATCATAACACGAAACTTGAAATCTCCTTGAAAAAAAAAATATTTTCTTGACGTAAACTATTCCACAATTCAGTTCATGTAACAATCACATCCACTACACAGCAGAAATACAACAAACACAGAAACACATAGCTTTGTGGTGGATTTTCAGCTCGTTACGCAGAGCACTAACCAGCAAGCAAGAACTCAGGCATTTGCTCACATTTCAGAGTATCATATGTTTTGATTCAGGATCTGCCATTCAATATACACGTGTTTTCATGTTTTCACACCTGCCAAACATGTATTTGCATGATACTCCCTCATCAAGTTCCCAGTCATTCTGCCTAACGAATTCACATCAGGTTTATACCTTTCTTTGAATGTGTGGACCAAATTTATCAATTCGTTCATGATAAAATATGTCAGCAATTTACTGAAGTCAGTAATATAGATAAGCTACAAGAGCACACAGACCACTCAGTTTTCACATAGTGCTGAGCTGGATATCGTTTTAACCATCCAGGTAAAATCAGAGATATATAAAATCAATGGTAGTGGATTGCTGGTACAACAGAAGGCTAAATTTTTTTATCCTATCTTAAATTATTACAGACTTTACTGGAAAATTTCTCAGCAAAAGTATTATCTTGAAAGCTTTACTTCTGCTCCTAAAGAATATTCTTAAAAGAACTGGTGTAAAAATACACAGCTTGTTAATGAAAAGTACGTATAGCGTCTTTACACATACACTTTCCAAACCTTAAAATATGAGTTAAATTTCACAGGAAAAGGGTTTGGAACGTTCATTGCGTGCCACAGAGCAGCAGTACCACATGCAACTGCAACATTTAGAAGCTGAGATTGAATGCTTAGAGAAAGAGCTACTGGAAGTGAGAAGAGGTATTGAGAAACAGCTTCGAGAGCATGAAATTCTCCTGAACACGAGGATGAAACTGGAGGAGGAGATAGCAACATATCGCAGTCTGCTTGAGCAAGAAGAGAACAGGTACTTCTTGTTTAGAGCAAAAGTACTCAAATTAATCTTCTATTTCAGAACTTCTCATTGAAATCATCATTCGAATTGTAAATAAATGAACCAAATGTTAAAAAGTTACGGTATAAAATCCTTAGAAATGTAAGGATCATAACTTAACTTCACTGATTCTGCACTTTCTGGAGCTGAGTATCTCCACGATGTGTTGCAGATAATAGCATGCTTACTGCATCCTCACTCCAGGCACTGCATGTTGACGTAGACTTTGTAACCCATTACCTGCTTGACACGGGTTCTGTTTGTCTCAGACCGTTGATGAAGCAAGTCCACACACGTGACATTCTGGGAGAAGAGTTCACATCTCATCACACGACAGATGTCCATTTGCATGGAGTTCATACCACTCAGTAGTATTCAAAGTGTGTTAAGGCACATTAGGACGCTATCGAAGGATATGCCTTCCAGTGAGATTTTGCTTGGATTGTAACTCCATGTCTGCCCTTTCCCTGGCACACAAACACTGGTATTTTGAAATGTAGACTGAGAGAGGCAGCTATACAAAGGTAAACAACCAAGAGGATGAGAAAAAGGCAAAATATTGCATCTTGCACTCAGAACTGGTATCTTCACAAATCAGGTGCATGATTCTGAAATCTTTCAGTGGACCATTGCCTCCCTCAGTCCTTTCTACAGAAAATGGAGGGTTTCAGTCCAGGAACCTCACACATTTGCACAAGAAGATTCCAGACAGGGGAGTCAGTTTCAGATTTAACGCTTCTAACTCTGTAAAAATACACACAATTCAGTTTTAATAAAATTTAATAGGTCTCCCTGCAACACAACAAACTGACTTACCAGTACCTGAAGGGGGCCTACAGGAAAGATGGTGAGGGACTGTTTATCAGGGAGTGCAGTGACAGGACAAGGGGGAATGGGTTCAAGCTGAAGGAGGGTCGATTTAGATTAGATGTTAGAAAGAAATTCTTTACTGTTAGAGTGGTGAGGCACTGGAACAGGTTCCCCAGAGAGGTTGTGGGTGCCCCATCCCTGGAAGTGTTTAAGACCAGGTTGGATGGGGCTTTGGGCAACGTGGTTTAGTGGAGGGTGTCCCTGCCCGCAGCAGGGGGGTTGGAACTAGATGATCTTTGAGGTCCCTTCCAACCCAAACCATTCTACGATTCTATAATTAAAAACTGTCAGAAAGGAATGATGAAATTGCATAGATATTTTCAGTAACTTTCTTCAGTTCTATACTCAGAATGAGAAATCCTAACAGTTACTACAAGCAAACAGAACTTCTCATGGTGCTCTTATTTTTAGATTTTTCATAGCTGTTCATAAGACAAGTTTTGGATTAAAGTAATTCAATATTATTAGATGACTGTAATAATTTTTATTTTTGCAGGTTTCGTTGCTCTGTACCTGATCAGAAGGACGACAAAAAGCCTACCACTAGCAAGATTGCCTTTACACTGCCTTTGAGTGAGTTCTTGGGCACCTTCCCCTTAGGGAATTATGGCCCTAAAGATGGTTCCGAACTACTGACAAATTACTGGATATTACAAAATTATCTTCTTCCAATACAGGAAGAAGAAAAATACCTCTAGGTCCTGTGTCCTGACCTACTCTTCTGCCTGCCTAGTATATCTGCATTTTCTTTTACAGATGGTGTGAAGAAGCATGAAAATGAGAAAGTGGAACTGATGACAAAACAAGCAGTCCTAGATGGAAATATTATGAAGGAAAGCACTGAAGCTCATGGCACTGTACAGTAAGATAAACGTGAATTTAACAAAATAACAACTAAAAGTAAATGGTGGGCATTATATCTCAGTAGCTTTGAGTTTTCCTTTGTTTAGTTTCTCTTATATCATACCCACACAGCCAAGAAGCTCCAGAAGAACAGTGATAGTCCTTGAAGGTGTATTGAATGGCATGTTTCACAATAAATTAAATTTTAAAGTTCTTTTTATTAGCATTTACTTCATAAGCTAACAATATCATGATGATGCTTCTGATTTGTAATTTCTATTTCTGTCAAGAATGAAACTATGAATAATTCATTTAGTTAAGGCTGAAAGCAAAAGAGCCCATAGCATGTTTGCAAAGTCTCTCTGGGGCATATTTATGCACGTAAATTCAGGCTTGGCTGCTCTAACTTGCTATTTGGAAGGTCCTACGTTTCACCAATTACCAAACAGAGAACGGAGAGCTTGGCTCCTAAGTGTGCAAGTGACAGACTGTTAGTTTGTATTATTGACTTTAAATTACTTTAATAGTATTGGATTGCCTCATTCTTTTTTTTCTTCTGCTGCTCTTCAAGCTCTTTTGTAGACTAGCATTTAGCATTACATTTAAAACAAACTGTAGTGTGCCATGTCATTAATACTTAACTGTAATGAGCGGTTGAAAACATGTAGAAATCCTGATTAAAAATTAATGTCATCATACGGTACACCGTACACATTCCATACCTGAAGCTTATGTTCATACATGAGCTTTGCTCATCTTACACAGTCTGTCAAATTTGCACAGGGCCGCTTGGCTGGTAGTTTACTCTACCTGAGTAAAGCCCCAGAGCTGGACTTTTAGATCCAGATCCTGACACATACTTAGAGGATTAAATCAATAAGGTTTGAGTACCTAAATATTATTGAATCAGATGGATTTTCAATTCTCTGTATTTTACTTCTGCCCTTTTTTTCTTTTTTAATTTAAAGTAGATCAACATTCTAAGGTTTGGATCTGAACTATATTTTTCTCCTCCCTATTTTGAAGGCTTTCAGATACAGGAATTCTGTCGTGCCCACTGGTGTACAGAGGTTTCTTGCAAAGTTTTTGAGCCTGGATTCCAAAATTTCTCCTTGGAAACAAACTGCCTGCTGTGTTTAGAGCAGTGGGTTTGTATCCATGTCTACTTAAAAGTACAAAACCAAGAATATAATGAATCCTCACCCTCTCTTTAGCTTTTCTGGAGATGAACCTGTGGGGAAAAAAAGAAAATTCTAGTGTCTCAGTACCCATCTAAAATAACTTGAGACTTTATTATGCAATTTATCTCTATGTTTTAAAAGCAGTCCTGAAGATAAACATTTCATATTGCCTGAAGGATCATAAATACATTTGCTTTATTGTTTCAGGACAGAAAAAGTGGATGAAGTTATTAAAGAATGGGAAGGTTCTTTCTTTAAGGACAACCCTCGCTTAAGGAAAAAATCAGTTTCATTGCGCTTTGATCTCCACCTAGCAGCAACGGACGAAGGATGTTTACACACTAAAAAGAAAACTCTTCCCGACATTGAAGTCAGGCTGGTAATGAGGAGATCTTGCAGTATTCCTTCTATCAAACCTTAACCTACAGCAAATTAACCCAAAGCTCATCTCCAACGAGCTCTGGAAATAAACTGTAGATGGACTTACATGGCCTGCTATCTTGCTACAACTATGAAATCTTACTAAGTACTTTGATTAATACAATAAAAACATAGAAGTCTTTTAAAAGAAAGGGAGAAGAGCAAGGGAGTTAAGATTCCAAGAAACCTAACTTCTACTAGTTTTATACTCCGGGTGCAGCCCTTTAATTTTCTCATTATTGTTGTTTTGTAGAATTTCACCAAATAGTACAAAAATTAAACTATAACTTTATACTTTGACATATTCTGCCTTTGTAAAAGAGAACTTATTTTCTCTTTCTGGAAATGAGAAATGCATATTTCATTCTCCTAATTATTCAATATTGCATCCACATGACTGATGAATCCTTGTAATAATTTATATCACAACTGTCATACTTCTTGAAATATATTTTAAAATAATACTTTCTAACAGCAAAAATTACATACAAAGATGCTCTTAAAATACATAAACTACTAATGAAGAATTTTCTTTTAAAAGTGGCTGGTATTTTTAAATTATTTTTTTTTAGGCAACAACTGAGCAAAAATGTTTTTCCCTTACATAATTATACAAACATCTTTTAAAGTGTTGTTACAAACCAATAATATTTTAGCCATATTGTTCCATTGATTTTGAAACAGTAATTTCCATTGAAAATCAATCATTCTCTTATTTGGCCACACATATCTCTACTACAACTTTCTTAGCCATAGCAAGTAAAATTATACCCTTTAACTTGTTCAAATGTAAGGAGTCAATCAACCATTTTAATGCTGGTATTTAATTAATTTTGTGTATGATAACAATGTGAATTAAAATATTGTCAACAAATTCCTCTTCTGATGGATCTTATAGGTAAGTCATGTCTTGATCTAGTACATATAACAAGTCACTATTACACCAGGGTACAACTATCATAGCTTCAAATTAAACAGACAAAATAAGGGCTACCTATTCAAAGTAAAATTCTACCATACCCATTCAGTATTCCCCACTACTCCTCAAAGTAGCTATGGGCAAATACAAAGTACAGGAGATGATCTTGCATCTTTACACAGAAAAAAACCAGAAATACAAACTCAGACACACTTCTTTATAACATTATGAGACAAATTTCAAACAAAAATTCAAACAAAATTGTATTAAGATGAGAATGAATGTTTATGAGGATTGTTAAGAGGCATGGATGCCACAAACTCTCACCAAAATCACTAGGATTGCAGGGGCTCAGGATCTAGAACAATCATGTACCGTATTTGCTGGATTCACAGCAGCATGTAAAAGATTAATTTAAGTGTCAGTATTTGCCTTATTACTTACGGCATGTGTTACAAAAACTGATACCACAAATTCTTTCAGTGTTAAGTTATGCTTCTATCTTTTGTTAATGGTAAGAACAATGCATTTATATTGGCCACAGTTCTGTATCTACTGTATGAAGCTGGCTAACTATCATTAACCTTAATACTGATCTGGTGTTGTTAATACTTGAGTATTTGGCATCCTGAATGTATTAGCCTGCTCTAGTATTTTCACTATGCAGCATTTTTTGTGCTTATACTCTGTACGTTTTACAATACTTGAATTTAAACTAAGTTTTAATTGCTTTAAGGCACTTTAAACAGGGATACAACTTTACCAAAGTAAATGATAGTACTACAATAAAAAGGTATTAAAATTGAGTTTGCCCATGCTTATTTTGTGAGTTTTAAAATGTATACCTTAAAAGGAAAGAAGTAACAGAGAAATACAAAATTAAAGTTGTAGAAAAGAAAATCTGTAGTGCTGCAATCAAGTGTTTTCTAAGCTCTCCTCTACAATGAGAAAGACACAAATTCCCTAAGAATCTTTATCATAACATGTAAGGTGAGTGTCCTCCTGCTGCAAAAATTATTCTTTTTTTTTGTAAACCCAGTAACTCTGACTAGATCTGAAGTCATTCGTTCTGAGTAGCACACAAGAACGAACAGAAGACAGCATGTGACATACATAGGGCATACATAGTTTACAATCTAAAAGATAAGCGGACAGGCAAAGATAAACAGCAAGCAAATACGTAACAGAAACTTAGCTTAATAGGTATACCTCTAACACTGCTCGAGACAGACTTCCTTGTGCAGGAAGAGCTTGCATAGGCACATGAAAATTACTATACAAATACATGGAAGGTACTGCCATCTCTACAGTAAACAGTAATGGAATCATCATACAGACACTTTTTTTTCTTTAACCAGGGGGTGTTTGGCTTATTCTCTGACCTACTTGGGATATTATTTTCTCTAGTATAACTCTAGATTTTTTTTTCCCTAATGATAGAAAACTTGTCCAGCATAGTACAGAACATGTACCTGACTTTGACTTGAAGTACACTCTCCATATTATTTTAGAAGAGAAAAATTACTGTGTATCTATAGTAAAAATTGTCTGGGATACTAAGTAACTAGAAAAAAATGTTGACCTTATTCATATATGTAATTTCATCCATGTAATGGTCTGACCTCACAGTTTCTGAAGCCATCTCCCTGACCCCAATGACAGCACAAGTACATCCTGAGCTGTCCTGTGATGAGAAATCTATTCCACCCACAGAAGTTGCCGTTATTTAACACTGGACCCAACTGCTCAGGAAATATACAGCTTCTGTTTGAAGTTTGAAACAACTGGCATAAACCCAGTTACAGTTTTATTATCATGACACCTGATGCTCTTAAAAAAAAACCAAACAACAAAAAACAACAACAAAACCCTGCAGTTTAACAGCTGTTTTTTTAACACATGACATTCTGCAGGCAGCCTGCTCTTACCTGCTCAAGGCTATTTTCTCCCTGTGGGACCTCCTGACACTGACTTAAGAATTAAGTCAGCTTAAGTCAGATGGATCTTAGCTGCATTAAGAATTAAGTCAGATGGATCTTAGCTGCATTAAGAATTGCTGCTACTCTAGACATGGTTCAAGTGTGCATCCTGGTTTTAACTCCCATTACAGTACATACATATATATTTTGCATTATTCACAAATTCCATCTCTTCAAATCTAAAGAGCTTACTCTTTTGTTCATACAGTACTCAAACTTCCACTAGTGTCAGTGTGAACTCCATGTGGGCATAGGAAAAAAAAGTATTCACAATAACATCTCACTCTGATTTAGGTCACTTTAAAGCTGAATTAAAAAAATATAACACTGAAGCCTGATAATATGGCAAAGAATTCCTCACTTCTGTGCTGCTAATTAAATTCAGACCAGAGCTGCTGCCATCTAATACCTGCAAATGTCTGATGTAAAAACAAGTGTCATTGTCTCAACCTACTTTCCAATGAATATATCTGTCCTCATTACAAAGCTCATGAAACTGTTGCTAATTAAAACAATTGGATAAACGCCAACTATTTAGAGCCCCCTGGTTAGTATGATGCAGTATAAACAATCCTATTAAATCAGTAAAACTACTTATGTCATATACTATATTAAAAAGTGTGCACAGGCAAAATCTTTCACTATCACAACAGCAAAATTAGGCAAATAGCAAAGTAAAAAAGAAACAAATCTAAAACAAAGTAAGCAATACATTGCTGGCTTTGAAAACACATATAATGGTTCAGAACTATTAGCATGGAAAGTGAGTATCAATAAATGTACTTGAACACCATAATAAATATCTCAATAAGCTGCGCAAATTTAGAATTTACTTTAACGTTAACAACATTAAATGCATTTTAACACTATCAACCAAAGCATGTTATTAATAGAGATGAATGCATAAAGTGGTCAAAACCAGAGGAAAAAACAGGTTGTTATTTTTTACCTCTTAACAAGTATTTTCTCACCTTTTCTTTACAAATGTTCTGCCCAAGTGAAAGTGTAGACTACAGGAGGTGTATTTGGCTGGCTGGCTGAGGAACTGTTTCAATTCTTACATTCTTTTAATTATCAAATTGAAGTCAGAGATTATTGTGCTGTGTGTCAACAAATTTCCATAGTGGGCACAGGTAGCACACTGTAAGCAGATGAGGGCAGAGTTCTTGCCTCTTGTTCATAAAAACATGCTTATTTTATAACTAAAGCAAACTGGGCTAGACAAGCTGTAGGCATCAAGAAGAAATGGGCCTAACTTGCAGCAACCCAGTATCATATTCAGTTAGCTTTTCTTCTTTTTCCCTTTCTACTGTCTTTTTGGGTCGAGTAGGCATCATCTATCTTTTTTTGTTAAAAAAAAGTCAAAGAGATTTCCACTATTTTGTCATGAACATTCACTGTTTGGCTTCCTTCATCTGTCACATTCACCAGATCCACCACAATCCTCCTTTATGGATGTATCTTATTAGCCATATGACAGCATCTCAATGCCAAACTTTATGTTTCCATTTTTAATTCAGTCACTTTAAGAATTTTCACTGTATAAAAAGACTTTTATGCTGAATGCTGAGGTCTAAAATTCTTAATCTTCCTCAGATACTCAGAGCCACAAGGTGGTTTATACCGTGGTTTGTATTTGCAAGCTTTTCACCTCCATGTGTGATACCTTGACACATTTCTGAAGAAACTTGTTTCTAGGCTGCCAGTCTACTCCATAATGTCTGACCCTCTGTGATACAGTGTCAGGCTGATTTAGTTCAAAGTTATGATCTATGTAGACTTAAAACATAGGGTCTTTCCTGTACCCCATATGACCTTTCCTTCACACCACTCCACAGGCTGACTGCTTCCTCTAGGCCTTCTTCTGCCCTTTTACTGCCACACTGGCACAGTCCTGGCTCCCCTCACATCATGGTGAGCACGACGGGACCAAGGGCCACAACCTGCTCCTGTTCCATCTCTCTTCAAAGAGATGCCGCTCCCAAATCAACGTTTCAGCACCGTGCTGCACTTTACACGGACAAATGGCTCCCCAGCACTTCCAGGACTGTTCACCTGACTTTATCGCCTGCCTTTACGGGATTTATTCGGGCCCAAACACTACACTGCAGCATTTTTCCAGAGGCCTCCCAAGCAACTGGGGCCAGGACGCCTCAGGGCGCCGCCGCGCGCTCCCTGAGAGAAAAAAGGCGCCAACCGCCGCCCCGGCCGCCCGCCTCCCCGTTCTCCACCGCAGATTCGCCACCGGGAAACAGCGCTGCCGCTCCTCCCGGCCCGACCGCTGCAGGCATGGTAACAGCGGCCGGGGCTGCCCAACGGGGAGCCGGCTCGGCGGAAGGGCGGGAAGCAGATTCGCCTTCCTGTGGAAAGTGCTGACAGGAACGTGAAAGCAGGCAGTTTCCCGCCCGCACCTTCCCCTTGCTGTGGCGAGGCAAAGGGGACAAGCCTGGTGCTAGAACCTGCGACCCTGGGGTGGAGACGGCCCGCCCCGCACAATGCCTCAGAAGCGCCGGTAACACATACACCACCATCCCCCCCCCCCCGGACGAGACAGCCGCTCCTCCTTCCCAGTAACGGTGGGGCGGGGCCACACCCCACGCCCGGATCGCCTTTGCCCTCTGCGTCCCGCAGATTCGCCGCAACCCCTTCAGGCCTCCACCGTTTCCGGAAGAGTGCGGGGAATGCCTCGACCCAGCGGGGGCTCCAGGGCGAGCAGGGCAGGCTAAACCGCCTCCCCCTTAAAACAAGAGACCCGCCGCCGGCAGGTTGGAGGAGGGTGGGGGTGGCGTGTCGAAAGTGCGGAGCAGAGCGCGCAGGCGCCCTCCTCGCCGCCGCCCCGGCCTGGTGGGGAACAAAGAGAGCGCGGCCGGCGCTGGAGCGGGTGAGTCGGGGTGGGCTTGGCCCCTTCCCCGTGAGCAGTCGCTGGGGTTGAGGGGGGACCGCGCGGTCACGACGGGGGGGGCGCTCCGGCGTGAGGAGCGTGGTGCGCTTGGCCCCCGCCGCGCAGCACGGGGAGGGAGGTCGGTGAGGCTGAGGGACCCTCATGGCGGGCGTCGTTTCTCTCACGAAGGCGGGGGGGGGAGCAGCGGTGCTGGAGCTGCCCTGCCCTTGCCGTACCCCCGTATCCCCTTCCCGCCTCCGGGCCTGCTCCCGTTTCGCTGTTCTTGCACTTCCCGAGCAGTCCCGTGCGGAAGAGTTTGTGTTAGGCCAGAGCTCGGCACGTTATTAATCGGGAACTTCAAGAGGAGGTTCGGCCTCTGCTGAAACTGCGGTGCAGCTATTTGAAGAGAAAGGCCGAAAAAAACCAACCCAGGTTGCTTTGTTACAGTGCTTTTTCCGTACGCGCCCATGGGCCTGTTGCTAAAGCAACATTTAACATGTTAACATTTAACATGTGCTCAAGGCCCATGGCCTGCGATAGGGCTGCTGTTGTGTCTGTGCAAGGGAGGTAATATTTAATTTGGTCCTTTATACATACATTCGTACTGGTTTTCTGAAACAGTATAAAATAGTGGGGTATATTTTTTTTATTTCTTAAGAGAAATATATATATACACACACTTAAAACCTTTAATGTGATGATGACATAAACCTGAGTATTATTTCACAGCTATTTAAGGCCAGATTCCTTGGAAAGTGCATTCATTTTTCAAACAGATAATGCTTCAGTTTTTAGGAACTCTTTTGTCTTTATTTCAAAATTGGCAAATGTTTTGGTAATTAATGGTAACTGTAATAATTGAAGGTTCAAAGATTTGGGGAAGCAAAAGCATAATACTTAATACCATGGTATTCTTTTGTCTTTCAGAAGTACAAATATAATGTCAGGTGGCTGAAAATTTGCCTATCAAAATGTCAAGTAAGTTCTCAGATTTTTCTTCCTTTAACTTGATGAATTAAAGATCTGGTTCAGCAGAACCTGTTTGTGAGATAATCCTATTATTTCTTGCATTAAAAGGAATGATAGGAAGTGTAGTCATTTCTGACTGAACTCTTGGCCTTAAATCTTGCTGTGGTTGATTTCTGGCATATTGTTTTCATAGGAGGGCCAGATATCACAGCTTCTCCTAAATGCTGTTTCACTGCACTTTTGCTTACCCTCTTTTTAATTGATGTGCATATAAATGAATTTCATATTCTTCAGTCTTATACCTAAACAAAAGGCTAGCAATATAGCAATGGTGTGGTCTTAAATTTTTTCTTTTCTTTCTCTTGTGTTCTTTGTTTTACACTCTTCAGTGGCAAAATGCAAAGTCTTTGAGAGCAGGAATTCTGTCTTGTTTCTGTAGATTGCTTAAAAATGTTTGCCACAGCAGATACCTTATAAAGAATTTGTTCAAATTTCCAAGGAAAAAAAAAATTTGCTTACATTTATATCTTAACAGAAAGGCCATCTTATGCCCCACCTCCTACCCCAGCTCCTGCAACCGTAAGTATAGTGATTTTTCTCATTAAAACAGAGCTGGTAATATAGCCTTTAATAACATACCAGAACAATACTTGTGGAGTTGCATCACCTTCCTGTATTGGAAACACAAACTACTATTTTGTTATTAATATAAAGTGCATTTTTTAAATTAATTTCTTTTTTTTTTAAGCAGCTTGTGAAAGAGAAGCTGAATAAAGTTGTTTCACCTTTAAGGCTAGACCCTGCAGATACTTAATTTTAGACAAACTGACTGCTTACAGAAAATTATATTCACAGTGGGTTGCAACAGTACACTGGAATATTTAAGAACAAACTGATATATTTAATTCTAAAACTTCGCACTCAACTTGTGCTCATATCGTGGGCAAACTGCATTTTCTCCATGTTTCTATTGTACCTAGCTGATTTTCAGTGGAAAGCAGGAGAACACACAGTTCTGTTATATTGGGTCAGAGTAATGAAACACTCAGGATGCCAGTCTTGCTCAAATTTCTTGAAATCACTGGTAGTTTGGAGTCTATGGCATGAGACATGTTTTACTCTCTAGTAAAATGGCACGGCATGACACTAAGGAAAACACGAAGAGTAGCTTTGAATCATGTGCAGTTGCATTCATGCATGTATAAAAAGGTCCTGAAACACCAGTATGCTGTGGCCAGGAAAGCATTTGAAAGCAAACGCACCTCTTCTGTAGCATTCACATTTCTAAATAGCTTGCATTTTGGGAGTAACATGTTCGCATGAGAAAATACAAATCTTTTGTACAGAAGAATAAGCAAAGATGCTACACCTGAAATTTTTTTCCCCAAGAAAATTTGAAAGCTGTGATCCAGTAGAGTGTCCCTGATCTCCGTATCTGGGATGAAAACTGCATGATGGGATTTAGAGGAAATGTGATCCTTCAAAGTTACTGTGCCATGCTTTACATTTAAAGAGGCTTGAAAATGATCTCATGTATAAATACAAGTTATGTTCTTAAAAGTTTACATAAATAAAACTTTATTTGCATAGTTTGTTCAGAGTTTTCATTTTGCACAGAGCTTAATAGACTTGTGCCAGTATTAGAAGGAACATGACGGCATCCACTCTTGCAACTGGATTCCTGCATCGAGAGCTGTGCAGATACATGTGTGATTTCTTTGGGATGTAGCACGGATACATATGTCGTTAAATGGTTTATATTGTTGTGGTACATTCTTTAGTCAAGGTAGAGTTTTCGGAAGGGTACATGAAAATTTCAAAACTGTAACGAGTGAGACGCATTACCTGTCTTTCAAGCATCTTCTGTATTACTTATATTTTATACAGTCTTTGAGATGATAGTCTGTGCTCTGTTAATGCAAGTCATAAAAGTAGACAAATAACCTTGCTTGTTCTTCCACAGCCAGTTCCATTTACTACAGTCAACAAAATACCAGTAGTTCTCATAACTACAGTATTACAGCTGACGTAAAAATTCTCCATGTAATGCAAGGTAGTTCCCTTGTAACATTTAAATCCTGTCTTGCAGAAATAAAGAATTAAGCAGACGGAGATTACAATTGTCATCTGATTTTATTGAAGAGGTGTAGTTCAACATATCCAAAACCTGTTTTTATGGTAATACAGAAAACTTTAGTAACATGGTGTCTTATTAAATAGTGAATGTGTATGTCACGATCACAGGCATACAGATTGAGTAAGTGTCAACTGCTGTGACTGAGTTTAAAGTTTGACAATAAAATAGATATTTGAAGGCTGACTGTTAAAGGATAATTTTTCTCTGTATGTTTAGAAATAAACTAACTACAGTGTCTATGTATACTTGAAAACTCAACAAGTTCATGTAATTTAGTTTATAGGTAATTTTTGTTCAGTGTCTGTATTTGTCATACCTGGGTTCTTGGAGTCCTGAACCTATTTGGAGAATTTTTGTAACTGCCGTCTAGGATGGGTCCAGTCAGCAATCACTTTAAAAGACCATTACTGGAGTATGTGGGCCAAAGTGCTACTAAAGAGTGGGATGCTGTGCGGATGGCACTTAAATGTGTAGAAACATTATGGGATGTTATGAATCCTAATGGAATGATAGGACCACCACAGTCAGGACTTGATCGCAATTATTATTAAACAGTTGATCCATTTTTCCCCACAAAATTTGATTGGGAAGTGAAATATAATGGAAAAAGGCAGGAGAGATTTATGTGAGGAGGGGAATACAGAGAACCTTTTGATCCTTGATTGTATGTACGTGATAGGTAAGAAGGGATTGTAGGGAAATTAGATTCTTCTCTACGTTGCCAAGGTGAGAACAAATTGATCTGCTTTCAAGAATGAATGAAGATTTGTTGATTAATTTCTGAAATTCTCAGATTCAGTGATCTGTTAACACTAGTTTGTAGTTTCTAACCTGTAGATCTTATTGCAGTGGTTCCTCAACTCTCTCAGTCTGCAACCTACCTGATAACAGAAGGGTATCTCTGAATTGTCTTCTCTCCCAGCTGTCTAATCCCAGTTCTCCAAAATACTTAAATTTTGCAAACCGCCAGGAAAGTCTTCAGATACTGGTAGTGATGCAGAGATGGTGCTTTGAGAGATTTTTTTTTTTTCCCTGTTTATTGATAGTATAATATTTGTTGGAAAGGCAGAAGGATGGGAAGAACAGACAGGGATTTTCATTGGTATAGTAAATGTTGATGCTGGGGATTTCTACCCTATTACTGTGTGCTGTGTTGCCTTGTAAGCTTAACTCTTTGGATGTAAGAGTCTTTCTGAATTACTCGGTGGCTTATGTTGGAAAATTTTATTAGCCATGAGCTGGATTTATAGAATACTTGTTTAAATGAGTTAGTGAATAGAAACAAAATCACCAACTTCAGACAGAAGTTTGTAGTGACACATTTGCTTAAAAATCATGTTTCCTTAATAGGTTTATACTGGAGTAAGTTTTGTGTGTTGAGAAGATATCAACTGCTACACCTCATTTGCTTGTTTAAATTCTGGTTGCTTTTGCATGCCATATTGCAGTTCATTTTCATTTCTGTGTTTTCCTCGTTTGAGCTCATTTCTCATTCGTGTTTTTGTCTCATTTGTTTCCATCAGCAAATGCCCAGCACACCAGGGTTTGTGGGATACAATCCATACAGCCATCTGGCCTACAACAACTACAGGCTGGGAGGGAACCCGGGCACCAACAGCCGGGTCACGGTAGGAGAATCAACTATTACATCATCCGGCAAACAGCAGGAATTGACCAGAATTGGCTTTAGAGTTAGGTTCTTCTGAATCTCGGCTGCTGCCACTTCTTTATGAAAACAAAAACTTACGTCTGATTCTTATTCCCCACCCCTACCCCTTCCCTTTCACTCTGAAACCTTTTGCAGGAAAATGGACTTCTACTCAGCAGAGAAAAAAAATGTGGTAATCGTGTATGATGCAGAACTCGAAAAAGACAGACTTTGTGGTCTTCCGTGACCGCTGCATGCTTAGGAAAAAGTTCTGTAGCATGGGGACAAATTCTCGGAGGGAGGGAACTGCTCACTTTATTGAGGTGTATTGGCACAAAAATAAGGAAGGATACTGTGCAAACTGGAGATCGTTGATAGTAGTTGCATCATACTGTTGAGCCATGCAAGAGATGCAAGCCTTTATTTTTCAACAAAAGTGTGATGATGATAATAAAATAGAATCCTTTTGGATCTTATGTACTATATCAATGTGTGGAAAATGGATATTAATTCATTTTTCATGGAGTAAACAAAGTGAGGTGCAGTCAGGTGATGAGAGAGGTGACAGCTTCTTTCAAATACAGATCAAGTCCTGAGCATTGGATGCAGTTAGGAAACAAAACCAGACTCTGGAAGTGTAACACTTTCCTAACTAACACAACAGAAATCCCTGATCATTTTTTTTAAAGTTTCTGTAATTCTCATAACTTTTAAGGTTTTTCATGTAAAACTTTCTATCTCAAAACATCTGATTAGTTTGGAATGTGATGTAAGGAAAGATTTCTCAGGGAATAGATACATGGTGCTTTTAATGAAGTGTACTCTTTTTATGACTCATATAAACATTCTTTCAAAGTTTATACATGAAGTTCATCTGGCTTGTTAAAACGTTTACAGAAAATACTTCCCTGTACAAGCTGGAACTTGACTGAACATACTGTACTGTCTGAACATAGATTTTTTTTTTCTTATACAAGAATAAGGTTTTGTCTGAGAACTTTCATTGTTTCTGTATGTCATAAGCATATACAGCTTTCTCTGCCATGCATATATCAATATATGTATGGTGTCTTTAAATTCCTGTTAATTTAAAAGCATTAAACAATTTCTGTTAATGTTTTTCAAATCCATCTGTATGTGTATATATGTATACATTTTGGTAATGCATATACCTCATGTACATTATTTATACACAGTTCTGTATGCATTGTTTCATAGAGCTCCATAAATTCAGCAAAACAAAAAACATTAAGAGGAAGAATTTGAAAGCTGGATACTGAACATGAGCCTTCTTGGCCAAAATGGAATTATTTGCTTGTCTGTGGCCATAGTCCTGAAAAATCTTGAAACTGCTTTATATTTTTATGAAAATGCTCCCACTTAATATAATAGAGCTCCTCGCATGTGTAAGTGCTTGAAGAGTGGAGGTTTTCAGAGCCTGCAGTTGACAGGGTCTGTAAGGCTACCGCAGTATTAGAAGAAAACCCTGTCAGGGCGTTGTGTAGATGGAGGGGACAAGAGGGATGCAGCAACACTTGGTGCTCAGTCTCCTTTTGTTTGGTGTGAGCTATGTGCTTGACAGTGTACAAACCTAAAGGGAGATAAGAGCGCAGAAGGATATTACAGGCTAATTTGGAGAATTAAGTACAGCTTGGATACAAATAATGCACACATTGACAGATCAGTTGCATTGGGTTGTTTTCTTTTTACAATTAATAGTTTAATTGGCTCCAAATTACCACTGCCAAACTTTGCAGACAAATACATTGCTAAAATGATTCAAAAATGAAGTTAGAGACATGTTTTCATGACCTTAAACTTTCTGCTTATCTTTTTTCACCTGTAGACTAGCAACTTTAAATTTGTCAAAACAGGTAAAATAAATTGCTCATCAGAAGTGAGAAAAACAACCTACTGGGATTGGTGTTTCCATGTAAATTTCTAAGCTGTATATTTCAGTTTTAAGAATATGGAGCCCTTTTGAAGATTTAGCTAGTTACTACTCTGTAAACTTACAGATAAAAGGACAAACTTAAATTTGAAAAATACTACTGTGAGGACCAGCTGTAGTTAGTACCTGTTCACAGTTTGGGTAACTTTTTTGGTGATGTTGCTTGCTTCTCTTGGTGGGGGTGTGTGTGGCTTGTTTGTTAACTGCACAAGAATGCGTGTTTTCCAAAACTGGTGTGTACAGAAACTGTCCAGCGATCGCATTAACACATGGATTTATTCGGTTCTTTTGTAGGCTTCCTCTGGTATTACCATCCCAAAGCCCCCCAAACCCCCAGACAAGCCCCTGATGCCCTACATGAGGTACAGCCGGAAGGTGGGTATACAGTGTCAAACAAGTAATAATAAAAGTTAGTGTTCGTATGTGCTAACAATTAATTGCTATTATCTTAGTTTCAGCTTCTAAACTTTTACTTCTAACAGCCTGCACATTCTTTAAGGGAATTGTAAAGTACAGATGCATTGCCCTTCAGAATAAAGGCAGCAGTAGTCTGTTCATACAGTTGCCAATTTCTGGGGGGAAAATTTTCTCTAAAATGATAATTACTACCACTGTCTCTGCTGACAAGGATCCACCCTGCCACATTCAGAAGTGCCTGTGACTTACTGACAGAACTTTTTTATATAAAGGAAGTATTCCTTGCAGTATACTGGGCTTGGTACAGTGCTGTAGCTGGACTGAAGAGTAGCAATGAGTGGACTTTGCATGTTCTCCTTCACCAACCTAGCCTGTGGCAACGTTTGCTTCGCTATTCTATGAACTGTTTGACAGAAAGTAGGAGAGAGACTCTTGTGGAGTCTGAAATCATGGGGCATGGGGAGGGCATGTCAGCCTGTCTGAAGCGGGTGAGCCAGAAGGAAATTCTTCCACTTCTGGTAAAGTATCTTTACCAGCATGTCTGTCTTAGGCAAAAAACCATCAACAAAAAAAAAAGTCAAGTGGCGCAGCAAGAAATAACACTGACAGCTCTCTCCTTTTTTTTTTTTTTTTTTTCTTCCCTATAAAGTTAGAAACTTTTTTGGTGGAGTCAGAACTTGTTGGAACTCAAATTGATCAGCAAGACTGAAAAATATTTTGAAATGTTACATTCTGATCTGAAAAGCTCAGTGCTCTTTATCGTAATCTACTGCTGGATGTGTTTACTCAGTAGCATTTTTTCCCAGAGATGCCGCGATGTGCATTTAAGAAGAGAATTAAGAGGGTTAAAGGCAATATTCTCATGAAACCAAAGCCATTTCAGCAATTGCCTGTTTCAGTAGATGGCTTCCTACTGACTTCCTGCCCCAGAAAATAATCGAGATAGTTTAGCCAGACTCATTCCTAACTTAATCCTGTTTTTCATGGTGATTCCAGAAAGAACACTGAGATGACAATATAAAATGTTTAATTTGGAAGTATTTAGATATCATTAGTAAAGCTCCAGCTGTTTCTGTTAAGGTCTGGGACCAAGTGAAGGCGTCCAATCCTGATTTGAAGTTATGGGAAATTGGCAAGATTATTGGAGGAATGTGGCGAGATCTCACTGATGAAGAGAAGCAAGAGTATTTGAATGAATATGAAGCTGAAAAGGTAAATGGAAGAAATCTGGGATGTTTATTACAGCTGATTCTTCTAGGAACTGGCCTGAGAAGAAAAATTCATCTTACCCATGCAGTGGTGTATGAGGCATTCACGAGACACTTGTATGTAACTTAAATGGAAGTATGTCCTGACACGTCTTTTAGATTTTTTTAAAATAACTGTACATCAACTGTGACTGGTCAGTTTTTAGACCTAATTCAAAATGAAGTATTTATAATTGAGTGTCGATTTTAACTGTTTAATGAATGGATTTGATTGTACAACATCAGTATTGAAAAGATTGTCTCAACACCAAAATCCTCTTTCAAAACTGGTGCTCTGCAACTACTGCTATTGTCATGAACGTGTTCGTAAAAGACTTCCAGTCACGTAGGGTTTGGTTTTCATGGTGTAATCTGGTGTAACTCCATGCTATGGCATAGTGTTTTGTTTCTTACTAGAAAAATGCTACCGCTTTCAGGGTTTTCTTGTGGTTTTGTTTTTATTGATCTTCATGACAAAAGATGACGGCTACCTCGTGTGTCTAGGTTGGTAAGTGTTGAGGACCTTTACCAGACTGTTACGGTGATCTTAAGGTACAAAGGGAAAACTGTCCAGCTGCTGTGTTGTGCTGAAACCTGGCAGGCATCTGAGGCTGTGTATAACCTGGTCAAATCTAAACTGGTTTTATTCCAAGTCAATAGAAGTACTTCAAAGCCAGATGCTCTTAGCTGGAGGAAAAAAAAATGAAGGAATTCTATTTTCTAACTTGGTAATGATGTTTAGATTGTAAGCTCCTTGGGGCAGGGGCCATTTTGTTTATATTTTTACAGTGCCTAGGTAGAAGGATTCCAGTCCTAATCGTAAAGAAAACAAGACCTTTAGGTACTTTAAACAATATTGTAGACTATATCTCATTTTTCATTGGAAATACCTCAAATCACTGTACAAAATCTAGACTTGGCAAATTTTAAAAGTGAGATTAAAGAAAGCAATTCAAGGGGGAAGAATACTTGAAAGAAGGTGAAAAGAGTGATGCAGTCCTGCTACCAGGAGGAGACTAGTCTGGCTGCAGCATTCTGTATCATCCCAGTGCAGGGATGGATCAAAGAACAGAAAAATCGTAAGTTATTTTGAAAACTGGTTCATCATGTACTGGAATAAGGAAAGAGAAGAAATCAGAATCAAAGATCTAGTTAGAACTCCAGAGAATTACTGAGAATATTTTTGACTCATTTTTTTATCTTATCAGAGTTCATCTGATCATAAATGCCTTGTCCTTTATTAAATCAAAAACCAAAGCTATCTTAAGACTTCTCAGGTATTACAACTGAATTGTACCTAAAAGCCCAGCCAGTGTTTTTAAGAAATGAATGACTACGGAAGAGGAGGTTCTAATTTGTAAAAAGACTGAGAGAATATTGTCATTCATGTATCAGCCAGATGATTGAGAATAGCTTTGTGTAACTACAACTTGCTTTATACAGACTACAGTTATGTCAGATCTGAAATCGTCCAATGGTGCAATCAAACCATATTGGTCACATTTCAGATAGAGTACAATGAGTCCATGAAGGCCTACCATAACTCTCCTGCATACCTTGCCTACATCAACGCAAAAAGTCGTGCTGAGGCTGCGTTGGAAGAAGAAAGCCGACAAAGGCAGTCACGCATGGAGAAAGGTGAACCCTACATGAGTATACAGCCAGCAGAAGATCCAGATGGTAAGCAGAAAGGAATTTGTATGCACGTCCCGTCAGACAGTCTCATTACAGGACTGACAGTGTAGAGAAATGGACACCAGATACGGAAAACTACCAGTGTACAACTTTCACGATGCTTCAAGTGACTTCTTTTCTATTTTGATACCTTTAATACTGATTTTCACTATCATGTTTTATTTTATAAGGCTAACAGCTGACTTTGTCCTGTTTCCAAAAAGTAAGGTGGCAAACCAGTGGCAAAAGTTATTCCAACCCTTAATTATGTGTGAAGTAATGCTTACAGTTCAAAACAAATAAGTCTGCTTAAAGCTCTATAATGGCTTTAACATATGCATTGTAAAAGGCTTGGATGTCTGTTTTAATCCAGCTTGAATAGAATTTTGCGCTGTTTTACCAAAAGCACATAATTCTGACAGGCAGAGTTCTGGTACGATTAAGAGCACCTGAACTTTGTGTTCAACAACTGTGAGATTGTTTAGCAAATAAGTTACCCTTGCTGTTGACAAGTTGATGAGAAAATTCTGAAAGTTTATCTGACTGCAAGGAAATGCACCCCACCCAGTGGGAGAACTTGAGACTCGTACACCTGATGTCTCCTTTTAAAGTCATGACCAAATACTTGTTGAAACCTGAGGATGAAAAATGTACTCAGTCAGTTACACCCTTTTTTTTTTTTTTTTTTTCCCTTCCCCCTTGTAAAAGCACACCCCTGAGATAAAGCTCATGACAAACAGCACTTTCCCCAGTGTGAGGTAACTGCAGAACTTATGTAAATACATTTAGTGTGTTCCAGTAGCTGTCATTTGGGGACTTCAAATTCTGTTTTGTGCTACCTGGGCCAAGTGAACTCAGCCAGAACCAGCTGCACTAGGCCCTGCATTGCATCTGTTTACACCTGGGACAAACTGCAAGTTATTTTCTAGGACAGAAATGTTGCTTCTGTCTGATCCTGCATGTCACTAGGATCAAGAACTTCTAGCACAAAAGGAATCCAAGAGGATTAAGAGGATAAAGGCACGACTTTAAGGGGACCAATTTGCTTAGTACTTTGTCTCTTGCAAATCTATAGTTGTCGCACTAGTTTTCTCTTTTCATTTAATCAGATACCTCAATGAGAAATTGAACATAACACTTTGAAATAAAGCAGATAGAAGCTTTCATTAAACTAGTTATCTTCTTTGGGCATGATACATTGGGATTCTCTTTAAGACTTCTGTGAGTAGTTGAAGAGTAATCTCTAGTAGGAAAACTTGGTGTAAAATAAATTAAACTTCTGGACTTTTCTACATGACATTCTGGAAGGCAATTCATACTTGTTGCTTAACATTTTAATACTCAACTAAATGTCAGTTACACTCACAGAAGTTTTTTCTTCTAAGTTTGTTTCCTCACCAATACTTTTAATAAGAATACTCTTATTATGTTACAATGAATTTTCAGTGATGAGTAAACATGTATCACTGCTTCGTGCTTTCATTCCTCAGTGTTTAAAAAACCGAAGTTTTTTTGATCTCTGCTACAAAGCTTATTTATATAGGAGTCACTCTCCTGTTGGTATTTTGCTGGATATTGTTCTGGTAACATGATTAATCAGGAATGTGATTCATTATTTGGTGTATTAATAGCCCCTCTTACTCTGGAAATGTGGAAAGCAACACAGTAGATAACTGGGTCAATCCAAATTTCAGCCATGTGGGAAATGCATGTGCAATCATTGCTGTTACAGCTGTGCCAGGGTAAATGGTGTTCTGTCCTCGTGTTGTCTTTTTTTCTGATTACCGGACGTTCTATATTTCTTAGTATGAACTCTGTGACATGACAGCAGCTGGTGTTAGGGGCATATTTTGGTTTTTAATTAGTGGTAATGTGGGTACAGCGTCATTTGACTTGGTCCTCATTTTGTGGAATTAAAGCAGTTGTTCTTAAAACTTGTTTCAGATTACGATGATGGATTTTCTATGAAGCACACAGCCACAGCTCGTTTCCAAAGAAACCATCGTCTCATCAGCGAGATACTGAGTGAAAGTGTGGTGCCCGATGTCCGCTCTGTTGTCACTACAGCTAGAATGCAAGTTCTTAAACGCCAGGTTCAATCTTTAATGGTTCATCAGGTAAAGATAAATGATACGAAGGCAGCTAAAACATAACGGTGTTGGGCTGTACTCCAAGTCTCAGATCATTGGATCATCTACATGACTATTCTTGCTGGGTGTCAATGTTCTGTATGCTCGATTAGCTAATCCCTGGCTTCTTGGGAGCTGCAAGCACTCCTGTGCTATTTTGTTACTGAGAATCATGTTAAACTGTATTTTGTTCTTTAGGATATCTTAAGTATTAATTCCATAGCTCTTCATTATTATACATAACCCTTCACTATGTAGGGTTCTGTTTAATAGGTACAGGTAGAGTTGTGACTTTCAGGTAGCTTATGACTCACAATCTTGTTTGTAATGATTCTTTAGTACAGTAAAGTGTTCTTATTGTAACATTTTTTCATTGAAAGTTACATGCATACAAGGGAATCTGGTGAGGTCACATTTGGACGTTTCACCTAGCTTTGACTGGGCATAAGCCTGTATTTTCCAAAGAACCCTGTCAGTATAGCCAGTGTGCAGGTAGGTGAAGAAAACTAAGACACCAGAATTAGATAGAAATTTGTTGCTTTTTTTTAATTAGCAAAAGAAGATTCGGGGTTGGAGGGGGGTGGTATCCCTTCTTTCCTTTAAATTGTGGTCTTTCTGCATTCGAGATGTAATTGAAGCGGGGTGTGTATGTGTATATAGCTATGGGGTGCATAATAGGAAAGAAAATGCCTAGATTTTATGCTGGAAGATTCAACTCCAGTACATACTGGTTTTCATTTATTATATGCCTAGCCGATCCTCAGTTATTACATACACCCATTTATTGCTCATACTTTTTAATATGAACTTCTTAGCTATTGGGTATTAGATCAAGGAAGGCATTGGGATGTTTTTATATGGGTATATTTTAAAATATTGGTCTAAATATTTTTGTACATAGCTGTAAACTTTGTCCAGTTCCTCAGATGACTGTGTAGTAAGGTTCTTGACATTTATTTCATTTCCAGCGTAAACTAGAAGCTGAGCTTCTGCAAATTGAAGAGCGTCACCAGGAAAAGAAGAGGAAGTTTTTGGAAAGCACAGAATCCTTTAACAACGAGCTTAAAAGGGTACAGCTCTCACTTTTCTCCACTTACTCTGAGGAATGTGCTAGTTACCCACTTGTAGAAGCGCTCTACCTGCTTCTGTTTAGTTCTCTATTCAATTACGTGTAATTACATGACTGACTGCAGTGTCCTAGTGTGAGGGTGTTAGAAACCACACAGCATTTGTATTATTTCCTGCTCCTTCATTGACCTTTAGTGGTAACCTTCAGCCAGTAGAGCTGAAAAGTGCCTTCAGGCTTGGCTGGCAGAGCTCACCAGAGAGCAGCTCAAGGAAGGTGGCCTAAAGCCCCTATGGAGAACCTTGCTCTGTCCTTGGCTGCCTTCAAAGGACAAGGTTTAGGTTGCTTCTTTATCCCTTGTTTTTTTTGTTTTAAATATGCTTTTATCTCCCTCCCTGGTTACTGAAGCTTTTAATATAAACTTGGTCAAATCTAAAGAATTATGCTGCCTGTAGAAATATTCAACTCATAATTGGGTTTTACTGATGTTTTGTTTTTCAATGTAACTGGGGTAGTAAAAGAGCTTTCCTCTTTCTAATTGCTAGTTATGCAGTTTGAAGGTGGAAGTGGATATGGAAAAAATTGCAGCTGAAATTGCTCAAGCTGAGGAACAGGCTCGCAAGAGGCAGGAGGAAAGGGAAAAAGAAGCAGCTGAGCAAGCTGAACGCAGTCAAAATAACATAGCAGCTGAGGAAGATCAGACAGCCAACAAGATCGAGGAGAAGAAAGAAGAGGAGAGTGCTCCAATGGAGACAGGTAACTGCATTTGAAGGGCAGCTTCAGAGTCCTCAAAGGATCAGCGTTAAAGCATCTCTGTAGAGGCTCAGTTAGCCAGGAGGAGTGCCCTGTATTTTTGCTGTTAGTGGGAAGAAAGGCTTCAGAAGAACAACATTCAGAATAGTTAGCTTCATCTTGATGAACACAGAAGTTTGCTTTCTTCTCATTAAATTGCCCCTCTTAAGGGGGGAGGACAAGATACCACAGAGCCCTCTCTAATGCTTTGTGCGTAATGTACCCAAGGGAAAAAATTTGCTTTTTAAACCTAAGTCCCCTTCTAGACATGGGTTAGCTAGGAGCAGCTGGGAGTGTTTCCTTGTCCCAGTGTCAGCATCTAGCAAGGACAACAGAACTGCACTTCTTTCTGTGCTGCTCCTACAAGCTGATTTACATGTGCTGTGTTCTGTACAGTGACATCAGAAAATACTGTTTTTAAGAGTACCAGTGGCTAATATTTCAGTGAGTCGCTGCCATAACAGCATGAGCACAAGGCAGGGGGTACCAAGGAGTTTGAATTCTAGTGCTTCTGGTCTAACAAGGCACTAACTGCTTTCTCGTGGCTGGACTTCTGAGGTCGGGCAGCTGCAGGTGACTTTCGGAGCGCCATGTGGCAGGACTACGTACATTCTACGCACTGCGAGGTCTTCAGAGCTGCGTGCCTGTTAACTGCACGTTCTAAGTGATAGAAATAATTGCTAGGGAATACTTGGATTTATTATGGGTTCTGTTTCTTACTAAATTCTAATTGCACAGTTTAAATAAATGTGTTGGCATGTAAATGACACTGAGAAATCTCTTATTACAGAAGAGCCTCACCCAGAAGAGAGCACAGAGAACCAGCAGAATGGTGAAGAAGGAACATCTACCCCAGATGATAAGGAGAGTGGTCAAGAAGGGGTCGATAGCACTGCGGAGGAGGGAACCAGTGATAGCAACACTGGTTCGGAGAGCAATAGCGCGACAGTTGAGGAGCCTCCTGCAGACCCTATCACTGAGGATAGCGAGAAGAAAGAATAAATACTGACTCGTTTCATGTGTCTCTTTTTAAAGTACTGGTTTGATTTCAAAGTGTGCTACGCGGCTTTTTGTATCTTCCTTGCCTGTATCACTTGTCTCCAAAGGATACTGGGTTTTAATAACATGTCAGATTATCAGCAGAGTGACTTAAAGGGGCCTTTAGAGGCAAAGGATATCTTACCGCAGACACAAAAGAAAACCTTGTGTCTCTAAACAGCTGTATGATATGGAGAGATACTATCGCTTGGGATTTCTTCCCTAGAAAGATAGCATTGGTTTTGGTTTTTGTATTAGAAATCAGGCTTTCTCCCTTTCTTCTAGTTACATGACCGCAGTGCAAATGTCTCCCGCAAAGGCCCTTCCTGTTCACTTGTGGCCAAAGGAGATGCAGATGTGCATCACCTCTGGTGCAGCCCTCCTGACCCAGCTCTGAGGAGCTGACTGCCCCAACGTCCCGGTTAGTGGAACGTTCTCTCTGCTATGCGAGGCTGGTGAAGCAGTGCGGTTGGGCTGTGGTTATTGGCGCTCACTTCCTGGAGAGATTAGAACATTGCTGAGGCATCCTAAAGGTAACGTTGGTATTGAGCGGAGATGCTGCCTGGTTCTTTGCTTGTAAAGAAAGCTTTCAGTACTCACAAGTAGTACTCCCAAGTAAGGCTGAAAGACTTAGGTCTTAGGGTGGTTTTGTGTAATCTGTTGTCTTTTATAGAGTAGCTGTTCTACAGGGATGGAAACTTGCTCATCTGCATGCAACATCTAAGGAGATCCAAAGGACTGAGTATAGGCATCTTGAAGTAAACAACGTATCTTAGGGGGTTTTTCTGTGATGCAGGATTCTTGTCAAACACAGTCTTTGCTTTGCTTTACCATTTAACTCCTTTATTTGCTACTAAGGTATCCTGGTGTGACCTCAGCCCGAGAGGTGGCAAAGTACAAAGCAGGAGAGCGTTTAAACGTGTTCTTCGAGCAGGCAGTCACTAATATGGCACAAATGGTAAAAAAATAGTAGCTTTGCTTGCCATGAGCTTTCAGAACCTCTGGGAACTCTACAAATGTACTGAAAATGCCACCTTTTGCCCTATATAAGCAGAAGCCCTACTGCAGGAAAAATACACTTAATTCTAACAACCGATACAAGCCGTTCTGTGACTAAAACTATAAAAGAACACATGATGCATATGCTTCAATAAACTAGTATGTTTTTACAGAATAGTGGGTATATCAGATGGCAATGTTTTTTAAATCCTTTTGGTCTTTTTTTTAAACGGTCTAAAAATAATAAAATCCAACATGTTTGGTTTTTTTTAAACTTACAGTGGTCTGGTTCTTGTCTTCTAAGGTAATGCCTTTAAAAGCCAATGCGTGGGACAATCTGTAAAGGAAATAATACAAGTATTAGTGAACTTGTAGTCCCTTTGCCTGTAAGTTTTTAACCACCTCCCTCCAAACCATCAGAAATAATTTCCATGTTACTTTAAACCAAGTCAAATTTCCTACCTAAAGGGTGGAGAGGCATGAATTTACACCGTTTCACTCTTGGAAGATGCAATTGTGCTCCAAACACTGAATAGCTGAAGCCATACTTTTTTTCCTGCTGATTAACTGCTGTCATTCTCCCTGAGTGCACAAGATTTCATGCGCTGATTTGGGCCTTTATTTCTGCTTGGAGGCGGTTATTTAATCAGGCACCATCTCACATACACAGCACCTAAATCAGTGCTGTCTCATGCACGTATTAAATAGCCTCTTCAATCTGCCTCATAGCTCACAATTTCATATAACCCATCAAGATCAAATAGATTTATTTGCCTTTAATTTCAGCCTGTTTGGTTGCTCAAAGACACACAACTGGTTTGCAGTAGGCTGTGGTGTGACCGATTTTAACTGAGAAACCAGTAGCATTTGTGTTGGAATTGCGAGGAGCTCTCTGTTAAAGTCACATTATTTTAACTACGGAAGTCCATAAAAGACAAGGCTGTTGCCCTTCTGTTCAAAGTTGAAGTTCTCTTCACCCTGTTGCATTTTCAGAAAGGTAATTCAGATTTAAAAGAACAAATGGGATCACTCACTCCTGGTTGTTCTGTTCCCTTAATTCCATCCCGGGATCTGTGAGTGTTCCAGATCATGCAGAAACTCATGGAAGCGTCGATCCCGTCAGCCGAGCTCCCTTCAACAAACCATTTTGATTATAGACAACATTGCTTTACATCTGAAGCTACACATCTGAAGATTTATTTACTGTGTTTTGCTCTTCTAAAAAATCATTTTCTTGAATGATTGCTGCTGCCAGCGTAAAGCTTTGATTTCTTAAATGGTTCCTGCTGCTGCCAGGGCTGGGGCCTGACCACACAGGAGCTCAGGTGGAATCGGTTGGGGCAGGAGGAGCCTCCACACCTTGGGTGCTGCAAACGTTTGTTGTGCAACAGCTTTTATCTGCAACAGCCTTGGTTTTGAAGGCCTTTTGTGCTTTTCATCTGCTATATATTCTCAAGGTATATGTAAATAACAGTAATTATTAGCAAAGACAAGGCGTGTTGCAGCTAAGGGTGTGTACCCAAATGAGTAGGTGTCATCTTCATGGGTAAAGTAACTCCTCCAAGCACATGGAAACCTCCTGAACATATGCCCAGTGGGCAGCACCTGAACCACTGACCACCCCCGTGGTGCCTGGCAGAGGTGCCCACGGGGACACGAGCATCGGGGACCAGGTGCAGGAGAAAGACCTCCTCGAAGAGGACCGGCCTCGCGAGAAACCCGGCTCCTTTGCCGTGCTCCTGCGACAGCCCTTTCTCAGCCCCGCTGCTCCTTAGGCTGCAGCTGGCAGCAGCTCCCAGGAGCTTGGCACCTGCCTGGCACCCCCAGCTGACCCCCTGCCAACCACCTCTGACAGAGAGCGGCCAACTGGAGCTCCGGAGGAGCCCACACACCCACCTGGAGGTCCTCAGCACGACCTGAAACCCTCCCACCAGGATGATGGAGCAGATAAAGCCCACCAGCTGGTTGTGCTTCTGCTGTTGGGTTCACTGGAGTTAGTGTCTGTTTTGGTGGGGTGCAAGCTTCTGGGGCTCCTTCCTCCTACAGTGGTGAGTGTCCTGTGGGTGGGGGGGGATGATGTGGGTGCAGGCTGGTGATCTGGGTGCTGTGGGGACCACTGAGGGTGCCTGTGCTGCTGGAGACAGGCTGGGGTCCCTCTGGGTGCGGGGGCTGAGAGCTGGTGAGTCTTTCACACCCACAGAGGACTGACAAGGAAATGCAGAGGCGAATCCAAGACATTGCATCAGAGCGAGGGAGTTGTTTTCTTTGGTTTGTTTTTCTCTTCAAGAAAATACAGGCTTTTTTGGTTTTTTGAGAGTCTGACTCATGCTTTGTGACCTCTGACATAACTGTGGCTTTGCTGTTTGGTTTGTTCTGCAGGTAAAATCAAGTAGGCAAAGGTTCTCTTTTGTACTGGGTAGTTCTCAAAAATATGCTTTTATCTCACCACAAAAACACACTTAGTAAAAGTTATTAAGAAGCCTGGGTTAAAAAAAATTGCTCTTAAAGTTTTTTGGATTTTTTTTTTTTTGCATCAATGTAACTTTCAGATTTTATCACCCCCCAAAAAAACTGCAGACCTACAAAATTGAAATATAATAACAAGTACACAGCATGGAGCAGGCCCCAAAGGGTAAATATTGGAAGGTATTTAGCTATCAAAGTATGAACTAGGCACCTTGTGAGATTGTTCAAAAGCAATTCAACAGGCACCATGCTTCACTCCTAGTGAAATCTGCAGGTCTTTGCCCCTTAAGGACTTCATGCACCTAAATACCCTTTTGACCCTTTTGAAGCACTAACCTATGTACGTGATTGAGGTTAGCCTCCTGTGAAAGACAAAAATCTCCTGTCTGTGCAGCAGCTAAACTTTAAAAAAAAAAAAAAAATGCTTCTAGAGAAACTAAACAAGGCTTTAAAAAAAAAAAATCACCTGTGCATCACATGGGATAGTCTTGCAAAGCTCATCTACTTCAAGCAAAACAAGGATGTCAACTGTAGAAGCTGTGTTTACATAAAGGATTATCCCTATGATAGAAAGAAATAAAACAGATTAATAGAGCTTTAGAGGGATACAAATCAAAAAAGATAAAATCAAAGTAAAACCAAACCCTGGTGCAGATGGGAGGCCAGGGCAGGTTGCTGTGTGTAAGGAACCAGGAGCTGGAAGCGACGTGTTGTGGTGGCACACAGCGGCTTAGAGCAGAAGCGGGGCGAAGCTGGGGGGGAGGTTGAGGTGGGGCAGGTCTGGAGCCCCGGGAGCGGGTTAACTCCAGACACGCACGCTTGTGCAGCAATGCAGGGGGTGCGGGTGAGCAGGATCCCCCTCCCTGCCCAGGTCAAAGCAGGAATGTGGCGACGGCTCTAGCTGTCCCGTGATGCATTCTCTCCAGTTCCCACCGGCTGGATGTGCTCTGCTTGCAGACCAGCTTCTGTGCCTACCCTGTCTCAGGGAATCTGTGGTGGTTCCTTCCTCCCAGGTTTTGTCCTCCACCCCCAGCTAGGCAGGCTTTGCTTTTTATGTGTAAAAAAAAAAAAAAAAAAAAAAGCACAGCTATCTTTGATTTTTTTTTTTTTTTTTTGCTCAATTTATCAAAAGCTACTTAAAGAAAATGCCTTCAGATTGGCCAGCAATCTAAAAACCCTGTGCTGCCACAGTGCCGTTAAAACTGCATGTCCTTACTCTGCTCCTTTGCTTACCTCTCCTTCCATCCTCCTAACTGCCGAGTGCTCCCAGCAGTCCTGACTGCTGGAATATTGAGGAAAAATGTTCCTCATCACCGATTCCAGACGAGACTCGGTGCCGGTTGTGTGCTTGCAGAGGTGCATGAGCTGGAGCCAGCGCTGCCACCAGGAGTCTCTCGACCTCCCCGCCGCCAGCCTGCCCAGAGATGGCTTACGGGAAAAATACGGTCTTACTCTTGGTTGCAAATTGCTAGTAGTTCTTACTTGGTTTTGTGTAACACTTACTAAGTGCCAGTCAGCAGCGACAGTATTTGTTGCAGCACGCTTTTTTTTTTTTTTATGATTATGCTCAGAGCTTCAAACTACACAATTATTCTGGCTGTGGATTTAACTCCCCCCCACCCTGTACGGCTGCTGGTTGTACCAACGCATCGCGTAACGCACGCAAACTGGCTTACTGCGTGCCTCTGTTTACGACTGGGGGGTGGTTACGGGTTTCTAGCTTCATATAAGTTATGGCACACAGAAATTAAAAGCATTAAAAAAAGTGTGGAATCCGTCTTCCTTTTCTTTTTCCAACTTTCTAACAGGAGCGAGCTACAGTGAGAAATGCTTCCCCAGTGACAAAGGGACCCCTCGGAAGAATCCTGTGTGTAGGGGCATTGAGAAAGGCTCTTTACAGATGAGGCACCTCATAAGGAGAAGCGGAGAGAAAGGCTTTGCTGGAGTGGACGCTTTAGGTGGTGTATGCCAAGGGGAGGGCTCGGGCTTCCAGCGCTGCACTCAGGAAAGGGTGCTGGAGGGTGGGATGAGTCTCTCCATGTCTTGTCCAGAAGATGGAACCAATCTGAAGCCATGTCCCTGCGGAAATTCAAGTATTAAGCCCTAGATTTTATGTTTAAGTTGCTCTTGGATAAATGTGACCGGAGAGAAGCGTGCAAAACCATTTCTGCACCACCAAAGGTTTGGGTGGGCTGATCCCAGGAAAAGCTCCGATAGGAATCTTGCAGCCCAGCACGTGTTTTCCTGTTTGGAAAGGGCGAAGTCGGAGCCTCGCTGCAGGAATGACCTGTTTTCCCAGGCAAGCTGATGTAATTTCCACTCTGCTCCTGTATAACTTGACATGACCCTGCTCAGTAATCCTGCCACAGCTGATGCAATTAGTCAATAAGGGTAATTTGTAGTTACACTAATTTAACCTTCAATGTGAATTAAGCTAAAGTAAATTAAGATCACCTTAATTCTGAATAAGATTGTCTTTGTATGGGCTTAATGCAGTTTAGTCCATGCGTGTTCATTTATCACTATATCCTTGTACACTTTAAAAAAAAATATATTAATCCAGAGGGCAGAGTTTGTCAGTAACGGTGTCTGGGATTTTTCAGCACGAGTGTTCAATAACTTTCATTTATTATCAATGTTTTGTACCACAAACTGTCTCCTCTGGGGAAGGGCAGGATTTTACAGCAAAGTAACAAGGCTGCACCAGCGTTTTGGCTCGAGATGAGCCGTGCGGGTGCAAGAGTTAGCACGAACACCCCAGGTTTGCCGTCTCTGAGCTGTATTGCGTTAAAACCTGCGGAGCTGGGTCCTCCCAGGGCTTTACTGGGAGACGGCCGCGGTGTGAGGGACCCGCAGCACCTCGCAAGGAGCCACAGACAAAGCGTCCTGCAGTCGCGTGGCTTCGGTAGGTCCCTTCGGTAACCCATCAGATTGGAAAGGACTGGAGAGAGGACTTTGCAGATTTTTTTTTTAATTTCTTTTTGCACTCGCATGTTGACTTGCAGTGAGCTAGAATGTGGTTTATTGTGACTGTCGTGGATCTCGCCTTGAGCAGAAACCATCTTCAGGCTGCGAGCCTTGCATTGTGGGGACCTTCTCCACCAAACTGGGTATAATGCTCCACATCTTTAATTCAGTACTTGCGTAACGTACACGGCACTACTTCTGCTAAATTGCTTCCTGGCAGGAAAGGGGCCAGGCGCGTGTGGTGTTCAATAAGCCCACCGCTACCGGGAACGGCTCTTCTCGCGGTTAGGAGACGGGAATTCTGGATTCGCGCCTTGGCTTTGCTGTCTGTTCTCGGTGACTCCTGCTGCCTACCGCGACGGAGGAAGGCAGGTGTGAGAGTGTAACAGATGCTGGAACAACTCCAGCCGAGGCTAGAAATCAGCTTTAAGCTCTCTAGGCACCGTGGATATAAACTGCAACTGCTGCACGGCAGAAGGGTGGTGTTTAATCACGTTAGACAGACGAAGGAGCTGTAACTGCGCTCCGTTCTCCCGGGCAGGGATGCCCCGAGTCCCAGCTCCATCCTACACTGATTGCGGCCGTAACTTCGTGCCTTGAAGGAGCCTGCAACCCTTGATCGAGGTTTTGAACGCTTAATCAAGTGCTTTGATTCCCGGTTCCGAGGTCTCCCCTGTGCACGCAGAGTATTATTGCCGGTGATTCTTGCAAATCTCTCCCCAGTGGGATTTGTACCGGTAACCAAGTGGAGATCGGTGACGAGACCGTAGGCTGGACAGCAGGGATCCTGCTCTGGTTTAGGACTGTGCCTCAGTGTTTTTGTTCTCAGTTCCCTTCTTTCACTTTGACGCTTTTTTTTCAGTCTTCAAGGGTTTTTTTTGAAGTGGTGTTGCAGTTATTAGTCTGATGCCTTATTTTGTTTTAAATTATCATGTACAGCTTCACCTGTGAATTATAAAAGTCTAGAATTTCTGTAAACAGATAGTTTCAATTTGCTTTTTTTTTTCCACTTGATTCTATTAAAAAGGAGAGAAAAAGCCGTTTTAATTCTGGCACCAATTCAGGGCGGGGGGGGGGGCAAACCAGAAAGCGTGACAGTAACAACAGAAACCGAGTTAAAAATTGCAGTATGATTTTTTTTTTTTTTTTTTTTGTTCGGTTGGTTTTAAGCCCAGGGATGAAGAATGTCAGATCTGTGATAGAAAGGACTGATGAGCTGTTCTTGGAGAAACCACTGATGGGATTATTCCCTGTTTCTGTATCCAGCCTTGTTTCGAAGAGCACAGGGACTGGTGTTAAATCTTACGCCTTTTGAATATGATAACGCAGGCACTCGGGAAGGACGGATGCTCGCTGGGTGGTCAGCACACGCTTTGGCCCTCAATCCTTTTAGGAGGCAAAATGCCCTCTCTTTATCTCCCTAAACAATTCATTGCTCCCTGGTGTTTGATATCCTGTGGGAACCTCCCGACAGTTTACCCACCTGTGTGGGAACAAGGTGCGGGGAAGGCTTCAGAACCCTCCGGACGTACCCAGCGGTCGTGCGCCCTCCCCAGCATGGTTCCTGTAACGTCCCAGGAGTTTTTCTTCATACTTTTCCTCTCCTCTCCTTTCCCCCCTTGTCATTCTGGGGTGACCACTCTCTCTTTCACGTTATTTCAGGGCAGAAGGGATCCGTTTGTCCATCGCAGGCTCCTCCGCGTACGAACGGAGCCGGTAGCGTGGGCAGACAGCACGGAGCAGATCTCGCAGGGTGCCACGAGCCCCGAGGGCACGGAGGAACCAGCAGCAGCACGGTCAGTGGCCGGTTACCCCAGCGGTGGCAAGCGGAGGGTCTGTGTTCCTGCCAACCTGACCTCTCCCCGCTTACGTCTCTGGGTACGTGTCCTCCATCGCAGCTCAATTCCTGGACTGCAGGTCGAGGAAGTTGCTTTAGTGCAGAGCAGATGCAAATCTAGTAAAACTGTGCTTTTTTTTTTTTCTTTTTTTGCTTTTCCCCTCCAAAAAAAGAAATGCCATCACCTGTGACATGATGCAGGCATGAAGGTGAATTCCCAGTGACACCAGCATGTGCCCTTCCCTCCTGCGGCTGACCAACAGGCAACGCGGGCAACTGCGCGTCCCTGATAGGAGCCTGCCTGCTGCGCAGGTTGCTTCCTCTCTTGGGAGGATAAGGATCTTTTAATAACCTCATGGTGAGATCACAATCATGAGATTTTTTTTTTCAGGGCATCCCCTACAACCACTCTAAGAAGTCCTCTCGGTGAAGAATCCCAGGTCAGTACCACTCTTAATGTCAGGAATTTACTGACAATTTCACTTCTGCTATTTCGTTTGCTTGAGAAAACATTGTGCATTGTGTCAATGCCCCCTCCAGAGAAAAACCTACTGACTTCAACACAAACTTCCCCGCGTCATCCCAAATGCCACCTCGGTAGCTCGAGAGCCGAGAGGGGTGTTTGGGCAGAGGGCAAAACGGGATGTGGGAGATCCCGGGTATCTCGGTTTGGCATTGCCGGGCACAGCATGACAGCAGGAGAGACGTCAGGGTCCCTCCTTGACGTAAGAGGGACGTTACTGGGAAGTGGGCAGTTGGGGAAGGTTCACCCTTAACTCACCAGCGCTTCTGTTTGGGTGACCCTGACTTCCTACAGCGACGGGGAGAAACCCTCGCTGGTGGCTTAGGTCAGCGAAAGAGCAGAAGAGGAGAGGTGAGGGCGGGGGGGGGACGTAGCTGGGGTTTCCTTCGTCGGGGCTTGTCCTGTGGCAGGGTGCAGGGGACAAGAAGGACGGGTCAGCAGATCGCAAGGGCCCTATGATACCTGGATTTGAACTCCGATGCGTTTACTTGCCTGCAAAACCGCCTTCAGTGCTCAGCCTGAAGCTGGGCTAACAGTACTGTCAGTTTGCCTTCCCGAAACTGCTCGCCCCGCGCCGCGCGGGGGGTTCTCGTGCAGCCACGGGCAGCGTTGGCTGCAGCTGCGTGGACTCTCCAGCTGCTGAGAAACTGATGTTTCAAAGTCTGTTTTCATCTCAATTTGCTTAAAGCAAAATTAGTGGGAAATAGAGGAAGGCTTTGCATTCAGGATGTAAAAACATCTTGTGCTGTGCTTTTCTCAGAATGAATTCCGACTTGCTAAAGTGCAGTCGAGCCTTATGGGTTCTGCTTTCTAAGATCGTACAGCCCGTGCGCGGCCAGACACCGGCTCCTGAGGCACTGGGATCCTTCCCGCAGAGGGACGTCCGAGCTGAAGGACAGCCTGCGGATTTTACACGCGAGGCATAGGTGTGAAACACAGAAACTGCACTGCCATGAGATATTGCATTGCTGAATGAGCTGCAATTTAATGTCAGATCAACTCAAGATTATGTTTCAATTCAGTTCAGCAAATTCAATGTTTCGGTTCAAGTGGAACCAATGTGAACTGAAATCTTTCTTTCTGAGAGAACTTCCTGTGGGAGCTGCACTTTCTTTTGAGAATTCCTAGATGCACAACTACCATCCAGCTCTAGCACTGCGACCTGGGCAGCAAACGTTAATCACTGATTTCCACTCTTGCAGTGGAGGTGAGCAGAGTAATCTAGGCTCTAACGTAAGACTGAAAATACCTGGTAACTTGATTATTATTTTTTTTTACAGATAATTTAAATTGAACTGCGTCCTACTGAGCAAACAGCACAGCGTGGCTTTCTTGGGCATAGATCAGGCCTAGAGCTGAGCAGTGCGGTATGTTTGCTCGTGCAGGGTCGCATTGCTGTAAAACATAGCTCATGGAGCACACGTGTGAAAGGGAATATGTCAGAGAGACAGAATCACAAAGGCATGGAATAGTCTGCAAATATACACAATCAAATTAAGCAAAGCTTTAATAAATGTTTGGAGAGCTCCCTAAGTACAAAATGTGATTGTACAAGAAGACTCAGTGTCATAACGATGTAGTAAATTGTTTATTTTAAAATATTCCCATTCTTTTTTAAGGAAAACATTTTGCTTGAATTGGCTCTGACAACAGAGAACTTGGCATGTACCAAAACTCTGAAGCTAAAGCTTGGCAGTATGTCAGAAAAACTGCAAACCTCCTGCCCGCCTCCTTTCTCTTGTCATCTTTGGGTTCAGCCACCCCGGACCTGGGGATGGATTCACGGGGACGCTGCGAGTAGCAGCATGGGGACCGAGGAGATCTAGGCGACGGTGCTGAGCTCTACATACCCTCACCCCCACCGACAGCACCGTGACTATGTTTAAAGGCTTTACACCCACCATTTCTAAGTATTCTGCCTGTACCTAAGAGAAGGCTTTCATCTCTAGTCCTGCTCGGCGGAAGTGGTTAAAAGATAATGCTCTCAAAGGCAGCGTTACCTGCTTGGATAATTGATGAACAAAGGAAAATAGAGCAATAAATAGAGCCGCAGAGATGTGAACTGCACATGCCTACCGAGATAAGTCAAAAGCAAGCGTGCTGAAAAGCCGGAGATGTGTGCTAACGAAAGGGCAGGTCACCTTCTGTGAAGCCAGATAAAAACACTGATAAGTGTTCAAGGCCCTGACTTTGGGTGAGGATGTGGGGATCCGGCATCCTGCACATTACGTACCCCGGGATGGGATCGGGACCCACTGAGAGGGTTTTGAAGTGGCAGCTGGGCTGGCACAATGTCTGAGGGGGTCTGACGCTGCGGCCGGGTATTTACATGGGATCTGAGACCATCTGCGGGCTCCTCGGCTTCAGGTATATTTACTTTGGGCTGGAGAGAGCTAGGGAGCAAAGCATCGGGCTCCACATCGGTGTTAAAGGCAGCAAGCGATCGGTAGTTTTAGCATCAGATTCTTAATTGTACTCAAATTCTACTGAAGTCTCGTTTCGGCTGTGGTTAACTGTTACATTCTCTTAAAATAATTTTAACAGAAACATCCCACTGTAGGGTGTTTTGTTTTTTTTTTTAATGACACAAAATCTTCAGGTTTTCCAGCGCTGAACTATGCTAGAGGGGAAACGAGTCGGCTCTCCCCAGCAGGGAGAAGTGTTTACTTTTCCCGAGAGCTACCGGACATTCGGTGGTCATGGTGTTTTAATGCGTAGGAAAGGCATCCTTCACCAAATGATTTCAGCTCGGGTGCTGGCTGAAGGCACTTGCAGCGAGCTGGATTCTGCCTCGGAGGGTTATATGAGGTGCTGGTGCTGACGTAACCGATGGACTCATTTAGTGCAGCTTATCTGCTCCTTGTCATACGTATCCCATATAATGGTCAGATAATTAAGACACTGATTACTCTGAAAAGGAGAGTGATTCATTAGAGCCAGACAGTGGCTGTCTGGCACAGTTGCCTTTTATAATAGCTATTTAATTACATGGTTATTTGTCTGATGCAGAGTAATGGATTATCTCTAAATTAGCCTAAATGCATCATAGGTAGGACAAGTTTTCCTTTATTTCAATTTGCTGAAGTAGAATAGTGCCTTCCTAGGTGTCTCCCAGGCACACAAGCATTGCCTGCGTTGCTGTATCTCTCTCCCATGAGCCAGGCCTTTCTGGCTGGAAGTCCCCTGCTCAGTGACCTGGCTGGTTCGGGTCCATCCTGAGCAGTTCCAGCTCCTCCGGAGCAGGTTACCTGCGTGTGTAACCCAGGGTAAGCCCCAAAGCGCCAGGTGCTTTTGAACCTGTCAGGGGTGGTGAGCTTTGTCTAGGATACATCCCGTGACGCTTTATTTTTCCATCTGTCCTGGCTGCAGTGACAGCTTTGACATCTTGCGAGAAGATGCAGACCGCAAGGTGCCAAAGCGAACGCCTTGAGTCACCTTGGAAGGAGGAGCTGATGATGCTTCTACCTGTTGGAGGAGTCTGTTCCAAGAGCAGGGGACCTTGGACAGCCACTAAACAAAAGCCACCGATTCCTCTTGAAGCTGATCCGTCCAGGAAGAGGACGGGATGAAGCAACTCCCTGTCAAGGCAGGGACCAGAGCTGAGAGTGCTGCGGAACCTCCCAGGGCTGCGTCCTGACGTCTGAAACTCCTGCAGTAACGCGATGGTGGGGAAGGCATGGGACTGCAAAAAGCGCAAAACCTTTTGAGGAAGATGGGGCATGCTGATATTCAGCAAACACCCAAAAGCAGAAAGAGCGGGGGGAAGTCCAATTACTTGCTTGAGCTGCTGATAATTTAGAGAGGATGCTGTGAGCGTGTGGAAGGGCAAAGGGATGCTGGCCGCTGGCAGAACTGCACACTGAGATTTGTCACGTGGTAGTCGAACACCTTCCCCAGGAAGGGTCTGGCGGAGGAGACGGGATCTTCCCCGTTTCCCACAGCACTGGGTTCTGGGGGGATGCTCTGGCAGATGAAGCAGGATCTGCTGTGGAGAGGAGATAACAAGAAAAGAGACTCTTCCCTCTTGTCCCTTCACCACAATTTCTCACGTGTCAGCGCAAAAGCTGAACCCACTTCACTTTACAGGGTCTGGGTATAAATTGTGTGTGAGCAGCGATCGGCTGCAGATGCTGAGGAAGCACCTGAACCCCCCGAGTGCCTGAAGGCAGCATGGCACACAGAACAACTTTCCTGCCCTGATAAGAGGAGGAGGCTGTTCTAAATGTCAGCAACGCCTCAAGAGGTACAGGAAGTATAAAAAGACAATTTCCCAAAGAGGGTCTCTGGCAGGAGCTGCTGCGCGTTGAGGCTGCGCTGGAACATGCGATGCTTTTGCTAAGCTTGTGACTTCATCTCTGATTGAAACAAGACCATGGATGGTGGTGAGTACCTGTTCTGCAGCCTCTGGCTCTCTCTTCAGCTTTATTAATAATGCCCAAATTCATGCCCTATGACACGCGGACGAAGCACTGTTAACAGAGTACTTGAACAATGTAAAAGGCTTTCATCTCCTCATAATTACTAAAAAAAAAAAAAAAAAAGGCGCAATATTAAAAAAAACTCAAATCAGTTACTTCAGAAACAGAAAAAATAGGCTTGGAGGGGATTTCAGGAGCTATTCTGTCCCGTAGCAAATGAGTTCTCATAATTTGTATCTCTTCTTCCATGTTCTTAAAAAAAAAATAAATAAAAATAGGGATAATACTACCTCCTTGGTAATATTTTAATTCAGTGAATAAACCAAGGAATTACGACCAAACATATCTGAGTTTGTTGGCTAAATCTGTCCAGTCTTATGCAAACTGTTTCTATTAATGGATATCTTCACTGCAGCAACAAAACTTTGCTGCAAAACTTACGGGTTTGCGTTGGCTCGGAGCTGGACCAGCCCTGGGCGAGGGCACTCGGACGGGTCGGGATTCCCACGGATCACCCCATCCCGAAACACGCAGAAAAGAGCAAGTTAAGTGAGAGAAGCCTCTCTGCTTTGGCACGATGACAATTTGTTCCTGTTTCTTGCTGAAAGTTTCAAAGTCTTTTTGCCATTTGCTGTTGTTTCGCACCCAGTGCTCCGCGGGCACCTACTTCTAGGAGCTTGAGTAGGTGGGCGGCCACAGGAGGGGAACGGTGCTGTGGGTCGGAGATGTGGCAGATAATATGCAGGCTCTTTGTTCCTCTGAGACCGCATGATTTATTCCTTTTTCACTTGTTTTTTTTGTTGTTTTGGGGGTTTTTTTTCTGCTCAAATATTTGCAAACACTAATCCCCGTGTGACTGGGGAGGGGGGGGTGCAGGGAAGAGGGACAAATGGAATAGCTCGGGTGGGTAAGTTAGTTTATAACCAGATTAACCAAACTGGGTTTAGAACACAACCAATACTTCTCCATGCCGGGGAGCACGGTCAGAGCTGAAATAAGGGTGGGGAGAGGGATGGGACCGTATCCACAGCGTTCATCCCAGGAAAGCCCTGTTCCAGGGGTGGTCCAGCAGGATGAAATGGGAGGGGTCACGGCCTTTTTGCTCTGACATTTTCAAATCAAAGCTTTACATTAACTGGGAAGGGAGTGATTTCCCTGGGCTGGGAGTTGTAGGTGTCCTGTGTGAAGCGCTGCAGACAGAACTCGAGATAATCTGTGAAAACACTGAGATTTGAGCGCCCAATTCACTACAGGTGCCTTAGGCTGTAGCACAAGAAGGGGGACTACTGCCCTCTCCTTTTTTGAAGAAATTAAGATGCAAAAACTTAAAGTGGCTCATGCAACTTTTTGCCATCTCTCTCACCCAGAGAGCTAGTCTGGTACAGCCGGGAAAGTGACTGCTGCTTCTATCTTTGTCCGCTGTTTCAGCCCCCAAACTAGTCGTCGTTTCCCAGGCAGGGATTTTTTCCTCTTGAAAGGTCTGTGGTGATGTCTGGATTAAGCAGACAGGTTTCCACGGGCAGGGTCTGAACGTGAAGCCATGTACGGTGCAGCTGGTGCTGAACCCTGCTCTGAATTAGGAAGGGGGAGCTCGGGGTCTCTCTGCAGTGACAATGGGGACGAGCAGCCGGGGGTGCGGGGTGCTCCAGGGGTGCAGGCTGGAGGTCCTGGGTGCCATAGGACCCACCGGGCAGAAGCAGGGAAGGATGTTCTCACGGATGCCTCCTTGCAGCAACGGCTTAGAAAAATCCCTGAATTTTGGAATCCCTGCGTCCCAACCAACACATCACCCAGCTGGGTCTCTCCACCACCCATCAGTCTTATCTCACTTAAATATTTGGCCTCCGCAATATCACGCGGGCACATTGTAGGGGGTTCAGTATTTGGCGGGAACGGCTGTTACTCTGAGTTTAGCTAATTGGTAAAGGTTAACTATGACAGGAAAAAGAAAGAATTAGTGAGAACCTGATGAAAAGAGTATGACAATTTTCCTGCTTTGGGTCTGGGGGTTTTTTGTCCTACTATTATATTTCAGAAGAATATTCCAAAAGAAATATTTCATAGCACTTCGGATGCACAGCATTATTGCTTTATTCTAAAAAGCAGTTATGTAGGAAACACAATTGGCTCACTTAAAAGATTCATTCTTAACTTGCTTATCTCTGCTTATCTTTTCTTTTGATTCACAGTTTCCTAAAAAGGGTGGAGGCAGATAATTATTAACTTTCTTCTGTAACAGATCTATGAACACATGAAATAAGAGTATGACTTGGTATCACTGGGTCTGTTCACTCCTGAAATGATGGTATCCTTCCTCTGCCAGTTGTGAGAAGTCGAGGGGAAAGAGGGGGGAGAACAGCCCTAAACTGTTAACTGCCAATAGTCAGTATATCATTTATGTATGATTAATTTTTTCTCAGAAATATCTGGTTCTTTCCCCAAGAGCCTACTATACAGATGACGATGAGGCACTAGAAACCAGTACGTTTCGAGATACAAACAGTACGTTACTCACTGCCTACACATGTGCTAAGGTGCTCAAGACTGAAACTTTTGCTTTGCAGTTCTTGCCAATAGAAAAATAGTGTTACAGCGGGAGGGTTTAGCCACAGCAGGTTTGCTCGGCTTTCCACTACTCCCTAAAGCATTCCCGACTCTTGCTGTTCACTCGGCGCACTCCTCGGCAGCAGTGAGCAGCTGCTGCTCCGCGCTGGCCCCGGTTGGAGCCCGACCCGCTCGGGCAGAATGACCCAGAGCTTCATTCTGCAGGATGGTGCTTGTCCAGTTTTAACCATCCTGCACGGCTGTGGCTCTGCTCCTCTCTCCTCCTTTCTGCTACCAAATATCTCTTACTGTCAGAAGCTTTTCTGGGCATACCTGGGGGATGCACTGCTACTACAGCTTCTTTTATCTGAGGTAAGATTGGTTGCTGATGCTGAGGGAGATTCAGATAAACTGGCTGGGATTCATCTGTCCAACTTCGCCAACCCTTCTGCTGCAGCATGGAATGAACCGCACCCCAGATGCCCACCCCACGGCAGCTGAACCATGCCTTAAAAGCACCCCTGTGTTTCCCTTTGCTATCGAGGGAGCCTAAACAACTAACCAGATGTCAAGGGCTAGAGTTCAGTGGGATGAATCCCACCCCTTGGGCTTACTCTATGGGGGAAGATGTTCCAAAGTGATGGGCTGCTGTTCCCTCTCCCCTGCACCCTGCCATCAGCAGCAGAGAGCAGATCTCTTCCCGCTGTCATTGGCGTGGAGTAATTTTCCTTTCCCCGTTTTCCCAGGACAGGAACGTGCAGCAAAGCAGTGCAGCACCAGCTGAGGGACGTGGGGGCTGACATGGGGCTTTACGACAAGTCTGACTCATTTGCTGTAATGAGTTTGTGTTTTCTTTTTATAAGTGAGGTTTCTAGTTCAACTGTGGGGACTTTTGAGAGGGGTTTTTTTTTCTTAATATTTTGAGGAACAAAACTTTAGGAAAATACCCACAACAGAGAACTGCCAGAGGAAAAAAAAAAAATGAAAAGTAAAGAAAGCTACCTAAAATTGCCTATTAAACTCCAGAGCACGTCTCATTTCCTCTCTGCAACTCATCTGTTTCTGCTCCCCCGCGCTGCCCTGGACCCCTCAGAGCGCTGCAGGGAGAAGCACGTTTCTCCCAGTCTGCCTGAAACTGGTGACACAGGGACTCAGGCAACAACCTCGTGCGGGAGGACCACGGGGCCGCATCGCCTCTCTGGTTATGCCTTCGCAAATGTGTAAGCTGAGGTGGGGGCACAGAATGAGAGGAAGAAACAGCGCAAGCTTTTTTTTTTTACATTTTGAAAAAAAAATCATTTGACATTTAAGACACCTGAAACAGCAACTGAGAAGGAAAAAAAAAGTGAGATGATCTTCAAAGGAATGATACATAACTGACCTGTCTCAGGATCGTTAGTTGAGTCACTTTATCAGTCACTATTTCGTTAGGCACTTCATAATGTGATAAGGAAAAAAAAAAAAAAGATCAGCAACTTGCCAGGGCTGCGCACTCCTGACTTTTCAGATTCAACAGGGGCTGGGCTGGTGCTTGAGGGGAGATGCAGAAGCAGCAGGGGAAGATGGTCCCATGCCAGGGGCAGTGCCCAGCCATGCTGCTGCACCACCAGCCTGGCACCAGGCAGCAAAGTGTCCTTGGCATGGGACGACTGAAAAATGCAAACCAGGCAATGCCAAGAGCGAGGCACTGATGGATTGGGGTTGGTGCCTCCTCTCCCCTGCCTCCTTTTATACACCTTCTAGGAAGTGAATTGCCTTCGAGACCTCAGCCCCTGCCCAACGTGGATGAGACGGACCAGCAGCAGTAATTATTATCCATCAAAAGCACCAACTCCAGGTGCTACAGAGAAAGTGGAACAGAAGACTAAAGACTCTAAAGGCTGGCAGCGGGGGGGAGGTTTGCAGAGGTCAGGCACCCCATGCCCATGTCCCAGGCAGGGAGGGCAACTGAATTCTAGGCTTGCTTAAACCTACTGGGTTAAGTGCTTTGGGCTTTCCATTTATGTCCTGTATGCAAAAGTTAGATCAGCAGCTTGAAGGAGGGAGATGGCTGCAGCAGATGCACACCAAACCTCTTCCTGCAGTCTGGGACTGGTCAGAGTGAAAGTCGTGGGGCATACCGAAAACACAGACGGAAGCGTTTAGCCATGCTTCCCCCCCTTATCCCTCAAATCCAGCCTTGGCATACTCCATCCCTGACTAAACTGCACTATGATGCGCTTTTGCACTTTTCAGATCCCCCCCAGGAGGATTCAGAGAAGGTGAGGGGTGTATGGACGTAACTAAGGACCCAGCTACATATAAGAGTATAAGAGATGAAAAGAGGGAAGGCAAGGCACAAATTTCTACAAGTCATAGCAGGAAGCTCACATACAGGCTCTGGAGATAAGTACAAGTATTTTCACATGTGGCTGAGGATCTCTCACCCACACATCACATATAAACAAGCATCTCCAATCACAGATACCGAAGTATTTCTGTTATTAACAATATTGCATGTGACAAAGTGCGGATACTGCCACAACAGTCGCAGTTACCTGAAGTAGTGGAAGTTCATCATCCTGGTCCAGTGCAATACCTGAACAGGAGGAGGGAAGGGTGCGAATGGACTCTGCGAGGAAACAGAACAGAGCAGCGTAGAACAGACTGCTAAGGACAAGAGCCAAAGGCATTAGTCAAATTTATCAATGAACAGGTCATGAGGAGAAAGTCATACTCCCTAGAACAGGCAGCTGGAAGCCTCTGCCCCTGCCCCAGCCTTGGACCAGGTAATCAGCAGGGAAGCGAAGGGCTGCGGCGCAGGGAACTAGCCAGTGCCTAGAGAGACATCCCAGGGTGAGCAGCGTGATGCTCCAAAGAGCTGATGCCAACCCTCCCTCAGAGCAGAGTTGGGGGCTTCCTCACAGTTGCCAGATCACCTTCTAGCTTGGCCAGCTCTCACTTAGAACTGCCTGGGGGAGACGATGTTGTGTGCTTTAAATAGTGAAGACAAAGCTTTCACTGGCTTCTGTGCCTCTATTAACCACAGCAGGAAGAACTGTTTGTCTGAGATTGCTCTCATCATTATCGCATCTGGCCCTGAATTTAATTTTTCCTCCCAGCTGTCAGCATCCTGTATCTCCACATCCAAAGGCAGCAGAAGCCAACTCTGACATTTAGGAGACAAGCAATAAATCTCAGCCAGCTTCGGTTATGTGCATCCTGCAGGGAGCAGAGCTTTCCTGTTCTGCAGTCCAGCCACGGCACTGTCGGGGAACAGCTGGGCCAAATTTATTGTGCTCACAGCTGTATGGTTTTACATGGGTTCAGTATGCTACACCCTCACAGCCCAGAGCAGGGCACAGGAGACGGGCTGCTGACTGCAGGAAAACAAAATCAAATGTATAAAATAAAAATGGGTACACCATGCACGAGCTCACTGCCCTTAGCTATCGGCCTGTACAGACAAGGGGCCAGACTCCTCAGATTTAATCTGTGCTCTGACAGTAACTTGCTACGTGACCCTGGGTTATCCTGTTAATGTTTTCATCGGGTTTTCAGTTACCCAGCTGTGGTGAGCTTTGCAGGGTTGAGAATGCCATGGTCAAGTAAGTTACCACTGCTTTTTCAAAGCGAGCATCATGTGGAAACCCCCTCCTAACTGCTAACACTAACACAGCGTCTCCTTCTTCTACAGGCAAGCAGTTAAAGGTCACCCTTGTTTTCAGCCTTCCTCTAATTTTTCAGGTAAGATCTTAAAAACAACATTGTTGAAATCCCACTGCATTTGTGTTGTGGGTAAAGAAAGATCTCGACAACTTTCACGGGCGAAGAGCAGCCACCCACAGCCCTGCAGAGATGCGTGGGCCACGGCTGCTCGCACCAAGGATCCAGCACGCCCGAGGCGGGCGGTGAGAGGGCACAGAGGTGCTAGAGGCCAGAGGCAAAACAAACAAAAGGAACAAGAGCAAAGAGAGAACAGAAACAATGACATACACTGCTATTTTAAGATGACCTGGACTGTTAGAACCAAGTCCCCTTCTAGCACCAAGGGAGCATTTTCAGTTAAGACAAGAGCATCCCACACCAAGTGCTGGTGAGGAGCCAGCTCGTGCTCTTTGCAAATAGCTGCTCCAAGTGCTGGGCTTGGAGAGAAGACATGCCCAGGGAGGACGAGTTCAGCATCTTCCTCCACCTGTTCCTGCTCAGAGTAAATCTGAAGCGGGAAGGAGAACCCAAAGCACCGAGCCGTACCGTGACCTACTCCTGAACTGCTCACGCTCCCGCAACCACAAGAGCGGCCTCAGCCATGCCATGGCCCCCAGCTCAGGCTCACCGAGAGGCCCAGCACAGCAGGGAGAGTTTTGCACCCTGTTTCTTTTCCCTTTCACTTCTGGTGACATGCCTCCAGATAGCAGGCAGGATGTGGTGAAAGCCAAGCGTGCCTGAGATGGAGAGCGCGCGCTAAGATATTCAGTGATAACAAGCAAAGGTATCCAGGGGAAACCTTTCATCTCCGTGCAATGGAGAGAAGGTACTGGAGACTAATAAGTCACAAGAAAGCAGGGCACAGATACCACAAGCTCACTCTGCCCTGTAGGTTATGGCAGTGTAGGAAGATGAAACAAGAATAATCAGAACCTAAATCAGGGGCAGGGGCCTGAATGAGACACCGGCAACGTGTCCATGCCAGCACAGTAACAGCTTCCTGCTTTACTGGCTGTGTTTCCTCCCAGTCTCATTGACACCTCTATTAATTTAGCAGAGAAAAGAGCCCAGGGAGGCTACGGCTTCATCTTCCCACGGAGCCCTTTGCTGCTCACCCCTCGCTGCGGGGGGGGACGGGGCGGCAGCAGGACCGGGAAGCCCAGGAGGACACCGGCACAGACACAACCGCTGCCGCCCGCTGCTAGCGCTGCCACGAGTGAGAAGGGGGCACGAGCAACAGGAGCATCTCAGATGGGAGAAGGGAGGGGATACTGGAGTTAGAAAATGCCTAACGAGTACAGTCAGTCAAGAGGAAATGTTATCCCTGCTGAGGGAAGGAGAGGGCTGAAGGATGTATTATTTTTCCCATTTTACCTGACAGCTGACTATGTACATACAGCTGTACGTGGGTCCTGAACCATTCTGGAAAGCAGCCATGCGTTTCAGAGTTCGCAGGTGTTACTTTGGCTGAGCCCTAAACGTTCCTTGTGGAATTCCCACCCTGAGCCCCAAAAAACCCCCAAACCCCACATACTTATGGGAAACGTTTTCAGCCACGAGACCTTGCCAACTCTGTTCACGATGTTGGCATGAGCCAATGCTCGGGAAGTCCCTGGGACTTCTCTGGGGCCGGGCAGTACAGCCTGCTTCACCGGCCAGCACCAGGCTCCCTTCCCGACACGGCCACGGAGGGGCACAGTACCTCCTCCCAAACACTCTTCTTCCCTGTTCTAGCTCTGTGCCGGGAACAACGTCACCGATGACTATGACTCCAACACCACCATCGACTACACCATGTTTGAGATCCTGTGCGAGAAGGAAGAAGTCCGGAACTTCCGTGCCGCCTTCCTCCCAGCCATGTACTCCCTCATCTGCTTCACGGGGCTGCTGGGGAACGGGCTGGTGATGCTCACCTACATCTACTTCAAGAGGCTGAAGACCATGACAGACATCTATTTGCTGAACCTGGCTCTGGCAGACATCCTCTTCCTGCTGACCCTTCCCTTTTGGGCCACAAGCGCAGCCATACACTGGCTTTTTGGGGAGTTTGCCTGCAAAGCCGTCTATTGCATCTGCAAAATGAGTTTCTTCAGTGGGATGCTGCTCCTCCTGTCCATCAGCATCGACAGATACTTTGCCATTGTCCAGGCTGCCTCGGCCCACCGCTTCCGTCCCCGGATGATATTCATTAGCAAAGTCACATGCATCCTCATTTGGGTCCTGGCCTTCATCCTCTCAATCCCTGAGCTGGTTCACAGTGGTGTAAATAACTCCAACAGCCAGCCCCGTTGTTCCATCATCGCTAATGACTTGCAGACTTTCAATGCTGGCATCAAAGTGTCCCAAATGGTTTTCGGCTTCTTATTTCCCCTAGTAGTCATGTCTGTCTGCTACCTCATCATCATCAAAACATTACTCCAGGCCCGCAACTTTGAGAAGAATAAAGCCATCAAGGTCATCATTGCTGTGGTAATTGTCTTCATTGTCTTCCAGCTGCCCTACAACGGTGTCATGCTGGCCAAGACCATCTCAGCCTTCAACCACACCAGCTCGTGCGAGGAGAGCAAGAAGCTCGACGTGGCGGATGACGTGACCTACACTCTAGCCTGCTTCCGATGCTGCCTCAATCCCTTCCTCTACGCCTTCATCGGTGTCAAGTTCCGCAACGACCTCTTCAAGCTTCTGAAGGAGCTGGGCTGCCTGAGCCAGGAGCGCCTCTGGCAGTTGTCCACCTGCCGTGAGAGCAAGAGATTTTCCTTTGCCATGGAGACAGAGACAACCACCACCTTCTCCCCATGAGCTGAGCTCCACACAGGCTTTGACCAAGGTGGAGCAGTTTTGTACACTTCTTCTATTCTGAACTACTGGTAGAGCGAGACCTGCCACTACTGCAGGAAAGGCAGCTGCAAGAGGAAAACCAGGAGCCTCCCCATGTTTCAGGCACCTAGCACTGCTAGCCAACACTCCCGTGGATGGAGAGACTTCAGTAAAGCTGTGACTAATAGCAAAACAAGGGAGAGGGAGACCGGTGAGTCTAGAATTTATCATGCCACTTCACCTTTAGTTTAGTCTTTCCTATCAAAATAAGAAATGCTCAGAGTAGAACAGTTTCCTTTAAAGAAACAAACACCCAGAGAGACAGACATTTGTGCAACAGAATTGCTTGGTTTAGAGCTAAACTTCCAAGAGCATCATCCTTGCTTTGAACGTTGCTTTTAACAAGACTTCTCTTGCTCTTCCATATCCACAAAAATATGATCCCTGCTGCACTGACTCAGTCTCCAAGACTAAACAGCAATGAAGTTTCCTAGCACACACCTCTCTGCTCTGCCTTTCCCCGTGAGAAATTTCCATAACTAATATCAAATCCAGACATATCATATACATAATTTCTATAACTTTGTATATTGTTGTGGCAACTCTTACCTTTGCTAGGCAAAATACAAATTGCACCTCGCTGCTGCCTGTAACAATGATAGCTGGTGTTTCACCAATAAAGAAGGCGCGTCCTAAGGAGCACAAGTTACTGCATCCCGATATCGACTTGAATTCTTTAGAAATGCTGCTCCACTCTGGAATTAAAGTCTCCTTTAGCTTCTGAAAGGGCATCTGCCTGCTCAAGGCTGATGCAGGGATAGCTAGCACAGCCTAGATTCAAGCTTTTTGCACAAGGAAAAAGTTAGTTGCAAGCTCCAAATAGCTTAAATTTGGAAAGACATTGGTTAAGAAACAGATACTTCTGCATCAATCCTGCCAGGTGCTTAAAATACATTTTTATCACCCAGCCATCCAGCCTGTCCCAGTACCGTCCTTACTCCTGACATGCTGTGGGACTGTTTACTCACTCGCTTGATATAAAGCATGTGTTTTAGTGGACAGGTGCCAGAATCCTCAGAATTTTAAAGATTCAAACCCAGGGCAAATACATATGCATTTCTTAAGGCAAAACACTCAAATTCAGCATACAGTTGTGCCTATGGTCAACCACTTCAGTCCGCCAGCATCTGAAGTTTGCTCATACCTAGCTTTGTCATCTGCTGCGAACGCAGTCTGCCGATTTTCACATACGTGTGGGGGCCTTCTGCGCTGCTGCTCGCTGACCTCAAGAGATAAACACGAATGTGGGTTTTCTTCTCCCTTCCCAATGAACGCGTCTTTCTAGAAGGACTTTCGCAGCTGGCTTTTGAGACAGATATATATTTCACTTATAAGCTATCGAAAACTTGTTTTGCATTCGTGCTGTCAGCGCTAATAAAGATGTCATTCACTGTGGTTTGATTTAAATGCAAAGGACAGTCACGTGTGGAAGATTACTGCCAGGGTCACGTACGTGAAAGGAACACGGCAGCTGAACAACAGATTATTGTCATGTAAAATAAGACCTTGAAAAGAAGCCCAGAATGTAATGCCAGTTGGTGCATTTACTCGGAGCGAAGATTCCTGCTGACAGATGAACACCCTGGGAACTGCTGTCGTGGGACATCTGAACGGCAACTGGGGAGGAGCTGCTGCAGTTTTTTGTGCGTCTGTGATTGATTTGCGTGCTCTGATCCCCAAAGCCAGACATCAACGGCAGAAGGTCTTGGCCAGGAACCGGAGCGGGGCAGGAGGGGCTGGTTCAGCAGAGGTGCATAGCCTCACACCCCAGAGCGGCAGGTGAACAGTTTTCTGTTCAGTGGACGTACAGAGCCACGCAGAGCAAAACACGCTTACTGAAAAGACATTTATACCTTTTTCAGTACCATGCGTGGATCCATTAGGAGTGATACAGGGAACGCTCTGGATCACAGGTCAAAAAAAACCCCATTGCTTTAGAGACATGAGAACTGAAAACAGCCTTCCAAGGAAAAGAATTCAATTAGCTGGTTTTCAGACAACATGCCAGTTATATAGCTGGCTGCCATCATAATTAAATAAATTCTTCTTCACAAACCATTTGGCTCTGGGGTATGGGATTTTGCCAAGAGCTGGGATTCAGGAAGAAAGCTCATTCTGCTCCGCGTTACCTGTCTATGCTGAAGTACAATCCCATCCAACCGTTTAATGCATTTTCTTCTATAATGCCCGTGTAATGTGTACAGAAGTGCTGCTTCTCTGTCCTATGAAATGGGGGGTTATGACTGACACTGAATAGTCATTTATTCTTGGTTTGTTCCTATAGTCCTTACTCAGGCAAGACACTCACCTAACAAGAACTTTTCCAGAGCAAGGAATACCCAATAACACAGGGTCTTTTTTGTTTTCTTCATCAGTAACAATACATTCTTAATGTATATTCAGGTATGTAAAGCTGCTTTACACAGAAAATGTTAAATACGTACATGAATGTACCCTGAAAATACACTGCTTTGAAACTTTTTATGCAAAATACATTCACCTAACTTATTCTAGCAAGGACAGTTGCTTCACCAAAGCATGCAATCGTACTTGTCTCCTGTTTGATAAAAGCCATTCCCCTTCTACGGGCTGAGAAGTCTTCAGGTTTTTATTGACTAGATGTATTCTAAGTAAGAAAATATGCAGCTGCTTCTATCCAGATGAGATACTAAAAGCATCACCTGGGACAGCTGCATCTAGTGCCTCCTCAATGAGACAGCGGTGACTTCAGAGTACATAGCTTTTTTTTTTCCCCCCCAATTTGACAGACAGAACAAATTTGCCACTTGGTTAGATGCATCATGCTAACACTGGCCTGAGATCCTAACTTCAGATTCCCTACTGAAACTCTGAAAACTGATGGTATTTTGCCATTTGTGGAAAATAAATTATAACAATATAAAAAAATACCTTTGTTTTTCCATTGTGTTTCCTCCATAAGATGTATCGTCTCTAGTAATTAGTATCCTGCCCTTCTGGTCCTGTCAAGAGCTGTTTGTTGATCAACTTAGCTTTATATTGGTACTGCCCTGCAGGAAGAAAAGCATGTAAAATAAATTAATTAGAAAAAAAGTTGGTTTATTTCATCTGTTGATAAATTATATAGGAAACAAGTCATCCAACAGATGAAGCAGTAGTCTTTATTTTAACTATCAACCCAACTGCCTTAACCCTGCTCCACTCCTGGATAAACACCTGTAAGTCACCATCAGGTATAAGTGAAAAGCCTTTATATTGTAACATTTTATTGTTCAGCTTAAAATTTTAAAAGTCAGTAACGAAATACCATATTACTGTGCCAATTGCTCACGGGGAGAAGCAGTGACCACAGCTCTGGTGGCTGGCACACCAACATGCAGGTAAGAGCAGTAATTGCCACGCTAATTCAGATGAGCTGTCCATCTCATGCAGCTCTGCAACTCAAACCAGCCAACGTGGCATCATTTAGGCGTACAGAATATTTCTTCCTGACTTCCCCAGTTAATTTACGCCTCAAGGCACATGGGAACTATCAATATCCTTTACAAAAAGCATCTTATAATTGCAACCACAGAATCAAAGAGAAAGAAACCTCAAAGAAAACCAGAAGCTTGACATTGGAGTGCCAAAACTAAGGACCATTTCTGCTTTCACCAAACAAGGCACGTCTCACGGTTTCTCCCTAGAGAGAGAGTTTTCTGCTAGTTTCAGCACCTGGCCCACAGGTTCAAGCAGCGATAAGGAGCATCTCAAGAGCACAGCACCACAATACAACTCTAGGCTATAAAAGCCTAAACTCAAGGCTCCCTAAATAAACATTAGGTCTCACATACTGCAGCTAGGTCAGAAGTTTCAGCTGCCCCGAGTCCAAGGGGCTCATTTGTGTAAGAGACACTGTCTGCTGAAACAGGAGCTCTGAACTAGAGCACCCAAAACAGAACTCAGGCTTTGCAGGAAGGTGCTATGCTTTTAGCAATTCCCTGCACTTCTCAGGGGTGACCACATGCCAAACCTTTAAACATGGGAGTTCCTGAATTTTAAGAAAACAGAGACTCCAACTTACAGCCCCGATTCAAACCAGCCCACCAAGCAACCATCCAAGGTCACACCTTAGGCCATGAACATCCCAGCCAAATCACACAGTTTCTATTACAGGAAAAAAAAAAAAAGAAAGTGTATTTCTGGGATGGATTTAACCTATTTTATTACCTTTCACCAGAAAGACAAAGAAAGAAGTTTCCTTTTACAGTACACTGAGGGACTGGGACCAATCTCAGTTTTAAATTTTCTTTAAAAAGTCAATTAAAAGTCAATTTTAAAAGCCTGGCCCTCGTTACTGGTCTGCAATAAACTACATCACCTACCACCTACTCATAGTCATGTGGACCCCAGGTGGTTCCTGCCATCCCTTCTCCACATCACTGTGGGAAACCTCTTGGTTGCTCAGAATCCCTCGTTGCTCTGCAAAAAATATCGCTGCTAACCCTTCCTCCTTCCCTGGCAGTTCTTTATCTGTGCATGTGTGTATTTTTAAGTCACGGTTTAAAAGCCCTCAGTGCCAAATGGATCTGGGCTGGGTGGGAGGTAAACTGGAATTAAAGGGAGGAAAACTGGAAATAGAGGGATGTAAACTGGAACAAGGCCTCACTAAATGCAGTTGCCCCCATCCCTCTCAGAGCACTGGTTTGTCCTCTCCCTCCCCATGCTGTCCCGGGCGCTGGTTCCCATCACTTGCTGGTGAATGAACTGATTAATACAATGGTGAAGGGGAAGCTTCTCCAGGCATGGCTGTGGTTTCTGATGTGCCACCTGCGTAGCTGCAGGCGGGAAGTCCTTGTCACCCGAAGAAAGAATGAGCTGGAGTTAAGTGATGCAAACAAACCCTAAAAATAATGCACGTGGGTGATGAGGAAGGGTGGTGGTATGCTGCTACAATCAGAATAGCTGAGAGTGGGCTACGGTTTCCTCTCCCCACATCTTCTTTTACAAGGAAAAATAACTCAAACTCCTATTCTAGGGGTGGAGGTGTCAGATCTCGGGGGAGAACTTCTTGCATGGCCAACGATCTTCCTCCCCAGCTTCTCAGCAGAGCTGCCCTTGCCTGGGGGCCACCTCCCCGAGGGGCATCAACGCCCCTCAAAGCGGCCGGTGGTGGGTTCCCTCCACGCCAGGGGATCTCTCCCCTCCTTCCTGAGCTGCTGCAAGATGGGTCTGGGGAAACTTAGGTCAGCCGAGACCTCAGCCACCCCTTGTTTGTACCATCACCAGTAGCTTCGTGACCTCAAAGCGAGTAGATCAAAGGGCCTGACCAGACCAAAAAGCACAGACTTTCGATGGATTAGAAGAAGGCAGGACCAGCTCAGAGCATTCCGCTGGCACAAAGGACGAGACAAGAGCAGGCAGGTGGAATATGAGGAAAAATAAGTAGATAAATGGCATCATACTGCATTTAATGACAGGAGCACCATGCACTGCTAGACCCTGGCGTGATGAGAGTATGCTTTGGGGGGCGGGAAAAGAGAACAGACATGTAACATAATGAATAACTCTAGCTTCAGATGTGGCTGACCATAAAAAGGAAAGATACACAAAGGGACGGGATCTTAACAGGGTTTTGCTGAGTGAGACACGCTTCCCAAAATGGGCAGTTTATTCCTTGCGGCGATCTGTATTAAATAGCTAAAAGCACAGTACAAAAAGGGAAGAATGACAAAGATGGAAGAAGATGAAAAAATTAAGGTGGCTGACTAGAGAAAAAAAAAAAGATGTCCTAGCAGGATTTGCTCTCCACCTGGCCTTCTGCTCGAATGCCCCTTTGTGCTGGTGTGAACCTCCGGGCTGGCACTGAGCAATTCTACCCAAAGGATACGTGGCCAAGGTAGCCTGAATGTTTGTACGTTTCCAGCGGCATTATTTAAGAGAAAGGAAGCTCAGTCCAATCCAACGGTTAAAACTTCGGACAAGACTTAGAAGATACAGGTCGCATCCCTAGCTCTGCTCCTCAGCGACTCAAGTCAATCCTGCACTTCTTCCCCAAGCACTAAAACAGAAATAAAACGTCACTTTGCAGAAGTAGTAACCAGAGTACCGAGCTCTGTTACTAGTACCACGTATGGGAACCCTCCCACTCTCTCCCTCAAACAAAAAAAGATGACCTCATGTGCTTAGATTTTGTAGAAATTGCAAGTTTTCAAGTATGCACGCAGAGGTCTCAGCAGCCGGCTAACCTATCTAACCTATCCTCAAGCTGCATTGAAAGTTATTTTTCACTTTCATCTTCAAGTAAGACCCCAGTTCTTCACAGAACTAGGAGTATTACCCATGCAAAGTGTCAAATCTTCTTGGTATTAAACAACCACCTGCCCCTGCCACAGCTCGCTACAAAAGCCTTATGCAGGTTTTAGCAAGTACGGAGACTTTCAGTTCACCTCTATCACATGCATGGCAGAAATGGAGTCAATCTAAGCATGAACTTATATATTTGTCATTGCTGAAGCCATGCAAATCTTCGGTTTGCAGGAACTGAAACTCTGTAACTTCCCTTCCTGCTGTTTTGGTTTTTTAATTCAATTGTCTAAAATAAGATATCAAGCAGATATTTACTTTCTTTTCTTTGCTGATGACCACTGTTGCACAAACCTCTGATTCTTGAGTGATTATGTGCTTTATTAGGAAATTTCTATGACTGAAGGCCAATTCTTATGTCTAGAATCTTCCTGCAGGAGAGGAAAAGCCCCAAAATTTCCAGCGCAATAAATAGTCCAAAAGGCCTTCCAGGATTCAGAATCTGCACGCACCAAAATCAGAACTCCCACAGATTCTAGTTCCTTCTTCATTAACTAGCAGCATGGTCTAGAATCCACTGATGGCAAGAGGACCTTTATATGATAAGCCTCTGCGTTACCTGGGGAGCTGGCATGAATTTTTCACGTTGTGCAACACGAGAGAGGACAGGAGGTAAAATCCCAACGGCGATACATGTGCAACCAAGTGTACTTCTGGAACAACACAAGAAAAAGAAACCATTTGGTATGTTCTCCCCTAGGTGCTGAGAGTTTGATTGGCTTTGCAACAAGAGCAGATGGATTTTGTGTAGGTGTTGAGGCTCAAAGAACCGCAAAACTGCTGCAGAAGCCCTGTGCAGTGACAGGTCGGTAACAAATTCTTGTCTGCTTTTCAGTCTGCACCCATCCTGAAGGCTACGCAGGAGCGTCAGACCCAAAAGCTGCACTCCTACGGGACAACGTCCCGGTTTATGCTCAAACAACAACCAAACTCCAAGTGGCTGATGCTCCAGAGAAGGAAAAAGGTGCTCTTAAATGCTCGTAACTAACCAGGGAGTGAAAAATAAAATCTTCACAAGCAGAAGTGACTCACAAGTCAAAGTGCCTTTTCCAAAGGCTCCTTCAAGCCTTCATTTCCAAGAGACACCAGAGCTTTCACATTTCACACACCCAACAAAGGCAACCTATTTCCCACCCAGCTGTCTGAAAATGAAGGCGGCGAGTTGGACATCCAAAAAAAAAAAAATCCTTTGTCTGACCAAGGTATCACTGGTGACTTCCTCCGATCCTGATCCCGCGGGTCTTCTTGTGGTCTACAAATGCAGGCATTCTGGTTTACCAATTTTAATTACAAGAAAAGTAAAGTAAATATTCCCCTCTGCAGCAGGAGCAGAGGGTGACGGGTACAAAGGCCCCCCCCCCCCCCTTCTCCGGTTTATTGCTGTAATTAGCACAGATAGCGCAACCTTGCAGGTTCCTATAGAATACCCACTGCTTTGCATGTTATTGTCAGGGAAGCACCCATCTACACGAGAACGTTAATGTGGAGGGAGGTGTGAACACACACGCGCGTTCACGTTTGCATAGGTCTCCCAGCAAAACTGGGAGTTTCAGACTCCGGGGGCTATCGCAGCAAAATTCAACACCACCAGAGCAAAATCTCGCTGCCGGAGCTGCACAAATAGAAGCTTGTGTTTTTAGGGGAGAGTTAACTGATTCCCTTGGAGATAACACGTTTCTTCTTCTTTAGGCCACACCAAGCAGTGAGAAAGAATCTCTACCCCTGTGCCAGGGCGGGGAGGGGGAGAAGGAAAAACAAGTCTTTTTCTGGATGACTAACACAGCCAGCAGCAATTGCCACTCTGCAGCTCAGCCCTGCTCTTTAACAGGGAGTTGCACAAAACTGCTTTGAAGAGGTTAACACGTTCGCAGTCGGTTCTCATCTGCCTCGCCAGAGGCTCGCAGGTAGCTACAACACTTCTGCTCAAACCTGATGACCCTGCCGCATCCAGGGGGTGAGAGTCACCGAACGTCACGGAGCTGTACCCCAACAGACGTGGCTTCCACCAGGCTTTGGGTGGGCTTGCAGCAGACCTGGCAAGTAACCAGATCCTTACAAGGCTCATTAAAATGTCTTTATTGCCAGCAGTTCCTGGCAGGCCTCCACACCCATCTACAAATGAGCCTCACGTGCCAGCGCTGCCTGCACAACCTAGCAAACAGCCAAGAGGCGTGCAGGCGGAGACGTGGAGACTGTTTTTAAGTGTGCTGCAGATAACAAACAACAGAAAAGGTCTCCGCACCACCACAAGCGAGACCTGAAATGCTGCCAGCACCTGCCTTCTCAGTGGGCGTCCTGTTTGGGGTGTTACGAGGGCTGCAGCCCACCACGCCGGCTCACCCTGTGCCCCAGGAGATGGTGGAGCATCGTCCCGCGAGCCGTACCACACAGCTCTCCTGCCACGAGTGGCACCAGCTCCAGCAGCACAGCCACCGCCGCTCCTGCACAAGAGTGCACGGAGACGATGCACTAGTGAGACACCAGCTCTGCAGAAGAGCTGCTCCTCTCTGGGGACTTGGGGCTTCTGGTACATGCCCACCCCAGAGACCTGCTCCGGTGGGAAGCACGCAGGGCACTGCAACCTGGTCTGCACGGCTCACCCGGAGCAGACAGCTCCCTGCTCGCAGCCCGGTGACGGACACATAACGTCTCCCTGGGGAGGTTTAGACTTTCTCCCTGGGGAGGTTTAGTCTTTCTCCCCGGGGATCATGGTCTAGCCAGCCTGGTAGGAGCAGTCACAACCCAGCCGTGTCTCAGACGCGTTGCACACAAGTAGCACCGCACCTTCCCTCCAGCCACACAAAGCACACATGGTGGGCAGGGGGCAGAAGTGGAAGCAGAGGGGAGCTTGGACGTGCCCAAGACCTCCTGGCCCTGGTCATGCCTCACAGATCCGGCACGGCACTCTGGGGAGGAGGGAGGCATCTCCTTGCCAAGCGATAACGGTGATCTTCAGCTTGGAAATTAATTCCCTTTATGATCAGTAATACGAAAAGAGTCTTTTTTCACAAGGCATTTCCTCCTCCAGACATGCCTCAAGCTTGTCGGTCGCGTGGCCTGAAACATGCTCTGGAACAAAGCTTCGGTGACTGGTAACCAAGATGAAAACACTTCCTGCAAGGGGACGCTATCTGAAGACCAAAAATACAGATTACATGCAAAGACGGGTACCAGAAGGCACTCTCACAATGCACTGACGACCTCCCCAGGCTCCAGGAAAGACACGACAGCCCGGCCAGGCTCCAAGTGACCCACGGCGCATCCAGAACAAGTCCACGGTCACAGTCCCCTTTTGGCTGTGGTCATCACACGACACCGGTAACTGTGCGGAAACAGAAAGCTCTGACTTCTTAAGAGACCAGGAACATGATCTCCTCCGCGTCCTTCCCTTCAGTCACGCAGCAGATGGAAAAGCACATTCTTCTTGGGAGAAGGTTCCCAACCAAACCTCTGATCTCCGCTTACGGCTGGGTAAATCCACAAGCGAACAAGGACCGACCGCGGCCACGGCGTTGAGAGATGCTGACACCATGTGGGAAAGGCTGAGAAATGCTCCACTGCAGACGTCCACCCTGCACCGACCGAGCCGGGACTGCGGGAAAAACTCGGGAAAACTTACCCCAGAAACAAAGGTGTGGGTTCAAATAGTATTATCTGAATCACATTAAAGTCCTCTATGGGTAATCAGGTTAAAAAGTAGAGTATTTTTAGTTTGGTTTAATTTAAATGTACTGGAAGCAACTGTAAAATGGCTTTCATTCACTTTATTTTTACCTCAGAATCAGACTGCCCATGCCTTTTCCATGCGATTTCGATAATCCATTTTAAATGCTAAACTTCATAACGCTTCTCGCATCTTCCCGTAAAAATGACATCTTCCAGGTATCACCTTCCACTAGCTCCGTACCCAAATTTCCTAAACAACTTTGAAAAACGTAAACGGCCTTTTCCAATCACCTCCGACCGTTCACAACCCTGCGGGAAACTGCTCTGGGTTCAGCTGCACGAGCAGTGGTGTGAGCGGGGCTCGGCCCCTTCCCGACCGAGGGAGCGGTGATTTTTCAGGCAGCTGAAGAAAGAAGCTTTTCTTAAGTTAACTTCACAAAGGCGCGTTTTTTTCCCCACGAGGCCTCACTGATTTTTTTAATCACTCCCCCATCTCACCCGTGGAAAGCTCAATTTCTGCTGTCACGTGCAGCGCCGGAACCCGCGCTTCGGCAGCAGCTCGGTGCAAAACGGTTGCTTGAGCATAACCGCAACTTCTACAAAACCCCACAACGAGCCAAATTCCTCGAGCCCCTGCGCTGCTTCCTGGTCACTATGAAATAATGGACAGCCTTAGCTTCCAAGCTTTTGTAGATGAACCAAGGAAAAAAAACGTGTCATTTCAGCCAAGGCCGCACTTGATGACTCAAAGACTTAGTCCCTCTTATGGAGGTGAGAACACACTCAGCAGAGGTGTAAATTTTGCACCATAGGAAAGCCACAGCCGGCAGAAGTTAGAACAGAAATTTCCACAGCAGACGGTACCTGTGCTAACTGCTGGAGAGTTTCTATCTCCCTAAAACCCCAGCAATACTAACAAAATTGTTGGCGTTACGTTAGGGAGCAATTCCTAGACCTGTCAGCAAAAATTGCACAGGAAAACCTACGGAATTAGCTTATTTCTCACAGAGCGGAGAAACGTGCTTATATCAGGCACTTATTTCAGGGGGGTGGCCAAACCCCTTGGATGCTCTTCCTGTGAAGCCCACGCTTCCACGCTCCTCCAGTATGCGGGATGCGTAATTTAACTTTGTGTGTTGTTTTTTTTGTTTTTTAACGGAGGCTAACACTGGGGCGATCGCTGCTTTCAGCACATACCTCAAAACTCCTCCACCGGACAGGTTTCCAGTGTTCACTCCCAAAAAAACACCCCGTTCATCCCAGGGGGGCTCCACCAGCCAAACCAGCCGGTGGGCGCATCCCAGTGCTCTCAATCGTAACCAGCACCAGAAGTCGCTACCTCCATTTCACCTTCAAACATGCTTATTGCAAACTGAAACCTCCCTGGCTCCATGTGGGTTGGCACCATAATGCCTCCTTCCCCTGTTTGCATAGAAAAGAAGTCCTTTTTCTTTGTGGCTTTCTGCAGAAGCTAAATGAACAAAAACAACAAAGATCGCTCCGCCTAAGCAGATGGCTTTTACCTGAAAGGGATACAGCCCACAGCCCACACTCCACCTACCCAAACCTTAAAAGAAATAAACATACGGTGACATTAAATCTGTTATCAAGGAAAGTTTCCCCACACCCCCTTACAAAAACACTTCAATATTTTGTTCTCCGAGATGCTGCCAACCCGCTTCTCCCCCGCAAACCAGAACGTGCGCGACAGATATGGAATCAGACATCCCTTTTCGGCCTTAAAGATGTTTCGCTACACGTTTTCCAAAGACCATTAAAATCTAGGATACATGCAAGATGCGAGGAATTCCTGCTATTTTCTAAAAAATGTCCAAGCAGACACCCAAAAAAAGCTCTGCTACAGGACGACAGACCACCGCAGTCCTTTGAGGGTCACGCTGGGTCTGCCCGTTGAGCAGCCAAGGTCACGCTTTGAGCGTGAGTCCTACCACCGCTCAGGAAATGTGGATTTTATCACCCACGCCAGTCCAGCACCCGGGGCGGGCACAGGCGCTGCAAGGCAAGCTGTCGGGACAACAGGACTTCAGTGGGGTGGCAGCAGCGGTGGCCTGACCCTGCTTGTCCCTGCTGTGTTCTTCATAGAATCGTAGAATGGTTTGGGTTGGAAGGGACCTCAAAGATCATCTAGTTCCAACCCCCCTGCTGTGGGCAGGGACACCCTCCACTAGACCACGTTGCCCAAAGCCCCATCCAACCTGGTCTTAAACACTTCCAGGGATGGGGCACCCACAACCTCTCTGGGGAACCTGTTCCAGTGCCTCACCACTCTAACAGTAAAGAATTTCTTTCTAACATCTAATCTAAATCAACCCTCCTTCAGCTTGAACCCATTCCCCCTTGTCCTGTCACTACACTCCCTGATAAACAGTCCCTCACCATCTTTCCTGCAGGCCCCTTCAGGTACTGGAAGGCCGCAATTAGATCTCCCCGGAGCCGCCTTTTCTCCAGGCTGAACAAGCCCAAGTCTCTCAGCCTGTCCTCATAGCAGAGGTGCTCCAGCCCTCGGATCAGGTTCATGGCCTCCTCTGGACTCACTCCAACAGCTCCATGTCTCTCCTGTACTGGGGCCCCCAGAACTGGACGCAGTACTGCTGGTGGGGTCTCACCAGAGCGGAGTAGAGGGGCAGGATCCCCTCCCTCGACCTGCTGGTCACGCTGCTGGGGATGCAGCCCAGGACACGGTTGGCTTTCTGGGCTGTGAGTGCACACTGCTGGCTCATGTTGAGCTTCCCATCAATCAATACCCCCAAGTCCTTCTCCTCAGGCCAGCCTTCAGTCCATTCCTCACCCAGCCTGTAGTTGTGCTTGGGATTGCGTCGACCCACGTGCAGGACCTTGCACTTGGCCTTGTTGAACTCCATGCAGTTCGCACAGGCCCACCTCTCCAGCCTGTTCAGGTCCCTCTGGATGGCATCCCTTCCCTCCAGCGTGTCGACCGCACCACACAGCTCAGTGTCATCGGCAAACTTGCTGAGGGTGCGCTCGATCCCGCTGTCCATGTCGCCGACAAAGATGTTGAACAGCACCGGTCCCAGTACCGACCCCCAAGGGGTCTTCCCAACCCGCTCCCCACAGCTTTCGCCTCGGCGACGGCAATCCTCACGCGATTCCTGACGCTGTCAGCAAACACAGCGATGCCGAAGGACTCGAGCAGGTCATCCCATCTCTTACCTGTCACGTTTTCCAGAGTCTCGTCTCCCGGGTGAAGTGCTCTCCGCTGCCGCGGTGCTCCCGGACAACACGCATCCACCAGCTCTCCCTGCAAAATAACCATTTAAAAGCATCGGTTGCAGCTTTGACAGCTCGGAATCTGGTTCCCTTCCCAGTTTGCCTACACGTTCCCTGCGGGATCCCAGAACCAAACACTGAGGAACAGCAGGTCTCCATTCCTAAGCTATAAAACGGGGCCATTAACACTTAATTTCTCTCATCCATTGTCTGGCTAGGTTGTAAACTCAGTAGGACGGACTATGTGTGTACAGACTGGTACGAGAGAGGCTCCAGACATAAATGAAATATAAAATAATAAAAATAATTTAAAATCCCCAGTAGGCAGTTGTAGGAGGGTAGAAGAGAAACACATGCTTGCTTTTTAACGACGAAAATAAACACCCTCCAGGCAGCGAGGCGGCTGCCGAGCTCTGCAGCGCAAGGTTTCCATCGCTTTTCTGGGAAGGGTTTGCAAACCCACAGCCGGGATGCCGTGCCGAACGCCACCAGGCAGGTCGGGATCCCATCAGCACCCGACCGCCATTGCCCTCTCATCGCATCCTCCCCACGGCACCTCGGGTGACAAGCACACAAAGCTTTCCGGACTCGTCCAAGCGACACGCGGCGCTGCCGGCACCCCCCTTTTCCGCGTGTCACCCCCTTTCCCACAGCAGGCGGAGGGAAGCCCAGCCCCGCCAGCCCCCCGCCAGCCCCTGCCACGCGGAGCAGCCCCCAGCGTTTCACCCCATTCCAGACACAAAAACGTGCCCAACCCTTCCCACCGCCAAATCCGCGCATCCCCACGGGAGGCGGCTTTGCCGCGGCGAGGCAGGAGCCGTGCCGACAGCCCGGCGCCCGACAGCGACGCACGAGCACGCGTGCACGGGGGCGAGCGTGCCGGTGGGGGGAACGCGCGTTCGGGGGCGAACAGAGACACCGAGCAGCGATGCAGCCGCTTGGATCAACACCCCCACGGATCGCTGAGCTGCTCCCCCCGGGAAGGCAGCACCCACCCTGGCTGCCCCCCGCCCGTGTCTGCGCAGCCAGCGCCGGGAAGCGCTGCGAGGGCCGCGCTTTGGGGAGGACGTGGAGTGCCGCCGCCATCGCTCGCACGCCAGCCGTGCTCGGTGTCGGGCTCCCCCACGCCACGATGGGTCCCGAAGGGCGGGGCAGCCAAAACACGCGGCGGAGAAGGGAAGGGGACACCCCCCCCCGCACCCCCCCGCACGCCCCTCACACCCCACGGGCACACTGCACACGCCCGCCCGCGCACAGCATCCCCTCACGCCGTCGCACGCTTGCCCCCGCCTTCCTCGTGTGCACTGCAGGAGTCACGCGGGGCCGCGCACACGCGCCCCCTGCACGCAGACAGACACGCGGGCTCGAGCACAGGCGCACACACGCAAACACGTGCAATCACACGCCTCCCCATGCGCACGCGCCTGTGCGCTGCCACGCGCCCACCTTTAACACTCGCACCAACCCTTGTGCGCGCGCGCACGGGCACGCGCAGCTGCGAGCTCACCGGCTCGCGCCCGCACACGCCGGGGCACACGCGGGCACTCGCACCCGCACGCGCGCGGAGGCGCAAACCCGCAGGCGCGCGCACGCGTGCACTCACACGTGCGTACCCGCGTGCGATCACGCGCGCGCCGCGAGCACCGCCCACCCACACCCCCGCCCGCGCGCGCAGGCGCCCTCGCTCCTCCCCTCACCTGCCGTTGCCGCGCGGCGCCCCCTGGCGGCCCTTGGCGGGACGCGACGCCCGCAGCGCTGGAATGAGGGCGGTGGCTCCGCAGGGCCACGTGATCAGGCCTGACCACTCCCACCCCGCCAAGTTTTTTTTGGGGGGGGGGCAGGCGGGAGCACGGCACCATCCGTCCGCGATCGGAGCGGGGCGAGGGACCCCGCCACCCCCGCGACTTGGAGCAGTCCGGGCGAGGGGGCGCGGCCGGGTCGTGCGGGCTTTAAAGGGCGGGTCCGGCGCTGTGGAGGGGAGATGGCGGGACGGGGCTGGGGGCTGCTGTGGTACCTCAGAGTCCTCCGTTCTCCCCGTTGTGTCCTGTGCCGCCTGCAGGACCCGGGTAGCCCCCGCCACGGCAGCCTGGGCTTGTCGTGGGGCCTGGGCGCAGCGCAGGGGCCGTACAGACAGCCGGAGTGCCAGGGCCTTCGGAGTACCGGAGGGTTGTGACCGTTTGGGGCTGCTACCAGACTGCCTGTACCTGTGGCGGCCCCTTGTCCCCGCTGAGGGTGCTGGGTGGCCCCGGGGTGGGCCCGCATGGGTGACAGTTACAAACAGCGCTGCCCTCACAGCTCGGGTTGTGAAGGGGTGTGCGGCAGTACAGGCAGGGAGCTGCAAAAACGCTGCAAAAGGGCTGTTGTGAGGGGAAAATGGGGTTGGCAATGGGAAGGAGGTGCCTGGCGATGCTGGGGAGGTCACACAGGGCACCTCGGGTCTGACCAGGCCAAGGTGGTGGGAGCTGTGCTCCCCTGAGCTCGTCTCCCGTGGTGGGCTGCGTAACACGGTATTGGGTTTGTCATAATGTCGTTATCTGCATCAGGTCGCAGGGATCCATGCTTTAGTAAGCAAGGTTGCCAAGTAAGATTTAATCTAGGAGGTCTTTATCGGAGAAAACACAGGAAAGAGTTGGTGAGAAAAACAGAAAATAGGGTGTTGTGGACTGATGGGTTAAAGGGAAGCTCTCGGCTGGGCTCTGTCTGTGCTGAGGGAAGCACCAGCTGGAAGAATTGCACGTGGCTGGTTGTGCTGCCACAGCACCTGCGGTGAAAACATCACCGCCCTGGGAGTGCTGCGTACCGATCACCCGGCCCTTCCGAGAAAGGATCTGAAACAGAAGAAAAAGCTTTACAAATCGGGCCGTTCCCATTGCAAAACTGGAACTGGTGTTGGCGCTTCCCGGAGAGGTTCACGTGGAGATGCAGGAGCGGGCAGGTGATGGAGCAAGAGCTGGCCGGTGTCGTGCACGGCTGGGATGCGCCTGGGGAGCGGAGGGAGAGAGGATCGATGGCTCTTCTCTGCTGGGGCGAGTTACCCCCGTGTTCATTAGCCCTGTGTTCATCAGCCGCATATTTAACACCGGGGGGGGGTGGGGGGCAGCAATTCTCCTCGTCTCCCGGCCGTGCCCGGTGAGTCGCTGCCGCTGGAGGGCAACAGCAGAGCACGGCAGTGCTGCCAGCCCCAGCTGCCGCAGACCTAAAATGAGCACGAAGGGCGAAGGAAAGCAAACCCGCTGCTGCAGACTAGGTCTGCTGGGAAAGCTGAGCCCGGCAGAAAGATGAGGGAGCTGCAGCGTGCCGGGGAGATCGAGCCCTAATTAGCCTTTTATGTGTTTTCTTCTCTATGTTATTCCCGCCCCCCCCCAAAAAAAAAAAAAGTTTCTGAATCTTTCTCCAAGCTGCGTGTCCTGTTATTCTGGTTTAAGTGGAACAGCATGGTGCCCTTCATTATTTTTTTAAAGGGTCTAAAAGCTCGATTTGATGCTTGAATGTCCTCGTACCTCCCAGGCGAATGCTGTTAGAACCTCCCTTCTCGCTGCTGCTGCAGGGAGTCAGATAATGCCCAAGAAATTCAGAAACAACACATTCTTGGCAGAGTCGGTGTCTTCTCTTTTTAAACACAGACTTGCACCATATAAATCCTGGCTCCCTGTGTCCTGTCAGTGGCCGCTGAGGCACAATTTCCACTTCTACAAACCGTGAACAACATGGTGGGAAAGCCCAGCTAGGAAACAAGGTGGGAGAGTTGGGATTTACGTTCCTCTGGTGCCTTTTGAGGGTCTCAGGGCCCTTTGGAAATGAGAGCCAAGCTCTAAGTGTGTGTTACAGAGGGAGAGAATTAAGTCCGAGGTGATGCTAGGAAGTGTGAGCAGAGCCTGGAGCTGGGCATGTATTTCCAATGTCATGAGTTCATTCTCGTGCCTGTGTCGCTGGCACAGAAGCGTGGCACTTGAATTTAACAGGGAAGGAAGTAGTAATGCAGCCCTTGCTGGTATGGAAATGAACCAATAAATAGACCATGACCTGCATGCGGTGCGCTAGAAGGGCACTGTAGTTTGGAGCCATTCGTTTCTTGGCTGAGGTCTAGGAGCTGATTCTTTGCTCGTCGTGCGGCTGGTGAGCTGTAACATCAGGGGTTCTCCACGGTCAGGGCAGGAGGGAGAACAGGGGCAAGCAAGCAAGCGCTAATTCACAAACAAAACTAGAGGCAAACCATCTTGTTCTGGTAAATGCTGAGCATCTCTCTTCAGTTTGTTCTGTTTTCCCATGATACGTTTTCATCCGTATCATGAGAAAAGCACTGAAAATTCCTTAATGGCAAGATAAAAATTAAAGAGGGCAGCACGTCACGCCTGACACATGGGTCAGGCCCATCCCTGCTGCCAGGATCCATCTCCAGCTCACCAGCGAGCTCCTTTGCAGAAGATGTCGGTGTTACCTGGCAGAACAGGGATGCTGGCAAGGCAGAACGTGATGTACCCCAAGTTCTCCAAAGCGGTGGCACCGACACCTGGATTCCCCATCCTGCCTGCCTTGGTGGTCACGCCTGGAGTTGCAAATCTTCCTCTGTTATAATTTCTTGAAGCTGTGACCCCCAGGGGATGTCTGAGAGTGACAGCCAGACCAACCATGGAAGTGCTAGTGATCTGCTCGCCGCTGCTTCTTTCTTCAGGACAGCTCATCTGCCTCCCAGGAGAATCACTACAACTCCATTAGAGTCCATTAGCAGCTTGCTTTCCTTTAGCCTTGCAGTGAATTTAGCACTGCTGAAAGGTGTTGTCGTGGCAGTCCCGGAGGCTGGAGCCTGCTCGCAGCACATCTCCGGCGTGGAGAGGAGCCAGGCGCACACAGAGTGGCCCCACCGAACCTGCCCTGGCTGCGGGCAGCCGTGTCTCTGTGCCGGAAGGAACCATGGGGGCCTCTTCTCCTTCCTTTTCCTGCAGATTTGGACAATAGCAGAGGCAAGGACTTGAAAGAGAAGGAGCGATGGGTTTCCACACGTAAAAACCAAGAGATTTTTAATAAAGTGGTGTCTGACGGGCATTTGCGTGCCCTGCAGAGGGGGTTTCAGGGGCGCTAGTGTTTTGCTGTGAGCTGCCTGTGCTATCGTGTTGTTACTCCCAGTTACATCCCAGTTGGAGAGCCCTTTGCATCCCTGAGCCAAGGGCAAAGCCTGAAACCAAAGTGTTGCAGGACCATGTGGGACAGGGATGGATGGATCGATGGATGGGACTTGTATCGAGGGCTTTGGCCAGCACAAAGAGATGCCTCTTTCACTGAGAAATGGCCCAGCCTGGAGTTCATGGGGGGACCACGGGCAGAGCGGGGCAGGAGCCTTTCCAGCGTAGGAGCCCCGCGGCCTCGGCAGCAGTCAGGCAAGGGCACCGCAGCCAGGACTGAGGGGTGGAGAAAGCATGTGGAGCATTTGGCCCTGCCGTACCCTGCACTGCGGATGTGAGCAGCCTTCCATAAATATCAAAATGCTTTCAGCGTGACAAGTGTCAGCAGCTGTGAGTCAGCCCTTTGCAATGCTTCCAATCAGACAAACCATGGTTTCATTGTCTCTGGGTCCCCTGGAATGTGAGCCACACAGAAGCCCACCCCTGCAGCCCGGCTGTTTCCCTGGACTGCAAACAAAGGTGAAGCAAGCACCTTGTGACGGTCCGATGCAGTGATGTGTGCCCAGGCTACAAGGGATCGGAGGGGAAGGTGCCGCTTTCCAGGTAGCACTGGAGTGCTTTGTGCGTGGCCAGCACGTGGCTCCGTGTGGAAAACGGATCCTGAGAGCACATCCCGACTCTTCTGCCAGGGGAGATCTGGGAAGAGCTGCTGAGGGAGTGCTTGATCCTCAGCCCTTCAAAGGCTGCTGCAGATTTCTATGGGGTTTGGCCATTGTAAGATGGAAATGTGCATGTGCCATGCTGTGCCGTGCCTAGCCGCCCGCCCTCAGCACAGCCCCGTCCCGCTCACAGCCCCTGGCAGCCCTCCAGCTCCGAATGATTCTCACCTATCTCACCATCCTTGCCCACTTTATCCCAGTAAACCCACAATAATCAGCCTATTCTTCTCTACCCTTTGCTGCTGCACCCATCCGGAGGCCCTCAATACACTTTGGCTCTACCTTTCCCCTTCCTGGTCCTTTCATTCCTACTCACCCCTGCCATTAGCAATAAGAACTGTAATTAACGTTGCTGGCTGTGCCCAGAATCCTCCCCCTGCCCCCGTTGCAGTAGGGTTTACAGGTTTTTCCGTTGAACAAATATGGGTGCAATTCACCTGAATTGCCAACCCCTATCAGTTGCTGGCTTGGGGCATTGCAGCATGAGCAAACAATGCTGATTATGGAGAGGAAAAGCAAGTGTGGAAAGCAATTGTTCATGTTGACTTCACCTTGATAACAAAGACGCCAGCTCCGAGACAAAAGCTGTTTCACGGTTCCGTGCCCTGGGGTTGCAGGAGTCTCATTCCTGGAAATGGGGCAATTGGTGGTATTTGTTTAAAGTGCAGCTCTGAGGTGGGAAGGATAGTCCACTGGTCAGGCAGAGCAGGAAGAACTGGATTTCATTTCCTTTTCTTCTTCCACCCACCATAAAACCTCAGGTAGATCTCTTACCTTGGAGAAGAAAACTTTTCTGTGCTTATTTAGTTGAAAACTGTCAACAGCTATAGCTCAGAGGTTAACGTCTCTCCTTGCAGCGCTGTCAGTGTGTGCAGAAATGCTGCTGCTGAGAGGTCACTGGAGCGCAAACAAGCGTGCACGTAGACAGGTGCGATGCCTTCATCTCAGCTCTGCGCCCCGTCTGCAGGCTTTGCGCACAGTGTGCCCGTGCTCTACGCCCAGCTGCCGTCTGGATTTCGGGGCCATCACGCTGGATTTCCTTACAGCAGTTACAGGGCGAACAGCCCAACTAACCGTCTTTCCCAAAATCTTGCGTATAACTACCCACGGCACGGGAGCTGCTGACTCTGAGCCTGACCAAACCCTGCGTGAGGGCGGGCGATCCCTCACGGTTGGCCGTGCTCTGGTTTCTCCAGCGGTTTGTGCTCGCAGCTTCTCCGCTGCCCGGCCCTGTGGCTCGCTGGTGGGCTACCTGCAAGGTCTGGCGGAGGGCAGAGCGATGTGCCCCACACGCCACAGCAGGTAGCAGCTGCTGCTGGTGCTTGAGAAGATCACGATCCAGGCCAGTGCCTAGACGCCAAGGAGCTTCTGCAAGCAGTTGGGGTGCACGGGTGAGAGGAGCTCTGTGGGGTCACTCCCAGACTGAAAAGTTCCTTTCAGGCAGTTGGGGATTATGTACCGAAGGGAAAACAAACCCCTTAGGATCTCGCTCTGCAGAGGAGAAGCCTCTGTGTGTCTGGGCACACATTAACACAAACATCTCCAGGATTTCTCCTCCAAGAGAGCCCCAGCTTGCTGGGAAGCTCTGCAGGCTTCACCCAGCCCTGGGCTGGCAGCAGCCAGCTGAGAGTTTGAACCAGCTTATGTTTTTAATGATGAAACTGCTTCTGGCTTACTGGGGCAGGGTGAGTGCTGCTGCCAGGCAGCTCAGCCTGGGAGTGACCAGGACAGTCTCCTCTGAAAATCCCTGGGATTTAGCACTAATAGTTACTGGAATGGTTCCAAGTGTGGGGGTTTTTTCAGGCAGCATCTCCACAGCCCTGTGTCACCGATCACGTACAGGACTGTACTGAACCATTGCTAACGTGCTCCTTGGAGGTGTCCATCCATGGTCTGGCTCCGGCTGGCTGGGAGCAAAGCCTGCTGCAGCGCCTAGGGACTAGTGGGTAGAGAAACAGACTCCTGGAGACTCGGCCGTAGCAGCAAGAGAGGAGGGACCATCGCTGCTCCTCTGGAAACACGATGTTATGGTTCTCCACCTGGACTGGAAGGTCTTCTGTTAGCCCATGCTGTCCTTGTTGAGTTAATGTGAGGTGTCTGGCACAGGCGCTGGGAAGATCCTCCGGTACCCCAGCTTGCAGAGCCCCCTCAGACAACCCTGCTGAGGGTCCCCCGGGACTCTGCCGACAGAGGTGGCCTCCAGGGCCAACGCAAGTCTGTGATGACTGGCTGCAAGGTGATGGTGTTGCTTGGAACAGGCTGAAATACGTCTCTGGTGGAGAGCCAGGTGGCTCCATGATTCATCCAACGTCTTACATCAATGTGGGATTGGTCACGGTTGTATCCGGGGCGGGTCCTAGCAGCATCTTTCTAAGGAAAGTTTTGGACTCTGATGTCTCAGCTTCTGACAGATGGGTGCTACCACGTGGCACGAGCTGCACTGCCCGCTGCTGCCCTCCTGCAGCATCACACCTCACAGCAATATGGAGGCATTTATGCCCCGTGTGAGGTTTCCTCACTGGAAATGATCAATTAAAAGCTGCCTCAGGAAAAGGGCTTGCTCTTGAGAAAACAAGAATCCGGTCTGTAACTCTTTGCAATTTTGAGAGCAAAATGCAAGCCGCAGATGCCTGCCAGCTCTTTTGCTGGCTTTAACATCCCCCACCTCTGAGAAAACACCCCAGAGAAACCAGAGATGTGCGTTATGGGTGGCAGCGGCTCAGGAGACCCCGTTATGTGCTAAGCAACGTCTGTACAACATCCTCAGTGCCCTTTGGGGCAGGGAGCCTCTGGATGCCAGTCTTCTTTTTGGGCTTGTCCGTACTTCGTTTGCACATGGTAAACTACCAGTTTCACGCAGCACTGGCCAAAAAAGGGGTTTTCTCAGCGCTCCACCTCCAAAGCAAGGTAATTCCTTGAGGGAGGCTGTAGGAACCACTCGGTGCTGCCACCTCAGCTTTACGCGTGCTGGGCAGCAGCAGGACCTCATCCTATTTTGTTGACGTCAGTGGTTTTCCCCTCGCTGGCTGCCGAAGTCTTCACGCCACCCAGCATGTACGGACAGATACGGGGGAACTCTGCTGCAACCCAACCCGCGCCTCTGGCACGCTCCAGGCTGTAGCAGCTGCTTTTCGATTCCATCCTGCACAGACACATCTGTCGGCTCGGGGCACGCCAGCCAGCCCCCACTGCGGAGCGTGCGGCCGTGCGTGCGGGACAGAGGGAGCTGGTCCTTTCTCTCGCCGGGCTCGTGGCTGTCTCTGACTCTCACCGATGCTCCCGGGGCATGTGGTGGCACGGCTTCTGCGGAGGCTTGCACTTTCAGTCTGTGAAAAATCTTAACTCTAAGGTCTAGAAAACAAAAAAGGTCCTTTTTCAGTCAGAGGAGGCTGATTAACATTCCCTCGGGGGAATCGTCACCCTTCTGAGTAAATACGTTTTGTTGTTCCAAGAAAAAGGGTGACTCACCTGGCGGAGGCTTCGGAAGCGGTGAGGTCTCTGCAGCACGTGGCTGTGAAAACGAGCCCTGCAGTAACGGGGTTTAGCGGAGCTGCGAAGCTGCCTCCTCCCCCAGCGTCACTCTGTCCTCGAGTGCCCTGCGCCGCCGGGCAGCTCACACCGTCCCGAAGGTTGTCGAATGCTGCGCCCGTGTGCTCCTGCGCCAAAAGAAGGGGTTGGCTCAGCTCGGGGTGTCTCTGGGCGTGTTGGGAGGTGGCAGCAGGACCCAGTTCCAGACCTCGGTGGGTAGCCATGGTGGTCCTGTCCCCGGCCCCGTACCGCTTGGCAGGCTGGTCGAGGTCCAGTCAAGTACAAAGCAGGTCGGGCATCCCTCAAGGGTTTCCCTGGGAGCTGCCGGGACTCGCTCTGTAACTGTTGTGCCATCAATCCCAGGAAGGTCATAGCCCTCTGTGGCTTTTTCAGGCAGGTATTTCAGCGCTTAGCATGTTTTCTTCATTTTTTGGAGGTCCCAGAGAAAGGAGAAAGACTGGAAGGGGGAGGAGGAGGAGGGAGGCAAATAGCAGCGTTCTGCGTCCTGTCCGGCTTTGTTGCTCGGTCGATTTTCCTTGTCACTTCTGATGTGTTGGGCATGGCACCACTTCGCTTCTCGCGTGTCAGACTTCCGCAAGGTTTTCTGGAGCTGGTGGTGAGCGGGAGGTGGTCTCGGTGCGTAACGCAGGACACAGGGCAGAGTATTCCCGAAGGACAACTGGGCAGGGCAGCTGCTTGGCCCGGCTCATGACTTTTATTTGTTCTTTTTTAGCTGTCAAATTAACACTTTGTCTTTTCTGAGCACATCCTGGGTAGGGCCATGCTCAGAGAAATCTGCTCCGCACAGACAGGTCCATTTTAGTGAAGAAACAAAGAGACCGAGGAGCTACAGCGGAGGCGGTCGCAGAGGATTCTGCCGCTGATGCTGCCGAGGGACGTTCCAGGGTGAAGAAGGACCCAGAGGACAAGTCCCTTGTTCCAGCCCTTCTGCACGACCTGAATGTTTCAGCCCAAGTTATCACCCGCCTCCAGTTACACAAGAAACAAATCTTCAGTTCCAAGCGGAGGTGAGAAATAGAGATTTTTTAACCTTTTCTCCTCATTTGCACAGGTGCATTCCAGGCAAGCACTCCCAAGTCTTATTCATAACCAGTATTTGTTCCTCTGAAAACACTCTTTTATGTTGGGTCAGCTCATTGTTATCTGTGTGTTTATTTTGCTCAAATTCCAGAAACAAGTAATCACGCATTTACAAAACCTACATGATCCCGACTATATGGCTATCTGCCTCTCTGGTTCTTGAAATAAATTTTCATTCTTTATTTTTGCAGCCTGCTTCTGTTGGGAAGCTTGATCTGTTCTGCAAACAGCCCCTGCACGTCTTGCTGTTACTGGCGCTGCTCTGTTTTGCCCGCAGCCGTCCAAAGACGGGCTGCAGAGGGTCCGGGAGGAAGGGGCTTCCTCCAGCCACTCCTACGGCCATTTCGGTTTTCCTTGGCCATCTCCAGCCACCTGCCGTGACCAGAGTGCGACCCCCAGCCAGTCTCCCACTCTTCCCGATTTCCCTCCGCTCTCCTGCGGACAAAAAAGTGGAATTTACTGGCTGCTGACCACCCATCCCGTTCCACCTTGGAAGAGTTGCGTTACCATGGTCTTACCCACCTGCACGACGATATAACTATTTACAGAGTCTAGGGATATGTTGTTTGCTAATGATGTTTGGAGCCTTCAGGGTGGGAAAATCCAGGATGACGCAGAGGCTTGTTTGTGGTGGGATTTTTCACGTCAGTGTAAGTACACCCGCACAGCTGACTGGCGTGTGGTTCTTGCAGGCATTGCTGCTTAAATACAAATATCCTCAGTAAATTCAGCCTAACCCAGGTTGCAGTTGGGATACCGGAGCCCTAATGCACGCAGATTTTTACACCTGTGCAACACAGGCGGTGGTCAATGACCCGTCGGGGCAGGGCAAAATACCCTGCTGTGTTGACAAGCCCTCTGTCCGCCTCATTAATTTTTTCCCGTTACTCTTCAACGCATATGGAGAGCGCAAAGAAGATGTAACGGCTTGGCGAAAGAGCCACTGAACATCTTGGCTTCACTGCAAAACCAGCAAAGTCAAAGCCAAAGGAAAAAGATGTTTTTTTCTGAGTGGGCTTGCCATATATCCGTGCTCGTGTTTGCTTCAGCATCCGGGGAGGAGTTTGACAGTACTACAACAAACAAGGCTTTTTCTATAGCAACTGGCCCCTCCAGGACATCTCCGAGTGCCTTACACAATGCAAATGGAAAAGCACTGAGTCGTGAACGTCTGTGCTGCAGATTGAAAGCAACATTAGAAAAGCAACCCAGGATTACAATTTAGCTTTATAAATGCCAATAGCGGTAACAATCCAATACCCGCTGAGAAAGAATTGCATCACTCTGGGACGGAGGAGCCTCTTCAAGCCTGGGGCAAACGGGACGGGATGTTAACGCACAGCAAACAGCTTTGCATTTATTTACGTATTGCTGAGCAAGTTAATGATAGCAAAAGGTGTCAGGGTGATAGAAGCGCTTTCTTTCATGGATGCCGGCCCAGCACCGCAGTCACCTTTGATCTGATCACCACCTTCTGTCAAATGAGGCTTGGACGAGCTGCGTGCTGGAGCTGGAGCAGCGGGATGGGGCAGTCCAGCACAAGATCGCTCTTGGATGTGCATGCCCATGTGCCATTTGTCCAAGCAGATTCCCTAAACAATGTGTTTCACCCTGCTGACAAAGGGTTGAGCTTTCCAGAGTTGCAAACCCCGTAGAAGAACATCATCAAACTTGGGTGTGCGCTGAGTGTGAGCTACAAACGAGGGGACCGGAGCATAAAGGCACCTTTTTCTACTGCCAAACCCTTCCTCTCCCCCCACCCAGCCCTGGCGCTTTCCCTTCCTACACTGTCTGTAGCTGCTGCAAACGGCGCAGTCCTCTATTGCCCAAGCATCCTGCGAGAGATAAGACGTTCAGCTCGAGGGACCTAACGCAGATCGTGGTTCCCCAACATTATTCCCCATCTGCTCCCTCCAGCTGGAGTCTCGCCCTGGTGATGTGTGTGCAATAATAGTGATAGTGAATGTACCTTGGGTTATAAATCCTGTTTGCCAAGTGCCTCATAAATGGTGAATTTTACCAGCCAGGAAAAAAAGCAAGCTGCCGGGAGGTGACTGCCCACTGCAAACTCGCAGCCGTTAGGGAAGGACAGGGGCTGCGCTGGCAGCGCGAAGCAGTTTACCCAGGGGTGTGCGGAAAGGGAAAACCAACCCCTGATAATAAATAAAAACGTTAGAAAGATTGTAAAGTGCGATCAAGGAATTTAAAGGAAAGGAGTTTATATGGTGTATTTCCTGATAAAATCGGACATTTCAAAGCATCCCTTAGCAGTGTGGCAATGTTGCGGTAAGCCGAAAGCGTTTATGGGCAGCAGAATAGGCAGTTCCCTTGAAAAAGGGTATTTTGGATATATGATTTTAAAAGTTGCTGCCGTGGCTCTGTGCCCGCTGAAACTGGAAGAAACACTTCAGCCAAAATGTACAGCAATCCAAAAAGCTGTTTGGGGATTATTTATTATCATCCGTTCCCCACGCAGGAATGCTAAATGCAGCAGTCAGGCCTGGCTGCTCTGGGCTGGACACTGTGCAAACACGAGTTAGACACACAGTTGCCTTTAAATATATTTTTTTCATCTGTTCCCTGTAATACACCAGTCAGACAATTGTGCCGAGGGTGTGGGCAGACCTGGGTCTTTTTTGTAGATCAGGCCAGAGCAACCTCGAAAGTCTACAGCCGCCCTTTAGCCAGACACGATGGGAGGACATTTCTTTCCCTTTGTACTGAATTAGACCAATCTCACTTGTTATTGCAGCACTTTTATCACTGAGGCAGCGATAAAGAACCGGTCTGTGACCTCTTAAACTGTTCCTCCTAGCAACAGGTCTTCTGGTGCCCTCTGCACCAGGGACCAACGGGTACCTCTGGGGAGGAGCAGAGAGAAACCACGACTGCGATGCTCCAGCTGGAGAGGGGACCCGCGCGCTTTTCGTTCCCTCTTCATTTATTTTCACGGCCGACGTTCGGAGAGCGAGGCTGAAGCGCGGTCCCCATCTGTTCTGGGGGAGCCCCGTGCCGTGGCTGAGCGCTGGGTTTGGGCTGACCCGCGTGGGATCGCAGGGGCAGAGCACAGTCCTCAAGCATCAAACCCTCAGCTGCTCCAAGCAGAGTTACCTTTCTCCTCAAAGTCGTCCTCTTGAGCAGCCTGGCTGAGCAGTTCCCTGCCCTCAGCCGTCCCGTGCCAGCGTGCTTTGGAGGCAGCTTGGTCTTTTGCCAGCTCAGCGCCGCTCCGGGTTGTATCCTGGCGCCTGGGTCTTCCCTCTTGCATCACACCTGGTCTGAGCAGGGCTGCACCCTGCGCACGGGGCGGGGGGGTGGCGAGCAAAGCTCAGCCCAGGTGGGAGGGACTGGGCTCCCATTAAATCCCAGGCTCCCAGAGGACTAAGTCCTTGCACAGGCTCACCCCTGTACCGATTTCATGAGCTCAGGGTGCTGTTGGAGGTGTTGCAGCAAGAGCGGTGTGCAGCAGAGGGGACGAGCAGCTGCAGCCCAGGTACCCGCTGAGCGCTGATTTCCAGGGCCATCTCTGCCTTTTCCGTGTCTCTTTGAAGTCCTTTTTTCCCTTCAATCCTCCAGGCTAATGTTGTCTGCAGTTTGTATCGGTTCCTCTCTTCCATCACTTCTCTTTTTTCTGCTCCTGCTTTGCATTTAGCTGGTGATTATTCTTGTGCCTTGGGAGAAATCTGCTGCAGAGATCTCAAATAAGCCAAGACATGGTTGTTCCTGCCTGAACAATACTGCTGGCTGGCAGAGAGACCAAGTGCTGCTTCTCCTGGGTGGGGAAGGCTGCTGGAAGTTCTGTGAGAAGTGGCGTGGGATTATACTTACTGCACACGCTAAGGTTTTGGACTTTTCTCAGCAGCCTATAGGGTTTATTTTATTAGCCATTACCTTCTTTATTCACTCAGAGTTTTGAAGCCTATTTAAGATTTCCAGCGATGTTTGTTGACTGTGCATCTGTACGAGCGGTGTGAGATGTTTCACTGATTCTGCCTGGAGTCACTGCAGCCTGTGGAAACGGGGCTGCGATCGTGTGTCTGAGTGCACGCACCCTGCTTTTAAGTGGGAGACTGCGGCGTGGCGAAGTGCTGAGAGTTCAAGGCAATAAAAATGCCACGTGGTAGCAAGAAGTGTGACTAGCTGGCGGCAGTAGTTTGTGTAGGGCTTGGAGGAAATCAGCTAGCCGTGCATCAGTCAAGGTTACTAGGTGCCACCGTACTTCCTTAAGCTGCTGACAGTCAGCAAGGTCAAAGAATTGTGACTCAGGTCAGTCCAAGAGATGCTGCGAAACCAAAACCAAGGTCCTGAGGAGCCATCCTTGTGTAAGAGGAGGGCAGAGCACCGGGATGATTGCGTGGAAGCTGTGGGACCAGGGGTTCGGACGGCAGCACTGCAGATACGCTGCCTGTGTAGGCAGATGTGCTGGCAGGGAGATGGAGGTCTGCGGAGGGGAGGAAGGGCATCCAGTCCCACCTCGTGCTGTTTGTCCCTCGGACCCAAGAGAAGAGCATGGAGCGTGGTCGGCCACTGCACAAGGTTTCAAGCCCTGGGTGCAGTGCTGTACGCTCGAGGGGATGTGCACAGGGGGGTGTGCAGATGTACAGCGTCCTTCTGAAAGGCTGAGAGTCTGCAGAGCCCTCTGTGCAGCAGCTCCCGTCCTGTCCCTTCCCTTGGCACCTCTGAAATGGGGGAAACAGCCTCTTTGATGCTGCAGCTTCCTTTCTAATAATACTGTTTCATGCAGCCCTACGAGGGGATGGAGGTGAGGTGTGACCGTGGTCTCAGAAGTGAAAAATCCAGGTGGGTGCTCCAAGGAGCTTGTTAGTGTGTCTAGAAAGTCTCACATTCCTGTAACTCATCTCAAACATTCCTAGGATTAGCCAATTTAGTCTATTTTTGGACAGACACCCTCTTCCAGAGAAACTCTCCTAGCTGCCCTCCTCCCTGAGCTTCCCGTGCCCACTGCTCACCCTGCGAAGAGCTGGAGGGAAAACCCTCCCGGCTGCGCTGGGACCTCTCCTGGGAATGGGGGACCAGGCTCTGCTGGTCTCCTACCCAGAGAAGCTCTTGCCAAAGGGGAAAGAGCCGTCCTTGGAGAGGAAAAGGGAGCATGGCAGTGGGAAGGGGAGTTATTTGAGCAGCGATTTCGACATTATTGAAAACCTTCCTCATCCAAAGCCCTGGGGATCCTTTCAGAAGCCTGAAATGTTGCTAAAGGAGGAATGCATTGGGGCTGTTCACAGGGGGAGGATGGCTTCTGCTGCTGGACGCTGATGGGTTGTGTTGGAGTGCTTCTCGCTGCCCCAGCGAAATGTCCTCCTTTGGCAACGGTCACACAGGTGCTGCCCCGTGGCGAGGCTCCTGGGGCTGATCAAACACCGAGAGTTAGCGATGCTGTCTGGGATTTCATAAAGGCTTCTTTTTTTGCTGCTGAACTTTCTAATTATTCCTGTTTGAGCAAGGAAGGAGACAGCTTTGTCTGACAGTCTCCCTTTTCCCCCGGACGCTGGGAGGGCTGCCCCTCCTCAGGCATCAGCTGCCTCGTGCTCCAGGTGCCGGACCCCCCCCGTAGCTGGAGGTATATTAATATTGCTATGTGATACGGCCGCTCTCTCTGCTCTGCAGGCACAACACACCAGAACTAGGGCAACTTTTTTTTTTTCCTCAACCTCATCAGCACACCCTGCTAATCTAGGCGAGTCACCCCAACAGCCCTCGCAATGATTAAGCTGGGTGTAATGAGCTCTGTAAATCCTGGGTGTCCCAGCAATTCCTTCTGCTCTTCCTGGTGAGGGGATGTGTAACAGACTTGTCATCGGGAGGCTCTGAGGGCTCGTGTTGCAAGGAAAAACAACCCAGACTTGGCAGCTGGCTTTGCTGTTTTGGGGTCTCTGCGCAGACAGGGAACGAGCCCGTGTCCCGGCTCGTATGTCTTAGCTCCAAATAACCGCGCCGGGACGTCAGGGCTCTGCCTGTGCAGCTGCCAGGCAGCGATTTCGGCATTGCTATTCCCTCGCCCGAACTGCTGGAGTCTGGGGGAGAGCCAGCGCGGCCGCAGGCAGAGGTGGAGCTGGGGGTCCGCGCCGAGCTCCGGCAGACGAAGGACGCCAGGATAGAGCCCTGCACGGAGGGACTTTGCTCCATGCAGGATCCATGGGGCTGGGTCCACGTGGCCGTTGCAGCCTGGCTGGGCTGTGCTATGCCCGACGGGTTTGGGAAGGGCGTGCAGGCAGTTATCTAACAGCCAGGGTGTGTCTGGCACAACCCCAGCCCAAGGGCACCCTGCTTCTCCCACCACCGCCGCCGCCCAGGAGGCACCCTGCAGCCCTCCAAACCCTGCACCCTACCTCCTGCTTCGGCCCTCCGCAGCCCCACGTGGGTGCTGCGTGGCTGCTCCCAGCCCCGACACCCCAAGCCCGGCTCCTTTTCGTGGCCAGGGGGGCTTTGTGTTTTCACGGCAGGGGCCTGCCCGCCAAGCTGGGCTGGAGGTGGAGGGGAGGACTGGGGTTACTGGGCTGAACTGCAACTCCTGCCTCACCACGCCGGGTCTCTTGGTGCAACAGGCAGCTGCCTCACCAAGAGCCTTTATAACGTGTCTGTCTGCATCCAAAATCTGTGACTTGTCCCCTGTTCCACAGTCTGTTTCCGGAAGCAGAAACTCTGTAATTTCCAGTCTAGATGTGTCTGTGGCCAATTTATTTCCATTTTTTTCTTCTGCTAGCCTTGTCTTAGCTTAAACAACAGTGCTCCTTCCCCCAGCGTTGCTGTACAGCCAGCAAATCTTCCCAGCCCCGGTTAAGTGAACCAGCCGAGCCCGGTGAGGCCTGTCCGCAGCGCCTGGGTTACCCCTGCCAGGGCCGCCACGCCGCTGCCGCAGAGCTTGCCCCGCTGCGGCTGGAGCGAAGGGCATCGCGCCTCGTGCGCCGTCGGCTTCGCTGTGTGATAACGGGCTCCCTGCTTGCGCTCGTGGTCCTCGTCCTCCGGCCCGGCCTCCTCTTCCCTGCCTTCTCCTGGGCTGTGCAGGAGGGCACTGCTATTTCCGATTGCTCTCGGAAAGTCCCGATGTCTGCGGGCGGCGTTTGTCTTTCTCCTGGCCGCACCACGCTGGTGGCTAATAGCCACCTTGTGATTAACCTCCTTCGTCCAAGCCTTTCTCCCACTTCGCTCCTCTGAGCAGAAGAGCCTGCAGCTGAGGCTCGGAATTCTTGTGAGGAGCCTGGGAGACCTCTCACTTTAATCCAGAGAGGGAAGGGAGGAGAAATGAGGTTTGGAGGCTAATTCTGGCAGCATCAGGCACAAGAAAGATCAAAAACTCAGGGCAGGAGTACAAGAGAGGAGGGAAGCTGTTGCGTGCATGCTCCTGGAACCCCCTGACAGTCCTGCTCCATGCATACTGCACGTTATTTCTGTACCTACTTAAATTAAAACCAGCCTTGTCTTGCGGACGCTGACTGGAGCCAGGCAGTTCTTCTCCCCAGGGGAGAATCCAATTTTCACTCCATCTAGCTTGTGTTTTTGACCTGGAATGACTCTTCTTTTTTATATTTAACAAACGCTCCCTCCGAGCCTTGTACCGTGCCGCAGTGCTGCCTGCGGCATCGCGGCACACGCGTGCTCCGAGGCAGGAGACCGGGAGCGGGCAGAGCGCTTCCCTCTGATCCGACTGCCCGCACGGCAGAGCCGCGCTGCCGGGGCTGGGACAGACCAAGCCCCGAATGCCTGGAGGTGCAGCTGGACCTGCGTGTCTGTAGTACTAACGGGTTAGTTACACCTCGGAGGTGCTATCTGCCCGTCTAAATGGCAACTAAAGGCACAACAGCTGCTTCCCAGAGGTGCTTTCCATTCTGTAGCACGGCTCTCGGTGCTGAGCACGGTGCACAGCTCCTTGCTCCTGAGCCTTTCTTACGGACCAACCTGCCAATCCCGTAAATATTATCTATCTGAGGCTCAGCAGACACAGTGGACTCCCGACTGGGAGGAGACTAAATGGGTTTGAAGTATTTATTCACTTCTGAGTCCTTAAAAACCTCTGCTTGCTCTTTTGCGAGCGTTAACCGGAGTGACTCATGATCCATAGCCATGCGGAGTGCCGTACGCCATGAGCAGCGGCAGACAGCAGCAATATTTCGCTAATCTCCATGAGTCCGTGCTATTCTGGGTGTCTCTTTTTCCAGCAAGAGGAGAGGTTTATATAATTCGAGGGCAAAGCCAGCCTGTTTTGAGCCACCTCCGTAACAGCTCTCAACAGCAATTAGTCACCGCTTACTAGACATGATGTACCTCGCTAGCCCAGCGTTCCTGCCCTCGCCCACGGGGAGTTACGGACCAGCTGCCCGAGAGCAACGTGTTTCTTTCTTAATCCTGTGACTCCACAGTTAATCAATCCGAGATAGGCGAGTAAATAAGTCAGTCATTCAAGACTGATGCAGGAAAGGACAAATGTTTTAATAAGTGCAGCCCACTGTTTGTGTGTATTACGCACCAGAGCCACGGAGGATGTGGAGGAGGGAACCCTGAGCTGGAGGATTAACTCCTGTCGGCAAGCGTTTGGCTCTGGCTCTTTGGACATCCCCTGGTCCCCACCGGTGCTGCCCTCCCCCAGGACCGGAGAGGACGGGCGCGTTCCCACGGAGCCAGCGCAGTACGAGCACGGTGAATGTGCTTGGCATAGATGTCCCCAGGCACCGAGACACTGGGGTTTGGCTGCCACCGTGGGTACAGAGGGGGACAGGCTTATTTTCCTCATCCTGGGATAAATGAGTGAGGTTCCCTCAGTGTGTTTGGTGAGTCTTGCCGGATGGCAGCTCCCGATGTGCTGACGTGCCGACGAGCGCGAGGGAGAGCAGCGGCCAGCGGGGACCCCGCTTGTGTGCTGATGCTGTTGCACAACTTCCCCACCTCCAAACGGCGTCCTGAGACCTTGCACCCAGAACCCCCCAAGGGAAGCCTACCTTCTGCCAAGGGGTTTGGTTTTTCTTTTTAATGGCAAATTAAAAAAATACCTTCTATCTAAAGCAAAGCCAGAGAGTATTCAAAATTTAATAGCAATCAGACTCCTAGAGCAGCGGCTTGAGTAAGAAAGCAGCCACACACACAGGCTTCCAGGGCTCAGCTCACATTGTACCACCAAAATAAACCCTCAGATTAAATGTACACCCGCTCGCAGAACATCGCGCTGGCAGGCTTCTCCGTCTCTCTGGCCCACTGCAAGTCTACCCTGCGGGGCTCTGGGCTCGCTGTCTACCCTTGCCTCTCCGGAGGGTCAGGGTCCCATGCAAAAGTTGTTAGAGTGATCCTACGTTTCATTCTTAACCAAGAAAATAAGCACTGTGCAAATAAAGCAGAATGTAGTTTTTTAAGCCTTTGAGTCCTGAAAAGCTGTTGCAAACTAATCCTCCTCGCACTTGCCCAGATGCGCTGTGGCACCAGGAGCGGAGGCTGGAGGGGGGTGGAAAAGCAATACAGGATGACTTGTTTTCTATGAGCTGAATTCCAGCTTTGCACTCCAAATCCCCGTTTTTATAGACTTTTCCGCTGAAGTCTGCTCCTGCCCTGGGCATGCCTGTGTAACCGCTCCTCTCTCTGCATTCCTTAGATTCTTCTTCCGCTTGAGACGCTGGATTGAAGAAGAGGTCTGAGGTCCTGGTGGAGAAGGGGAGGTGAGGAGGAGGAGATTTCCCTTGGACTCTAAGCCATCAAACCAGAAAACCAAGCCATGTCACAGGTCATACAAAACCACGTGTTGCGTGTTGGACAGACCGTGTGTGTTTCCTCGCCGGAGGAAAGCAAGAGCTTGCACCCGGTGGGGTACCCGGGCTGCTCCGGGCTGCCGATGAATTACAGTTGCTACTCAACGGAGGGCTGGGCTGACCCGTCCGTGATGGTGCACGCCAACACACGCCTGCTTCCCAGCAGAGGGCTGTACGGAGCCCACCCCGTGTTTGAGCACGTGGCTGCTCACATGCAGGGGAAGGGGCAGCAGGATACCTCTTTGGAGAGACCCACTGCCCCGTATCAGTCAAAGAAGGAGGAAGATCCCAGCGCGGATCCTGAGGCTCACCTGGTGTCTCCTACCTTGGACGTATCAATAGAGCGTCTCAACCAGCTGATCCTAGAAATCGATCCGACCTTTCAGCCGCTCACGTACAAGCCGGCGAAGGATGCAGTCCAACCTGCTTCTCAGGGTGACGCTGCTGCCACCAAGAAACAAGATCCGGAGGCAATAGGTGAGGCAAAAGGTGCTGGTCGTGCGGTGGAGCCAGCAAAGCTCAGACCTAGTGAAAACTGTCTGCAAGGGGCAGAGTGAAAGTCCGGGGTAGAGAGGTTGGGCACGCACCAGGTCCTGCGCTCCCGTGAAGGGCTGGAAACGGGCAGCGGTGATGCCCCCCACCATCCCCGGTGGGATCAGTGTGGGATTCTGTCTGCTGACGTCAGGGCTTCATGAGAAGGAGCAGGAGGACAGGCTGCGTGCCCAGGCTCTCTGCCTAACTCGTGTGCTGAGGTGGCCCCGGTCTGACTGCTTTTCAAATGTCTCGTGTCCAGCTAGCTCAACAGGATCCAAAAAACAGGGAGAACAGCCTTAATTCAACCTGATGTTTGTGTCCCTGTGTTTGGAGAAAACATTTCTCATTAGAAATGGGACCTGTAGTGCTCAGAAAATGCCTGATCCGAGTTATTACCAGCAGTGACTGGGGACAGGCACTGACCTCTGGATGCGATGCCTGGAGCGTGCTTACCCTCGCAGCAGAGCCCCGGTTCTACCAAAGGGCAGCGGAGCCTTTCCCAGGGTCATACTTGACCTGTGGAAGCACAAGGATTTGAAGCCAGATTTCCAAAGCCCTGTACCGATCGTTACACAACCGTCCCGTTTAAATCTTCCCAGTCCTTTTGCCAGGGAAATTCTTCCAGGGTTTGCGCGCTCCTCCAGCAGCATACCTGGCATACACAAGGCAGAACATCAGCAGCGCATACCAACCCCCTCTTTCTGCTCTCATGCCTGGGTGCCTTACGTGAACCCTTTTGCAACACTTCTCTGTCATCCCTGCAATCCAAAGCTGCGCTGTGTGTGCTGCTGCTGATCCAAGCACTCTCTGCCTGTGGCTTTGCAGCGTGTTAGCTGCTCAACACGCCGCGCGCAGGGTAACACCAGCAGACAGCGTGTTGCACGCCGCTGCAAGCGTTCTGGTGCACCAGAGGACAGATGTGTGATGTGTTTAGGTGCCTAAAGATACAGTCTCGTTGCTTCTGAAAAGTCTTATTGCCTATCTGTGTCTTTAGACACCGAAATACCTTGAAAATCAGTCCCCAGGCCTCTTTGCAGAGCAAGGTCAAATGAGAGGATGTTAAAGGCATGAAAAGAAGTCTGTTCTCCCTGAGCCCTTGTGCAAACGTCTGCATGAGGAAGGTGGGGTTGGAGGACAAGGGCACTGAACTGCAGCGCTGGCAGGTGTGAGGGTCCCGATGCTGCAACGGGGAAGTCAGGGAGTGCAGGGGCCGGAGCGGCACGAGCACGCCGGGGGGCTTGGGCAATTCTGGAGCAGATGGCATCCCTGCTTCCCGCTGGGATGGAAGGGGGTGGCCGTGCAGATGAAGTACCGTGACAAAGTGCAAGTTCAGCCCTTGGCTCCTCAGACTAGACTTGGGAGGCAGTTAGATGCTTCTCCTTCAGGCATCACCCAAGGGCTGGAGTCCCGAGCAGCTCAGCAGGTAGCGTGTTAGTGGTTTTGAAAAGCTGGCTCCAAGTGTGGAACTGAACATCTGGAAATCTGGCCCGGAATTCAGTGGGAAAAGCCTCACTTTAGCTTTCATTCTCTTTTAACAGCTCCTCTTTTTTTATGCAAACTTCCTACTGCTGCCCAGCACTCCCCATTCACCCACCTCCTCCTGCCGCAGCCGTGCGACCTGTGCGTGTGCCGCTGCGTGTGCGGCTGGAACGTGGAAATGCTCCCACTAGGTTCCTGCCTCCCTGTCCTCCCCTCGGCCGGGCACGGCTGCACGGAGCCCCACCACGCTTTCCGAATAATTCCCACAGCCCGCCGTTGTGCCCAAGGTGCAGTCAGTTGGTGTGAGAGCTGGCAGGAGAGCGATGGTGCCCAGATTCCACGAGAGGGGCTTGTTCTTGTCTAGTGGAAAACAGGAGGAGGGCTTTTAACGCAGCAGATGCTGTGGCAATAGGAGACACGGTCGTGACAGTCGCACACTCCCTCTGGTACTTGTTCCCGGAGGAGAGGAGAGCGTCTCAGCTTGCGTGACAGCCAGGCTCCGTGTTTGCAGCACTTTTGCCACTCCTTGGTGCTGAAAAACTTGCCAAGGTCGTGAGCAAATATTTGAGGTTTAACCACACCTGATAAGCCGGAGCAAAGGCAGAAAAGTAGGAGGCAAAGGGCCTCGTTAGCCCAGGGTGCAGATGCTTTTCAGTTATTTCTTTAAAGGACAATTAAAATCTCCTTTTTTTTCCCCTTTTGAGAGAGACATTGACAAAAAGCATCCGGCCAAGAGCTTGCTGTAAGGGTTTGAACGCTGATACCAGAACCACGTGGCTCCGCAGCCTTTCTGAGCACGGGCTTTGGAGGAGCTGCTGCTGGCGGCCAGTGGCAGTAAGGGTGTGGAGGGGGAAGGCTGCGGTTCTGGCTCCTTCCCGTGCGTGGTCCAGCTGCGTCCCCACTGGGGACCAGCCCTTCTGGCTTACCCGGCGCCTCCTCGGCGGCTCTCCGCTGGCCGTGCCGATCCAATCCAATCCCGGGATCGACGTAGGGAAGGGGCTCAGAGAGTAACTTTTGTACAGACTTGGGTTTTTCCTGCTCGTCGAGCTTTATGCCCCGGAGGTCTGGTTGTTCTTGCAGTAAACAGGGTCTGCAGTGCTTGGCAGCAGAGTCAGCTGCTCCGCGCCGGCCAGCTACCCTCAACCGGCAGGTCCCAGGGCAGGAACGAGTCACCTAACATCAACTGCCAGGGAGCTCAGGGCTGTTAGGAGGAGTTTTTCATTGCTGCAGCAAAAAAGTTTTCCTCTTTGGAAACACCTTTAAGAAGGGGAACTTTCCTGAGCTCCATGGCAGGGCAAGAACCAGGAGCTGAAAACAAAGCTGGGCACGTTCAGACTAGAAAAGAGGTTCACGCTTCTAGCAGTGGAGGTGATTAACCACTGGAACAGTTTCCCTGGGCAGGTGATGAATTCACCATCGCTGCAAGCGCTTAAATCAAGTCTGAATGTCTCTTGCTAAAAGGCATCTTCTAGCTCAGCCAGAAATTATGGCCCCGTTCAAGGAACCCGGTGACTGACATGCATTGGGCACCGGGGAGCCAGGCACCCCCTCGTCCTGGCCGTGAGGTTTCACTGGAGGAGTTGGAGCAAGTGATGCTTCATCAGATGTGTTACCTTACAAATAATGGCGAGCAAAGGGGCTAGGAGATGCCCTGCCACCCTGGGTGTGAATGGAAGAGCAGAAACAAACCCACAGCAAGGCACGGGCACAGAAACTGCCTTGGAAATTATTTCTCTGAAGGGATTTGTGCGGGATGGGAGAAGGGAAGGGAGAGCAGCCGGCCCCTGCTCTGGGCTGTGCGCTCGCTGCTGGCATGGCCGGCCCCGTAGCTGACACCTATAGAGCCTGTAGCTGCCCTTGTCCCACACCGCTTCCCTCTGCCTCCCGCTCCGCAGCCACAGTGCAGACGCTGTGGATGTCCGGCTGTGCCTGGGGGGCAGGTGACGTCCCCCTCCTCCTCAGCCCAGCCAGCTCAGAGGGTGTGCAGGACCACGCGCCTGCTGCCGTAGGCATCCTCCGAGCCTGATGTCATCCCTGGGGGGGAGCAGCCAGATGTTTTTCTCTTGAGTCAGGTACAAACAGAGCGATGCTGGAGGAAACACCCTCCCTCGCTGCAGGTCTCGGCAAGCACCGGCTGTGCAATGCTGGCGAGGAGGGTCTGTGCAGTCAGACGTGACCGCGTGTAACCCCTCTTGCCTGGGAGCCTGCCCGCACTTGGGTGGGTGACCGTGACTTGGCGTCCGTCAAGAAATCAGCCCTCATGGGGTCTTAACAAAGGCCAGCGTTGGGCCATGGGGGACTCTCTGCAGAGCCCGGGGGTCCTCCTCCGGGCCCAGCAGCCCTGCAGGGCATGCAAACCTGAGCCAAAATTAATAGCGAGAAGAACAGAGATGCATGTGTCCCATAGAGCTTAGCTAACGAACCTGACTCAAACACTGAATCACTAACGACCTCCTCTTTCCTCCTCCAGACATTAAATACATAGAGATGACGCCAAGCAGAGCCACGTGTACCGAGGTGCTGCAGGGCTCCCCCAGCCCTTCGGGCACGCCGTTCTCGAGGTCCCCCCAGGGCAACGGCTTCCTGCCCCAAAAAGGGGGACTCAGAGGCAACTACAGCACCAGTGGCAGCGTGGTTTTCTTGAGCCCACCCAGACCCGCGAGCCCCCGGTCGGCCGCCCCGAGCTGCGCTGCCTCCCCGACCTGCAGCATCGCTGTCCCCCAGCAGTGCGCGGCTGGCCAGACGGACAGCATCTCCTACGGCCCCGGGGCTCTCGGTGCCTCCCTGGGCTTCGACAATTTGCTGAAGCCCGTGCACGTGGTGAGGGCCCAGCAGAGGAGCAGCTGGGTCTCCCTGCTCTCCACAAGCCCCGGCTCGGACACCAGTTACATCCTTGGAAGGTAAATGCCACCCTGTGTCCAGTCTTGGGATGATGATGGGGAGGGAAGGGGTGCAGGGCGGTTACCCCAGGTCCCGCTGTCCAAAACCTCCTTCCTCGGGCTGGCAGCCGATGCCCGGCAGGGCTGGCGCAGTCGCTGAGGTGGGCTGTGCATCGCACCCTGGCTAAACAGCCCCGCTGATCTCCTCCTGCTCTCTGGCTCCCTCTTGCAGCAGCACCCACTCGCTCCACAACGACGACTCGGATGCTCACCCCGTTGCCTGCTGCTCCGCTGACTGCCCATCCCCTGCCAGCTCCCTGGGCAGCCCCTGCCCGCCTTCCCCGAGCCTCGGGTCTCACTCTGGAGAAGCTTTTGGCCTGCATCCCCACCAGCCCAGGACAGCCTACTCCACCAAAGCCAACATCTCCCCATCCCAGAAGGGACAAGCCAGCAGCTGCCCCCCCTCCATCCTCAACGCCGCAGCCGACATCCCGGTGCTGCTGGTGAACGGGTGCCTGGAACAAGAAGATGCATCTTCCAGGCTGGCCAAAGCCCCCCCAGCCTCTGTCAAGCAGAGTCCCCCTCCCAGCTGCAGCCCGACCTTGAGGCTCGGTGGCCTGAACAACGCGCTGTCGGCACCAGCGCTCTCCTGCGTCTCGGACAGTAAGTCACGTCCCTGCCATAGGGCAGGTCTTGGGGGGGGGGGCGGAAAGGAGCTGCAGAGCCCAACAGCTGCCAGGAAAGGGGGGGAGAACACTGGTTTCTACTCTGGTTTATCTGTGGGTTACAGTCACGAAGGACAGGAGGTCCTTGCTGGGGTTGGAGATCCTCAATGTGTCTCCACAGGGTTGCAGGGCTCCACGACGGTCTCCAGCTCTTTGCTGATGACCTGGCATTAGCCACGGTGTTTTGCCCACCAGGGTTTCTGCTCAGCAGGCAGAAACGCTCTGGTCCCCTCAAGGAGATGCAGAAACACGTATTTATAGCACCTGAGAATGGGGACAATAATTCTGTCATTTCATACTTGCCTGTGGGCCCAGAACTGGTGGGGAGGAGGGGTTAGGGTTCCAGTTTGCTCTGGAGGACATCTAAAGATACCAGCGTTCATGAGGTCCCTCATTCAAGGGCACACACTAGGGCTATTGTTCTCTGGAGGAGATCAGCAGAGGCAGCTCTCCGGGCAGAGGGCTTTGATTGGGATTCTCATGGGAAAAGCAGGAGAGCTTTGCGGGTCAGATCCTCAGCTGGTGTAAATCCCCATGGTCCAGTGGACTCGGGCAGGGTTGCGCAGACTGGGACTGCTGGGAGATCCCATGCGCTGCCTTTCTGTGCTCCATCGCAGCCTGCCAAGAGAGATAATCATGTGGAGAATGAATTGTTCTGAGGAGCGGGGAGGAAGCTCTGATCAAAAGGATTGAAAAAAAACCCAAACTTCAACCCTGGCCAGCTTGAAAGATAAATATCTTTGCTAGGGCTCTTTCCCTTCTCAGCGATGTCTGCTGGGAAGGTCTTGCAGGTCCCTCGCTGGCCTTGATGCCATAAGGTCTCTTGCAGGTCCCCTCAAGGCTGGGCAGCCGACCATGAAGTTTGTGATGGACACATCGAAATACTGGTTCAAGCCGAGCATAACCAGGGACCAAGGTAAGGCAGTAAGTGTCTCTGCCGGGATAACCCCATCTCAGACTTGCTCTCAGCAGGACTGCAGGCTGGAATTTGCCACCCCACAGCACCTCAGTCCAGCTCTTGCCCGTGCTGAGGTCCTGCAGGGACACGATGGTGGCAATTCAAAGCGTACTGGGGGCTGACACGGGTGGAGGGACCCACTCACAGGTCTAGGGGAAGGCTCAGAAACCCAGGCTATGCCACGGCCCCTCCATCCCCCCTGAGTCCAGCAAAGCTTCTCCCGCCACTGACTGTGCTGCTGCTCAGCACGGCCCGCGCAGGGGCTGGCTCTGTCCTGGGGACCCAGGGCACCCAGGGGACCGAGCCCTCAGACTGCAGGGGCACTGCAATCGGTTCCCCTCACGAGGGACGTGCGCGTCCTCAGCAAACGCTCTTGAGTATTTCTCGTTGCTGCCAAGGAACGACTCCCCGCGAGAGCATCGGCCGGAGGTGAAATGCAAAGCGGGGAGGTTCCACCTGTTTTACTTGGCTGAGCCTCCGCCTGTGCTTTGACAGCGATCCAGCTGCTGAAGGACAAGGAGCCAGGCACATTCATTGTGCGGGACAGCACGTCGTACCGGGGGTCTTTCGGACTGGCGATGAAGGTTCCTGTCTCTCCATCCGGCAGCCAGACAGGTACAGGGTCTCGCTCGGAAAGGTGGGGTTTGCTTCGGGGATTTAACTGAAACCAGTTAAACTAAAGCAAGCTGAGAAGCCGCAGGATTCAGGTTGCCCGAGTGATGCTGCCCATCCCCGTGCAGACAGAGCAGAAGCTCCAGGGGATGCCCCGGGGCGAGCAGGGGAGGGCAGGGGTTAAACAGCTGCGGTCATGCTGATGCCGTCTTCAATCCCGCTTTCAGGCGATGACAGCAGTGACCTCATCCGGCACTTTCTCATCGAGTCCTCTGCCAAAGGGGTGCACTTGAAAGGAGCCAGCGAGGAGCTGTATTTCGGTAAGGATGGTGCCATCGCCCGCAGCAGCCTGCAGCCCTGCAGTGAGGGTGCTGCACACCCGCCCGCACAGGGACCCTCCGCCCCGGCTCCTGCCTGCATGTCTCTGCCAGGGAGACTCTGAAAGTAGTGTCCAAACCAGGAACATCGGGTGGGGGTTAGAAAACCCACTTTTGTTGCTGTGAGGCCCCAAACAGTCCAGCTTAACCCCCTCTCCCTCCCCCCCGAGGTCCCTGGGACACTGTCGCATGGCCAGAGGCGCGTGGGTGGGAGATTTCAGGCTCTGCCCCCGCCCCCCCAACTTGCGGTTCTGTGTTGCAGGGAGCCTCTCTGCCTTCGTGTACCAGCACGCCATCACCCCGCTGGCACTGCCCTGCAAGCTGAGCATCCCCACCCAAGGTAGGTGTCAGAGGCAGGAGAGAAGCTGCGAGCTGGGCTGGGGAGATGGGGACGGTCCCGCAGCGGGGAGGGGGCTGAACCGCCCGCGTCCCCCACAACGGGGCTGATTGCCCCGGCTGAAGGTGGAGCAGGGACCTGCAAGACTCGGGTAGAGTATGAGATGGTGGTGACCTGCTTCTGCTGGGGATGGAGGGTGGTCAGCAGAGCAGCAGGGAGCAGAGACCACTGAAGGTGGGCAAGGAAAGGGGGAGTGGGGAGAACAGAGATGAACAGAGCCGGGAGAGGGAGATGGAGGACAATTAAACTAATTACTGCTCTAAACCCCCATGATTTAAGAGGTCCTGGGCCTTTGGGCTTCTTGTGAGATAAGGAATTTCACCCAATGCGAAGTGGTGACACAGCAGTGCTCCTGTCTGTCGTTTGTGCAGATCTTGCTGATGGAGAAGACAGCCCCGACTTCGCTCCTGAATCCCCACTATCCCTGGTGAAGAAAACTGCTGGTGAGGAAAGGAGCAGGCTGCTGTCCCAGGGGACACTCGAGTTTCCAACAGCTAGAGCTCTGGGGGTGCACCCATGCTTTGGGCTTCAGTCCTTACGTATCAACCACAGGGCTCTATTTTTTGATGTCATCCATTCTGACACCACTGACAGCAGAAGCTGAAAAGCCGGCGCTGTCTTTGGACCCGTGCAGAACAGCAGGTCACCCCAGTGCTTCTGTGGGTGCCAGGGCAATGTCCCCCTCCTGGCTTTATCACCAGGTTGGAGACACCCACGGGTTTTCTTCACATCCTCACATCATGGGCCTGCAAGGGAACCCGATACTTTTAGAGACAAGAGACTTTTGGTCCTCATGATAGTGAAGTGAAGTTTGAAAAGACAGTTCTTGAGGTCCCAAGGCTGATAAAAGACCCACAATTTTAAATAGCCCCTGAATTTTAAGCCTTTCTCCTATTTGGCCTCAACCAGGGAATCAAAGTGATGGGCACCGAACATCTGGAGTTTGTAGGAGAGGGATGGGGCGGTCAGGGGCTGGTTAAATTGCTGAGAGACCTGATGGGAGACGCGTGGAAACTGCACAGCAGGACCGGGAAGGGTCTTCGCTTCTCTTCTGTGCCTGGGTGCCCCCAGCCTGGGCGCAGCGGTGGGTGGGCTGCAGGTGAGAGCAGAGAGTGAGAGGCAGGAGACCGTGGGGATGGGTCACGGCACAGCCAGGGGAGTCAGGAACCGCTTTGTTTTGTTGGAAATTCTGAAAAATAAGTTGGCAAGCTGAAAAGTTTAGTTTGACCCAGAATAGCCCTTTAAACAGCTCAATCAGCCTGAAATGTCATGTTTTAGGTTGGCCTTCAGCCGTTAGTTGGCTTGGGGTATTTCTGCTTTTCATTAAAGGAAATATGTAATAAACAGAAAAAAAATCCAAATGTGACATTTAGAAACCGGAAATTAAATACTTTGACTTTTAAAACAATTAGTACAAAGAATTAAAGTAAACCAAAATAAATTTGTAAAGAATTTCTGAGTCACCGGATCTTTCATTTTCATCAAAACAAATCTGACCCACGTACACGTGTCCGGTTCTGCAGGATGATGCTGGAAACCCGGCCCTGGACCCGGCACCGCTGCGCTCGGCGCCTGCACGTGCTCAGCACCGCGAGACGCCGGTGTGATGCCGGCCCCGTGCTGAACCGGGCTCTGTCCTGTCCTTGCAGTGTGCAACGTCTTGTACCTCAACTCGGTGAACATGGAGACGCTCACGGGAGCCCCGGCCATCCAGAAAGCCATCTCCTCCACCTTCGAGCTGGAGACACTGCCCACACCCACCCTCGTGCACTTCAGAGTGAGCGAGCAGGGAGTCACGCTGACGGACATCCAGAGGAAGTAAGAGCCGCCCGGGGAGGGTCAGGATGGGGCTCCCGGGCTGCTGCCGCGACCACGGGCTCACCAGCGGCGAGGTGCAGGGGAGAGTTAAATGGAAGTGCAGCTCGCCCCACTCTCTTCTTGTCTCTCAGCCTGCCAATGTGCACGTCAAGAAAAACTAGCCTGCGAGGCCAAATCTGTGTTGCAATCCAGGGATGGACTTGATCCCTTCCGTTCACAGCACAGGGCATGACGCTGCTTTACGTGAAGTCTCAGCAGCGGGAAGCAGGAGCTGGCTGAACCCAAGAGCTGCCCGCGCTTTGCCAGCTCCAGCTCAGCAGCCGGCCCCGGGGAGCGGGACCCCCACGGCCCCCGTCCCCACACCCCCGTTCCCAGCAGCCACAACAGTTTGAGCAGGGCTTGAATTTGCAAATGCCTGTTTCTCCCCGGGCACTTTCCTCTAACGCCACGCTCTCCTCCTCCTCTCCCCTCGACAGGGTGTTTTTCAGGCGACATTACCCCTTGGCTGCCATCAGGTTTTGCGGGATGGATCCTGAGAACAGAAAGTGAGTTATCTGTCGCTCTGCGGGCTGAGGGTGGCCGTGCCGGTCGGAACCGCCGCGCAACACCCGCTTCCCCCGCGGTTCCCAGCGCGGCTCCGCTGCTCCCGTCTCTGCACCGCTTAAAATCCCACATCCCAACCACGGGCTGTGCATCCCCTGCCCTGGGCTTAACGCGTGGGGGGGTTAGCTAAATAGAAACCTCGACTCTGCAGCTGATGGAATGAGTTAAATATCACTCTTCTGAGCAAATCCAATTCTGTTCTTCCCTCAGGTGGCAGAAGTACTGCAAGTCCTCGAGGTAAGACCTGCGCAGGGACCTCCCGCAACCAAAGCGTGCCGGTGGAAACCTGGGTGGGGAGACGCTGCTTTGGCCCAGCCTCGCCTCTCCGGCGGGTGCATTGCGAAGTTTTGCAGAACAGCAAAGAATCAAAGCTGAAAAATGAAGAGGGGATGTGATAAAAGTTAACGTGGTGGCAGGACGAGACGTGGGATAGATGGGTGAAGCTTTATGGGGGGTTTTGCTCTGTGGGTTTTGACCGGAGGCTTGGCTGAGCCCAATTCTCCGCATCCCCTCATGTAGAAAGCCCCCGTCCAAATCCATCAGCCTTCCCAGTGACTCGCTTGCTCTGAGCTCAGGAAGTGAGTTTATATCTGGCTCTACCTTGCGTTACAGAAACTTTTCACAGCTGAGGAAGCCTTGCCAGAAACACTTCTCTCGGCTGTTTTGCTTCCAAGTAAACGTGATTGGGGAGCGGGCCAAGGTGGAATTGCTGGAACTGGGATTTTGCTTTGCGGCCGGGGCTAGTTTAAGCGTATTCCTTTGGGTTCCTGGATGCAAACTACATAAGGCGCTCTCTCCTTTTTCAAAGGATCTTTGGGTTCGTGGCCAAAAACCAGACAGATTCGGAGAACCTCTGTCACCTGTTTGCAGAATACGACACCGTGCAGCCAGCGTCGCTTGTCATCGACCTTCTCTGCAAGCTCCTGCCAGGCCCGTAGAGGACAGAAACCCCAGGACAGCTCAGGGCTGGCAGCTGCCCACATGCTGCCGAGCCGCTGCTGCCCACCTTTTCCTGCTTCTGGGTTGCATTTTGGCAACAGCTCATATTTATACTTTTTTGTTACATACACCTCAGTTAAAAATTTTTATGCTCTGGTGGGATGAGATGTTTCTCCCAGACCATCCGTAGAGCATTGCATGGCAGCGCTTGCCGCGGTGGCCAGGATGGGGCTGCGGGACGGGAGCTGTGCTCACCATAGGGAACCGCCGCCTCCCTCAGCTGGCGTGCACCGCTCGCTTTTCTCTGGAGGACTGAAATAGTCCGGCTGAGATTTCTACCGGCAGCGGGGGGTTACCTGGCTCGGGGCGCCCAAGCCGAGGCACGTTCCATGGAGCTGAGCTCCCGGCTTCGGGGACTCGGCCCTAACACCCCCCCCAATGCTGCAGAGGGGGGGAGGTCTGGTGTGGGCGGGGGGATTCACCTCCCCGACGATAAATCAGCATCAGGAGGGCAGTTTTGCAAATCAAAGCATGTAAAATCACTAGGCTCTGCTGAAAAACCCTGCTTCCTTCGAAGAGCAAAGAAGCGTCAAAATGCAGCTTAAATGGTAAATTCTCCTGCCCTTTTTTGCAAAGCGGGGTTACAGGCTAGCTCAACCTCCAGGCATCGCGGCAAGCTGAGAAATAAATGTTGACATTTTCATGACAGTAAAACATTGGGTTTTTGGAAATGACTTGCATGAATTTGGGCCAGATCCTCAGATGACGTAAATTGGCGCAGCCTCGTGGAAATCAGTGCTGTCGTGATTTACACCAGCTGAAGATTCAGCTCTTGCTGTAATCTCGGAGTGGGGTAGAGCAGCTCTGAGTTCACCATACAGCCGTGTCCCTCAGCACTCGCTTCCCTGGTGCCTCTACGTTGTTTTAATTTTGGACCTTGTGCTAACAAACCCTGCTTAGGGGTATTTTCAATAAAGCAGCGGATCGTTTATCTCACCACAAACACTGCAGAGATGTTAGCAACTGAAATACGTTACTCCGCTCTCTTACGCTGCCAAGCATATGCATGCGTTGCACAGAAAGAAAAACTCGCTCTCCTCCCGCAAGGCTGCGAAACGGCATCCAGCTGCAACAGCTCTTTGGCAACGATAAAAATGGATATCGGAGTTACTGCCTGGGGCGGGGGGAGCACCCGACTCCAGGAGGAGAAACTAAGGGCTTCGTGTCCCCCCCCACCAGACTGTCTCCCCTCAGCTCTGCTCAGCCGCATCCCAGCACCCAGCCGGGCTCTGAGCCTGTGACCCCGCGGGCTCTGCGTGCCCCAGAGTGCTGCAAAGCATCAAAACCTCCCCAAGGTCCAGGGCAGCTCGGGGAAGGGTGGGGGGATGCGGCTCAGCCTCAGCGCCCCTGGGCTTGTGCACCCCCGGCCCCGCTGCGTGCGGCCCCTGCCTGGCCCCAGCCCCACAGTGACCCCCAGCCCCCCCACGGGGTGTGCAGGATGTGACCCGCTGCAGTGCGGGCTGCAACCGGCAAGGGGCCCCCGCACGACACCGTCCGTCCCTGCCCGCGTCCTGCCTGTGTCCTGCCTGCGTCCTGCCTGTCTGCTGGGAGCCATAAATAAGGGCAGAGCCGCTGATGCGCACGGAGCAATTTTCATTAACCAACACTTAATTAGCGCCGTGCCGACTGCGAGACCCCGGCCCTGGGACCCCGCAAACCAGCGCTGCTTTACTCCGTCGTGGTTATCGCGATGCTGTCCAGGCCGACAGCGATAAGCACAAAGGGAATATGAACACCCAAAGGCTTTGGCTCCAGATGGTGCTTTGGGGGGGTCGCGCTGCCGCCCCCGAGCCCGGACCCCTGCACGGTCACATCCAGCTCCCTTTCGCAGAGCTCGCTAGCCGCAGCCGGGAGGGTTCATCTTCTGGGGAACGGGGCGATGGCTGCTTCTCTCCACTTTGGGACCACTTTGGGACGGGGAGCGGCCCCATTGCCGAGCGCCATCTTCCACATATGGAATTTTTAGTTCATTAAAAACCTTTTTCCAGTGCAGCGTAGCTGGAGCACGGACCCAGACACCACGGGGACAGTTCAGCCAAAACCACCTGGATTCAGGAAAAAAACAAACAATTCTCTGAGCTTCTCGTGGCTTCCAAAGTTTGTCCCAGGCTTCCTGGAAGCGCGGCTCTTGGTTTTGGTTCCTGGGTCCGGTTCCAGCCATTTTGTAACCCAGCCCCTGTCCTGGCCAGGCTCGCGGGTTTGTTCCCAGCAGCCTCTGCCGCCAGCGAGTGATGCCCCACGTCCCCAACCACAGCAAGGCCACGAAAGCCACCGATGCTGTGGCGTGTGGCCAGGCTGGCCCTGGTGATGGGGACACGGATCGCACAGGTGACATGCACACAAAGCCCTGGTGGCAGCGGGACGGGCGACGGCGCGGTGGCCACAGGAGTTTCTGCACAGAAACGTCCTCGCCCTGCACAGGGGATGGGGAGCCACCGGCTGTTGCAGGTGGAGAGTGTGCAGAGCTTCGGTCTCCAATGAGACAGGGACCAGCTCACCCGGGACCCAGACCCACCACCGGACACTGCCGGGGGTCAGCATCACCGCCTGCCTCCCCATGCCTCCCCCATCCCGACACAACAGGGTCCTGCCGCTGCTGCCCGGCACAGCCCTGCCCGGGGGTCCCAGCCAGCAGCGCTTCCGGACATGTGGAGGGTTTGGTTTCCTCCTGTCACCGGCTTCCTGGTGACCTCCAGAAGAGGGAAAGGGCCGCAGCCCTCCCTCCGCCGCCAAGGATGAGCAGCGGTACATGAGGGAGCCGGGGGGGGGGGGGAAGGCGGGTTCCCCCCAGTCTGCAATCCCCATGGGAAGGGACAAACAGCCCCCCGGACCCCGTGGCACCAGCCCCCACGCTCCCGGCAGCCCGGCAGTGGCTTTGCCAAATGCACACACACGCACACACGTTTCTCCAGCCAAGTCGGTTCCCAAGCCCAGCCCGGTGTCCTCACAGCCGCCAGGCCAGGGGGCAACCGGAGGGGGGGGGGCCCCAAAGGAGAGCCTGGGGAGCCCCAGCCCTGGGCAGCCGTCAGCACAGGGCCGGGGTGCTGGGCCGGGCTCCAGGACAGCTGGCGTCTTCCCTGGTCCGGCTGCCGATCTGCTGCACCAGCAAATTACTGTGCTTGTCTATATTGGCTGCAGATGGCTGCCTTCGGGCCCAGCTCCTCCGGGGTGTTTGCACAACCCCGAGCACCGCCGGCCACGCGGCTCCAGTAACCGGAGCATCGGGCTGGCGCCGGCCCTGGACGACACCTCTGGCCCCGGTGAGTCACGACACAAGGGACCCAGCCATCCTTCTGCGACGTGACCCCAGGCGATGCCAGCCTCCATGGCGAGCACGTTTTCTGCAAACACTGTGAGAAAGCCGAGCCGTGGCCAGAAGCACCGGAGAGCCGAGAGGTGTGTGGCCGCTGGCATTCCCACACCTGGGCATCTCCCAGCTGCATCCCCTGACACCTTCCCAAAACACTGAGCAGAGCCGGTGATGCTCGGTACATACCAGCACCGGCATGCACACGCACACGTGTCGCAGGCTGCGGCTCTGCGAGGCTGGCGGCGTTGCCTGGCCACGAGCACGTCGCCCTGGCACAAGCCGGTGCCTGTCCCTGTCCTCCCCTGAACTTTGAAGCCCATCCAGCATCTCGTCCCAGCCTGGCACTGTCTCCGAGCCCCGGCGCTGCTCTGTGCCACTGCGCTGTGCCGCTGTGCGGGGCCGGCGGTGACGATCCTCAACGCCCTCACGGTGGCACGGAGCAGAGGCTGAGCTGAGACTCGTGAGGAGGCACAAAATCATTTGCTTCCCACCCCATCCCTGCTCAGCGTTGCTCTTCTGGAGGCTTTGCGGGTGCCTGGGTTTTTAGGGCTGCTGAACCCCAAACCCAGCACAGTGTCCCCCAGGCTGGGGGGCACCAGGTGCCCGGGTAGGGACAGTGCGGCTGAGTCTGTCCCCACGCCGCCGGGACGCCCAGCCCTGGCCCCCGAGCCCCACGGGCTGCGGATGATGCCGAGCTCAGGCAGGCGCTGGCCCCGCTCCCGCAGCCCAGTCCCAGGATCCACAAACCAGACGCTCTCAGCTCAGGCATTTTTTCCACTTCCAAGCTGCTGCAATCCAACCCCCCGCCCTCCCCTGCTCCCCCCCACCCCAGCCCCCCTTATCCTGCTCCGCAGCCGGCCGTGCCGCGGCCCCTGGCAGAGGACAGGCAGGTGGCTTTGGAGGTGGCCGAAGGGGATCCCTGCCCGGTGGGTGTGAGGAGCAGCCAAGGGCCCGGCCTGCGCCAAGCTGCACCCGGGGGACCTCGGGAGGGGAGCGGAGGGTCTCCTGGGGAGCAGGGACCCACGGGTGCTCCTGGGCGATGGCCCTTGCTGCCACCGAGGATCCCTCCCCGCTCACCCCGCCGGCAGCCAGTGCAGCCACGCTGCTCTCCCCCCCAGCGCCCGTTCCCCGGCAGCAGGCGGAAAGAAACCGTTAAATATTTTTGCTGGCAGCTCGGAGCCAGAGCCGTCCACAGCCGCTCGGCCGCCAGCCCCCGTAGCTACAGCAAACAGTCCCCAGCCAGGCTTTCGCGGCTGCACACCTCAAAGCTCTCGTCCTGGAGCACTGGCCGGCTCTGGCGTGCTCTGCTCCCACTGCCGGCACCGGCACTTCCCAGGGCCGAGGAGCCAGGGCTGGTCCCACCAGCGGTTCCCCAGGGATGTGGTTTGGGGGGGCTCTGGAGCCAGGGCGGGCTGCAGCCCAGCGGCTGAACCTCCCTGGGGGTCGGGGCTGCAAGTGCCGCTCCTCCACCCTCTGCCAGGGCTCGAGACGGCAGCGGGATGGTGTCAAGGTCATGGGCAGTCTCTGGTTTAATTTGGCTTGTTTGGAAAGGGAGCGTTTCCATATGGCACACACAGGCGCCGCAGGAATGCAGTGCCCAGCCGGGTGGGATCCCCGCAGACCCCTCGCTCCCCCTCTGCTTTGCTTCTCCCCTCTGCTTTTCTTTAAAGCAATGCAAAGATAAAATGCGCTCAACAGAAACACATTAAATAACAGGGAAAATTAAATACAGTAATTATCTTTTTTTTTTCTTTTTGATGATATAAAGGTTCAAGTTTACTGTAAAAGAGGGTCGGTGCTACATGGGAGTCCGAAGGGATGGGCTTGGCCCAGGAGGAACTGACAGAAATCACGTCGGTGTGGAAGAACACCGCTGGGGTGGGGGAGCCTTACGCTGGTATATGATCGTGTGTAAATACAGCCTTAAACTACGGGAGAGACGATATAAAACACTGGAGCCCTCCGAGCTGGACACAGAATGTGTGCTGGCGAGCGCCGGCATCCAGCGGCCACCCCAAAACCAGGAGAGGCTCCGCTGGATCTGCCGGCGCTGCCCCGGCTGCGTGCGGGGAGGGTCCGGGCAGCCGAGCATCCTGCACCCTGCCACGGTGCTGCCGGTACAGCCACACGGGACCGGCACTGTGACCAGCCACGGTCCCCAGCAGCACCGCTCCGCACCCTGGGAAACCCATCCTTTGCATGGTGGCACCGGGGGGCCGGGGGCTCCGGCAGGGCCAGGGACCCCTGTCCTTGCTGAGCACCATCCTGGCAAACTGACTCAGTTGGGAAGTTGTGTGCAGCCTCCTCCGAGCGGGGCCATGCACGGGCAGGCGCTGGGGCAGGCAGGGGATCTGGCAGGGCACGAGGGCAGGCAGGGGATTCCGACAAGAGGCACCAAGCAGGGACGCAGCCGGCAGCTTGACAGCTCCGTGGGATCCTGCCGGGGACGGCGGCTCACAGCGGGGCAGGGGCAGGAGCGCAGCCCCGCGGGACACACGGCGGAAGGTGCTGGGGCCACGCTGGGACACGTGCAGCACCTGGGGACGTGGGACGTCACCCAGATGAGAAGCCAGGCGAAGCCGTGCCGATGAGCTGCAGTGCTGAGCCCGGTGCCAGCCCCCATCCCGGCTCACTCCATCCGAGACACGCGGGAGCTGCTGTGCCATGCCATGCCGTGCCGTGCCGTGCCATGCCGTGCCGTGCCATGCCGTGCCATGCCGGGGAGCTGCTGGGGAGCAGAGGGGCAGAAGGGTGTTTCACTAAAACTGAAACATTTCGTTCCCATTGGGGGCCTTGGCACCCGGCAGCGTGAACGGGACAAATCTGCACAGAAAACCAAAACCTCCCACTGCAGCCATGGAGCCGGGGGGGGTGAGCCGGGGGGGGGGGCGGAAACAGCAAAATCCCTCCGTCTTTGGCACGCTTGCCATGGCAGCCAGCACGGCCATTTCTCACCTAAAAGACATTTAGGTGAAAAATATCCAGCCCAGCTTAAAAAAAGGAAAAAAAAAAAAAAAAAGCTACAAAAATAGTGACAATTTCTCAGCTGAGAACTTTGTGCTGGCGAAATCTGCAGATCCCGTCACTGAGATGTTCCAGAAATTCATCCTGGTTTTGTCACATTGGCCAAGTTGGAAGAATAGAAGACAGAAGCCACGGCCGGCGGTGCCCCGTTCCGCAGAGATGGAGGATTTCAGCCTCAGGGGCCACACGGTCAGATTTAAGATCCCACCAACGACATTTTTTAAATATTAAAAATCTTTGGGGAAGAAAAGAAAAAACAAAACAAAACAAAAGCAGCCCTTCCTGCTGGGAGGTGTTTCCCAGGCATCCCTCATCCCCCAACCCTCCCCTTGGACCCAGCGCCCGGGGGGATACAACCCACGTCTGGGGGTGCCCGACCCCCCTCGCCCCGGGGATGGCGGCTGGGGACGGGGCAGGGGGACATGGGAGGAAAGCGCCGCGGCCATCAGCTTCGTCCCTGCGCAGGGAGCAGGATGGGGCTGGGCTGGGGGGGACAGGCAGTTCCCAGGGCGGGGGGCTGCAGCGGGGAGGGGGAAGGTCTCTTATTGCTCTGTGCGGCTGCGATGCCCATCGGACGCACGTGCTTTGGGTGAGATGGAGGCAGGGAGGGCCCCAGGCAGGCGGTGTTGGGGGGGGGGGGGGGTGTCTCTCCAGGCCCCCCCCCCGGGTCCTTCCCTGGGCAGCCTCCCACCGCTGGGGAGGGCAGGATGAGGCACTTCTCCTGCTGCCGCACGCAGAGGTCTGGCGTGGACGGCAAGGCACTGCGGGCAGGGGTGCCGCTGCAGCACCCCACGAGGTGCCGACGTGTCCGTGGCTGCCTGAGGGGCCAGGCTGGGCCGGGACAGCGGCCGAGCCGCAGCCGCCGCGCTTCGGGTCCCCCAGCCACACCGCAGCATGGAGGGGCCGGGGTGAAAAGCCGGGGGGGCACCACGGGGCAGGCGGGCAGCGGCGGCTGCAGAAGCAGCACCGAGGGGCAGCAGCATCGTGGGTGCTCTCCAGCCGCTCCACCCAGGCAGGCTGACACTGGCCCCAGGGCAGCATCTGTTCGAGCGAGTGTCCGTGCAGGATGGAGGTGCCGCTGGCGCGTGCCGGGGACCCCTCAGCAGCGGTGGCTAGTGGTCATGGTGCAGGTCGCGGTGCCGTGCCCCGTGCCGTGGGCAGCCCGTGGTGCAGAGCACAGCGGCGATCCGGGGTGCGTGCAGGGGTCCTCAAGCACCGGGGAGCTGCTCGGCGGTCATGTCCCCGCTCTTCCTCTCCTACACAGCCCCGGTGGGTGTCCTGGCCGCGGCACGGTGCGGGGCCGCCGCGGTCACACTCACATGCTGTCCGCCAGCTGGTGACAGTCCAAGTCCCCCTTCAGCTCCAGGAAGCCCGGCAGCTTCACCCCCGTCTTACGATCGACGCACCAGCACTTGCCCCGCTGCCCATCCAGCGCCGGGTGACACTGAGGGGACGGGTTTGGTGAGGGGCGCGCAGCCTGGCCCCCACAGCCCCATCCCCGCAGGCTGCCTGGCCGGGGCAGCCGGGAGCTCTCCCAGGGCTTTGCCACCCCCATCCCACCCCAGGCCTTTTGCAAAGGGCCTCACGACACCCAAAGGTTGATTCCGACCGAAGCCAGGAGCCGCGGGTGGGCTCTGCCGTGGCCCTGTGTCCCCCTCCCAGCTCCACCCTGGCTCTGCGAAATGCTCCCACGCGTGCGGCCACCCCGCTCCCCCCCCACGATGGGCGACAGCCCGTCTTACCTGCTTGGGGTGGAAGTTGCCGTTGCGGTCGCAGTTGGGGATGGGGATGACGTACAGGTCCTCGTGCGTGCGGGTCTGCGAGGCGGCCAGCCTCTCCAGCGCCCGGTGCAGCTCGCTCTGGCACGAGCCCTGCGCCTACGGGAAGGGGGGCACTGAGCCGGCAGCGGGGCTGGCATGTGCCCCCACCCCAACACCTCAGGACCCCAACCCTGGAGAACAGCCCAGGGGTGCTCAGCACCCATCCTGCCCTCCCCAGCCCCATCCCGCCCTCCCCAGCCCAGTGCCACTCCGACACCCAGTGCCGGCCACCCATCGCGGTGCCACGCGGTGCTCACTATGGGCCGCGTCTCCTCGCGGTGGTACGGGCTCCCGCTGTTGCGCATCTTGTTGCCGTTGTTGACCCGCTTCGCCTGCTGCTTCTGCAGGCACTTGCGGTCGTGGATGCTGCAGGGGCTGAAGCTGTTGTTGGGGTGGTCGATCTCCTCCTTCTCTGCAAGGACACAGACCGGAGGGAGCTCAGTGCCACGGGGCAGCCCCGGGGATGGCGGTGTCCCCGCAGTGCCCCAGCCCCCGTGGAGCAACTTGCCCCCGCAGGCACAACGTGCGGTCGGTGCTGCCGGACCCCACGCCACCCTCCCCGGTCCCCACAGGTGTCACCCCCAGGTCCCCTCCTGCCACCATGCCAGGCTGAGCTCTCCCTGCAGCACTGGGAAAGGCTCCTGGGAGTTTTTATGACTCGTTAGCCACAATTCACAGGCTTGTTGCCATGCGTCTGTTATCGTAGGGTTGCAAATGCACGCTGTGAGAACGCCGGGCAGTTTCTCCGGTGTGCTGCGCAGCACGAGGGGCTGGCTGTGCCCCAGCCAGCAACGTGCCACCAGGCGCCAGGTACTCGCCTAGAGCACCAGACCCACGGGACTGGAAGGTGACCCCGGGATGCACAGCCAGGGACCCCCAGGAAGACGCCGGTGCCCCCAAAAAGCTGCCTCTGAGGAGCTGCAGCGGAAACAGGGGCACCAGGCTGCACCGGGGCGGCACCAGGCACCACAGCCAGGAGTGGAGCACAGCCCCCGCGAAGACATGAAAGAAGAAATTCCTGGAATAAGAAAGTTAATCTCCTGCAGGGCCAAGCCCGAAAGGCGGCGCTTGGCATCCTCGCCTGTGCCAGAAGCGCAGCCAAACTGCGATCCCAGATGTTGGCAGCTGGACGGAGCATCATGAGACCCGAACTCTCGGCATGACTTTATCTTTTAAAAAGCTGCTGGTCCCTCCGGTTTGGGACCCGTTAACGCGCTGTGGAGGGGGGATACCCCAGGGAGCCGGGGTCCCACCTGCGCTCGGAGCCACGTCAGGCACAGCCTGAGCAGCGTTTTGACTCCCAACCCGCCTGAGCTGTAAGAGGAAAGCAGCCAGGGCTCCCCGCCCCAGTTTATCCCGGGGTTGGGCTTATACTAATCAATATTGCAGCCAGCAACGGGAAAAACCTTCCCAAACCAGGCGGGGGGGCGGTCACGGTGCAGCATGGGTGGAAGCACCCAGGGGCTCACAGCACCAGCGACGGAGGCTGCTGGGGTGATGCCCAGCACTGGCCCTTCCCGCAGGCAGGCAGCAGGCAGGCAGCAGGCAGGCAGCGGGGTTGGAGCCGCAGTCTCCTGCCTGCCGCGTCTCCACGGGATCCCGGCCCCGGGCTCCCATCGGCACCTCACACCGTGGCTCCCTGCAGCGAAGGGCTCCTGGACCGGCTCCCAACGGCCTGGTTAAAGTTCACAGCGTAGCCCCGATCAAAGCCTTCTCCTTCAGTCGTGTTATTTGCTTTTTGTTTAATCTTTCAGTTTTTTTCCAGGAAATGGCTCATGCCCTTGAAATTTGAAACACAAACCCAAAGTCTCCAGGACCCCACGCAGAGCGATGCCAGCCCTGACGCGCGTCAGCCCCGGCGGCACCAACCACGGGGCCATGGTGCAACGCGGGCACCGGCAGCAGAGCCCAGCCGGGGGCTTGGGGGGCTCGGGCAAGGGGTGCTCCTTCCCTCCCCTGCCTCCCCCCTGCATCTCCTGGGGCAGACAGACAAGGAAGAGCCAGGCGGGAGATTTGGCACGGGTGGGGACCAGCATGCTGAAGTGCCGGCACCGCCACGCTCTGCTCCCGCGCCGTGCAAAGGCAGGGGAAAGGCAGGACCGGGAGGCACCGGCCGCTGCCCGCTCTGCCCGGGGAAGCCCTCACCCAGCCCCGGCACAGACAACACCCTTCTTCCCCCCACCAGCCACCTTCAGAGCGTCAAATCTCTGCGCTTAAATAAAAACCAGATGCCAATAACATTTTCCTAAGGTCACATGAAACGTCAGTGCCTCCGGGCAGCGAGGCGGCTCTCGCCCTGCACCCGGCTCTGGGGACAGAGCTCAGGGACCTGCGTTCCCCCAACGCGGAGGGGCTGAGTTGCCCCCCAGACTCGCACGCCAGCTCCAGGATCCCTCCCCACAGCAGGGATTGCTGCAGTCCTCAGGGCGATTTTCCCACCGGCTAAGTGACGTGTGGCAGCTCGAGGAGCCTCTCACCCCCCCTTGGCAACCCCCCTGCACCAGCCGGACGAGGAAACTCCTCGCACTCGTGCACAGACATAGAAAAAGCAACTTCTGCGGAGCCTGGAGGCCCCCGACCCCCCAGCCTCCCGTACCGCTCCCGGTGCAGCCCGCTCCGCCCTGACCCCTTGGGAAGCACCGTCTGGATGCCGGCCTGGCAGCACCGATGCCCGCAGGGTGCCCCCAAGCCATCCTGCCCCTCTCCCCCCCCGCCCCCGGTGCTGCTCTGCCTGGTAGCCTTGGCCACCACCGCCCCGGTGCTGCGGGTCGCAGCTGGGGCTGCGCCAGCAGAGAGAGGTCTGCGAGCGGCAGGGGAGGACAGGCAGAGCTGGGGGGGGGGGGTGCCTGCTTGGCCGACGGCTGGGGGAAGCCCCTCTGCTCGGTTTGGGATGGAAGAGGGTGCCAAGGGGATGGGAACGGGTGCTGTCCTCGCTGGCCGTGCAGATCAGCCGCCCTGTCCTGGCAGGAGGAGGATGTCTGCCTGGTGTTCTGCTTGGCCCACAGACAGGAGACACAAACGAGTCATTCAGCGTCACCCTCAATTAACAGGAGCTGCAAATGAGATCGGTCACGTGCTGAACTTGTGATTCACCATGCTGAGCCTCTGAGGGAGCAGTGAAGGGCTCCGGGGTCCACCACACAGCTCCCATGGGAGGAGAGCCTGGGGCAGCAAGCGAAGCCCCGGGACCGTGTGTGCATCCATGGGAGAGGGACAAGTCGTCAGGAGCCCCTACTCCAGCCCCACTCCCCCCTACTCCACCAGCCCAGGCACAAAGGACCCCACGTGTCCCACGGGCCAGAGGGGACACATCCACGTGGCTGTGGCTGACACGGCACATGAGCTGCAGTGAGTCCCAGCACCCTCCGCTTCCCCGTCTGGCACCCCTGGTGTCGCCTGCGGGTGGTCCTGGCAGGGCCACGGCACAGCACCGGCTCTCTTGGCTGCCGGGGCTCTCAGCTTGGCAGGTGCCGGCACGAGGAAGTCTGTGCTCATCCTGCTGAGCGCTGGCCCCGGCGAAGCACGATGAGCCAGGGCACGGGGGGTGGCTGGGGCGCAGGCACCAGGCACCTACAGCCCCCTGGCCAGGAGTGCTGGCCGGGAAGCCTGGCCCATCCCCATCCCATGGAGACACGCTGCTGAGCCCTGCCGTGCTCAAACGTGGCCGAGCGTTTCTGCACCTCCCGGCTTGGCACCTGATGGAGGAGGGGGCAGGATGCAGGAGAGGGAGAGTGAGGGATGCAGATGCAGATGATTCCCCGTAGGGACCAGAGCCTCCCCAGGAGAAACCCGAGCATGGGCAAAGGCCAGACCCCATCCTGGGGGACAGCTGGGACAGGGCGACAGCCTCGCCCGGCCCCCTGACCAGGCGGAGAGGGGCAGTGATGGATGCATGTGGGGTGGACGCCATGGCAGCTGAACCCAGCCTGTCCTGGCTGCCCGTGCACTCAGGGTTCGGCCACCACCGTCCCTCCCGGTCACTGCACACGGGAAGGGCACAGGATCTGTCCCAGCCGCTGCTTACAGCAACCATGCAGGATGAACGCAACTCCCATGGGGTCAGTTTTTCCCAGACATCATTATTTACCCAGCATTAAATCACTCATCATGTGTGCTGGGGAAAACATCCTCACCTCTTCCCAGCTGCCATACATGGGTTCAGCCATCACCTCCCCCAGGCACCCTCAGGCTGTGCCAAAAAGCCGTGGCTGGATCCTCCCCAGGGCGGCCCCATCGCAGGGCTCTGGCCAAGCAGCGGGATGCTCCGGGAGCCAGCCCGGAGCTGGTAGGGCTGGGAGCAGGAGGCAGGGACCAGGGTCCTGCACAGGGTCCCCGGACCCGCAGCCACAGGAGTGGGTCTCAGGTCAGGAGAGCGGTCACTCGCTCCCTTGCTTCCTTGAAAGTCCTGTCCCGTGGGTGTCGCGGGTCCCGGGCAAGTGGAGAGGCTTTTTCCAGGCGATGGAGCAGGGAGCCATCGCCCAACCCCTTGGAAAGCCCAGCCTCAGCCCAGCCCCCGCCATCCCAGCCTCTTCCCTGGAATGCGGAGCCCCCCGGGCCGAGCCCCCAGACAAAGTGTTTACTGTACGAGCTGCACGTTAACCGCTTCCCAGCCGCCCGCCCGCTGCAGCCTCCACTCTCACCCACACATGCTCAGCCCCGGGGGGATGCAGGCGCAGCCGGGGGCACCTGCCCTGTATGCCCCCACCCCTAAAAAGGCATTTAATTCCCTTCTGCTTATCCCAAGGGGGTCCATCGGATGCACCGGCCGTGCCAGGGTGCCCGTGCTGTGCCAGGCAGGGCTGTGGTGCGAGCAATGGAGCCTGCAGCCCCCGGCCCCACACTCCCACTGGCTCCAGGCTGCCGGAGCGGGACAGGGACCCGTGGCTCAGATGTCCCACCAGGTCCCATTGGGACCACACCGAGCAATGTGCCACGGGGTGTCCTGTCCGTGTCCTGCTGGGCTGTCCCGGGGGAAGGGGCTCACCGCTGCCCGCTCCCCCATCCTGCCACCTGCGACGCTGCAGGCAGACATGGTGAGCTGCGGGTGAGCCCGGCTCCCACAGCCACCCACCCGTCCCCAGCAAGGCCAAAACACTACGGGAAGGAAGGAAAAAAACTGCAAGTCTGTTTCCTAAAGGCTCTGGGAAAAAATGCTGCGCTACACAGGGCACGGCCAAAACCAACAGGGCTTGGCAGCCCGACGCAGCCCCGGGCCAGGGAGCCCAGACAGCTCCTGCAGGATGTGGGATGAGGACAGACAGGCAGGGCAGGGGGGCTCCGCAGCAGACCCCATGCCGAGCACTCTGGCCAACTCCTGCCCATGGAGAGGGGCGGCCAGAGGGGCTCATCTGCGAAGAGCCCTCCTCACCATGGGGACACCGGCAGAGCTGCCATGGGCCCGACATGTGAGGAGGGAAATGGAGCTGGGATCTGGCCCTTGGGGTGGACAAGGAGGGACATTGCTCCAGCCCCTTCTGCCCCTCAGGGAGCTCCGGGTGACCCCGCATGGGGACACAGGGTTAGGCCAGCTCATGGACTGTCCCGTGGTGGGATGCTGCTCCCCAGCTCCAGGGAACGTGGTCCCCATCACAGCCTGCAGGACGGGGAAGGGGGAGCGTGACATCCAGACCCACTGACGGGCCAGTCCCATGGACCAGCAGCAGCTCCGTTCCCACTGTCAAAGCCGCAGCACAGCCTGCGCAGCTCTGGGGCTGGGGTCCCAGCTCCGGCTCCGCTCCTGGCCCCTAGACCCTGCCCAAGCACCACGGCGGTGGCAGGGGGCCACGCTCAACACCTGCGAGAGGGTCCTGGGGCAGACAGGCATGGGCAGAACCTGCAGGCAGAGGGTTTTTCCATCCTGGCCCTGCCCGCTGCCCACATCCCCCTGCCCTGCCCAGCCGCAGGAAGGGCACAGCTCTTGGCAGAGCCCCGGCACGGAGCCCAGCCTGACCTGCCTGCAAGGGAAGCAGGTGCCCCGAGGCCTCTTTCCTGTTTCCTCCCAGAGGTGTAGGCAGAGCTGCCGGCAGCATCCCAAGGAAGGGGCATTGCAGGGGTCACCGTGCAACAGGAGCTTCCCCAGCAGCTGGGACCTGTCCCCAGGGTCCACGGGTGCCTGCGGGACCGCGGGCTGCCCTGCCATCCAGGGGCACTCTGCGGCCAAGGCACGGAGGGCGATGAGTCCCTGCAAAGCAGCCCACTCCACTAGGCACGGTGCCGCCAGCCGTGACACTGCTGTGCCCGTGATAGATAGGGACAGCACAAATGTGACCCGCTGGTACCCAGCTGTGGGAGCTCACGCGTCTCAGCGCTGCTCCCTCCCTGGGACACGCTCCGTGCATGCCCATCCCCAGGCTGTCCCGTCCCATCCCGGCGCAGGGTCCCTGCTGAGCCCCCCCCCCACCCTCCCGTCTCCACTCCCAGCTCTGTGACCCCAACTCTTGCCAAGTAAGCGGAGAGCAGGTTGGTGCAAACGACAGCTGCTTGGGGATGGTGTCACCCACCCGGCGAGGGGCGAGAGCCTCCAGCCACCCACCCCTCGCCCCTCTGTCACCCGGGACCGGCCTTACCTGGGGGCTGGAGACTCTCCTGGATGGCCTCGACGTCGGCCAGGTCCGTGCAGATGCCCTGGCCGTGCATGAGCGTGTGCAGGGGCCGCGGCACACCTCGGGGCGGGTAACAGCGCAGCCCGGCGCCGCAACGGGCGGTGTAGACGCCGCAGGCGGTTCCGCGGCCGAGGGCGCAGGTAGCGCAGCAGCCGCAGCCCGGTTCCCGCACCAGTTCCGCGCAACCCTGCGGCGCTTTGCAACGAGCCAGCCGCTCCTCCGAGCACGGCGGGCACTGGATCGCCTCCTCGCCGCCTCCCGGCCCCGCCGCCGCCGCCAGCAGCAGCAGCAGCAACGGCAGAGCGCGCCCGGCGGCTCCGCGCATGGCGGCTCCGCGCCGCTCCGCGCCCGCGCTCCGGCCCGCTGCTGGCGGCGCTCGGCTGGCGGCGGGCGCGGGGCGGCGGCGGCGGCGGCTTTATGCGGCCCCTGGCCACACCTCCCGCCGCCGGCACCGGGGCCACCGGCGGGGCCGCCCCCGCCGCCCCCGGGAAATCACCGGGGAGAGCAGCTCCCCGCCGACGGGGGGGGCGGCGGCGGTACCGGCACCGCGGCGGCGGCTTCAGCACCGGGGAGGGCGGCTTCAGCACCGGGGCCACCGGCGGAGCAGCTCCGGCGCCGGGCAGCCCGGAGACCCCCGGCTCTGCACACCTCGACACCCCCCCACCCCCGGAGATCACCCCGTCACCCCCTCGCACCCTCGCAGCCCCGCTGCCCCCCCCCCGAGCAGCCGCCCCGCCACCCTGCCCGCTGCCCCCTGCCCGGTCCTAAGAGCAACTGGGATGAACTGGGAGGTGTGGGAAGCATACGGGGCTGCATCGCGGGGGCTGTGGCCAAGACCCCCCCCGCGTGGGCCAGCCGGGGGTGGGCTCCGGGCGGTCCCCGGCGGGAGTAAAAGCGCTGCAGGTAACGGAGCATCGCGGGCGGCTCAGCCCCAGTCTGCCGGGGACACGCCGGGGCGGCACCGCCGGCTCCCCGCGCCCCCCCCCGGCCTTGCACAGGCCCGACACCGGGTGATAAGTTGAAAGCTGCCGGCACCTAGTGGCTACTCGGGAAAGCCGGGAGGCAACGGGGCGAGGAGCCCCAGCATCCTTCCCCCGGCCCCAGCCCCACCAGTCCCCGCAGCCCCCGGGGAGAGGCGGCTGGAGGCCCGGGAGACCGCAGCGACCTGTCCCTGTGCCCGGAGGGGGACGGGTCCCCAAGCATCACCCGGGGCCTGGTGACCCCTGAGATGCACCCGGTGGCATCTCAGCCAGCGCCGGGCATGGGGCAGCCGGGGGGACCCAGCTGGACACAGCACGGGGGTCTTGGACACAACCCGGGGCGGGGTGAGCTCCGGCACAAGTACAGCCTCGCTGACCCTGCCCTGCGTGAGACGCTGCGGTGCCTGGGCAGGCCTTGCACGGGCTGTCCCCAACATGCCCGGCTCACTGTGGCGGGTGGCAAGGGGTCAGAGAGCCCCTCTCCCTGTCCGGCGACAGGATCCACTGTGGCCAGGGGCAAGGCAGAGACCGGCTGAACTCATGCCACGAGGCGAGGAGCAGTTGCACGCCGCAGGGAGCTTTGTCCCCCATGCACAGGGACGCAACGGCACAGCAGCATCTGGGTGCTGGCCGTGTCCCCACGCTGGCCCTGGTCAGCACTGGCAAAACTGCCACCCTGTGCTGCACAAAGACTGGCAAGATCACCACAACCATCCCCACTGCCAGCACCAACGAGGAGACAATGCAGCCCGTCAGGATGGTGACCTTCACCCTATGGGACACGGGGAGCTAGCCCAGCCCTGTGCAGCACTGCAGGGCGAGCACAACGTGCAGGGAACAACCACGTCCCACAGGGTCTGCGCTGACCTGCTGAGGACTTGGTTAGCAGCAGGAGCCGCTGGGGTTTGTGACTGCGCTCTGTACCGCTTCCAAGGCAATTAACCGGCTGTGAACACTCGGGCACCGGAGCGGGGCTTGGGGCAGCCCGTGGGACATGGGGCAGCCTCCCAGGGGTGGGCAAAGCTTCAAAGGGGCCCTGGGAGGTGGGGGCTGCCCCGCACAGATCCTGCCCCATCACAACAGCAGCCTGCAGTTCCTGCTGCCCCTGCCCCAGCTCCGCTCACTGTGGGGCAGGCGAGTCCCCAAGCACCGGCGACAGGCTGCTCCACAACAGAGGTGTGAGGGGGGGGTCACACCAGGGCCCAGGTCTGGTTGTGCCTGGGAATTTAATTCAGCGCAGAGGGACAGGAGCAGGCGCCAAGGCCCTGTGCGGGTGCGATATTGGATGTCACTTGTTTCATTTGCCCTGATGAAACAAGCAAGAGGGAGGAAGGTGAGGAGCAGTGGGTGGATAAAAAGCCACATCCGCAGGGTGCATCAGCCTGGCTATGTGCAGAAAGGGTTCAGCGCATCACAACCCCCTCGAGAGGAGCAGAGCCAGCCTGTAATGCAGGGCCTGGGCTGAGAACCCCAAACTCATCTTATGGATGAGCACAGCGACTGCTTAAACTAGCATTTTGAGGCTCAAGTGCCAGCACTGGTGGCACTGGCTGCGGGGGGCTCCCAGGACCATCTTCTCTTTCCTGTGCAGGTGAGCTGAGCAGTGCACAGACATGCAGGCAGGACACAGGCAGGTGGGAAGGACTTGGGGTGGGTAGGCAGGGTCCGTGTCCCCCACGGTCCCCAGCCCTCCTTCTCCCCTCCCAGCTGGCACAGGGGTCCTGCAAAGCATTGGCACCCAAGCGCTGCCACAGAGCTGTGCACCGCTGCCGGGCCAAGGTGCACAGTGGCCATGACTCGGGGTAGAGGCACCAGCCTTGACACAGTGTCCAAGCTGGGGCCAAACCCAAACAGGTGCCCAGCCCCGCTCTGGCTGCGGAATCTTATCAGGCCTTGGCAGCGCTGAGCGCCTGCCGGGGAGACTGTTGTGTCTGCGGGCAGAGGCAGCGGGGCAGCACTGGAGGCTGGCACGGCGTGCGGGGAAGGGGGGTGTGCTTGCTGCAGAGGCCCCTCCTCCGGCCAGGCACAGCTCCTCTGGGTCCCTGTCCCAGCACCATCCTGTGAGATGGAGAGTGGGCCAGGGTTGGTGCACCCCACAGCCATGCTGCACCCCACCTGGAGATCACAGCCTCACAGCCAAGGAGGGTGCTCAGTGCACAGCGCCTGTGATGGGGCAGCCCCGTGCTCCCAGCCCCAGGGATCTCTGGGCTCCCAGCATGGCTTTCCCAGCCTCGGTGGCTCTTTGGGGTTCCTGAGGCTGTGGAGACCCTGGCTGCTTCCCTGCAACTTGCTCCAGCAGGATCAAGAGCCGCCCTAGCCCTGGGGAGAGGCTGCAGGTCAGCGCAGGGCAGGGGCAGAAGTGGGGCTGGGGGCCAGAAAGGGCTGGAGACCCCCAGCCAAGGGTGGCCTTGACAGAGCCGGGGAGACACAGGGCTGTTTGCATTCGCTGTGGGACACGGTCACTGCACACACCACAGGGATCACACCTGCTGCAGGACCCAAACGCCTCCCGGGCTCTCACAGCCCCGTCCCCAGGGCTGAGCCCGGCCGGCCCATGAGCCTGTCTCCGTCCCCTCCTGGCACCAGGCACCGGCAGCCGAGCAGACCCCACGGAGCACCCAGCTGCTCCCGCTGCGGCCATTGCCCCTTGCTCTCTGCCAGCCCTTCCTCCACTCCCCTCCTCACTGGTTTTACTCCCCATTTCCAAGCAGCATCTCCTCCCCGGCCCTCCCTCGGTTCCAGCAGCTCCTCTTGGCCCTGGCTCCCTTCCCTGCGGTTCCCGGTTGTCCTCCTTGGCCCCGGCCGGCGGGGCAGATGGTCACCTGGCTGTGTGGGTGCTCAGCCCCCGCCGGATGCGGCCCGTGGGGTGCGGGTGCCGGGGCGGGCGAGGGGCGTGTCGGGCGGAGCGGGGGCCGCCGTGATAACAGCGGGAGCCGTGCCAGGGCCACGGGAGCAGACGGCGCGGATGAGCCAGACAAGTCAAGCCCCCCCATCCTGGGCAGCCTGGCCCCGAGGCAGCAGCATGGGGTCTGGCAGCCCCCGGCGCCTTCTCTGCGTGCTCTGCATCCTCTCGGTGCTGGCTGGGTGCCTGCGCCCTACCACGGCCCAGTGGTTTTACCCCCTGGGCTCGGAGGACACCACCCCGGATCCAGGCACCAGCCCCACGGCCCCCACGGCACCCGCCCTGGATAGGGAGGAAGGTAGGCATGGCGGGACGGGGGCACGGCTTCCCTGGCACCCCCAGCTCCACCGCCCCAGCAAGAAGGGGGGCACCTCCACTGTAAGGCTGGAAGGTGAGGTGTGGGGTGCCGGGGTCTGGGGCTGCTGGTGGCACCACTGTGGCTGCGGCGAGTGCCGGGACCTGGGAGTGCTGTGCCACCCCAGTCCCCTCCAGCCCTGCCACCTCCTGCCCCATCGCCCCTTTGCTCCTGCAGACGGAGACGCTGGCGGTGTGGAGCCCACGCGGAAGGTGCTGCTGAGCAAACCCCCACTGGTGACTGCCTCCCGACGCCGGGAGCCCCTCGCTAGGGGGGCAGCGAAGGGCCCGGGCCATGCTCCGCTGCGCACACGAGGCCAGGTGCCTTTCCCCGGGCAGCCTGTGTCCCCCACCCCACTCCCCCAGTGCTCCCAAAACTCCCCAGCCGCTGCCGCGCTCCTCGCCGTGTCCTTCCCCTTATCTGTGTCCTGTCCGTACTGCACCGGCCCGCACAGGGCAGTGTGCCCCGCTCTGGCCCCGACCCGTGGCTCAGCAACCTCTGCCCCCTTGGAAAGGAGCTGCGGCCGTTCCCGGTGTCCCCCTGCACGGCGCAGCCCCCCTGGCAGTGCTGGGGCTTGGCCCCCACCCCCGGCTGTGGGCAGCCATGGCTGTGGGAGGGTCTCACGTGTCCCCCAGGACCCCCCCCCCAGCCCCACAGTGAGTTCTCCCCATCTGTCCTAGAAGCACCGAGCCCCGGCCGCCCCAGAAATCTTTGAGGGGAGCGCAGAGGAAGAGGAGTTCCTGCAGATCAAGGTGATGGAGGGGTCCCGGTGCCCTGGGGGCTGCAAGGGGCAGCCCGGGATGGGCACCCAGGCGAGGGGCTCTGTGGGATGTGGGCGGGCAGGGCGGGACGGGGATGGTGCTGCAGGGATGGGTACGATGCTCGGGGGTCTCACACTCAGTCCCTCCTCTCCTCCACACAGATGACGGCTAAGGGGCTGCCCCGGCGGGTGCCCCTGGCCCCGGAGACGGACCCTGCCCTCCAGGTGAGAGATGGGTGCAGGGCACCCACGCTGGACCCTGCAGCCGGGGCTCCCGTTCCACCGCTCACTGCTCTCTCCCTTTCCAGATGCACAACGGCTCCAGCTGTGTCTGCCCCGTGCACCCTGGCCCTCCCGGCCCTCCCGGCCCTCCCGGCCCAAAGGTGTGGTGGTCCTCCCCAGGGAGAGGCATGGGAGGGCAGGGACCCGTGGGGACCCACTGGGAGAAATCCCACAGCTCTCTTGGCCATGCAAAACCTTTTTGCTCAGGATTTGGGCTGTCACTTCCGGGTCTGGGTTGGGGGGGAGACCTAGATGTCCCCTGGCAGGGGAACAGCATGTCCCCATGGTGGGCACTGTTGGAGGAACGTGCCAGGAGCTGGGAGCCAGATTCTATCTTTCCCCAACAGGGAGAGAAAGGTGACCGAGGGTCCCCAGGAGACAGAGGCCAGCCCGGATTCTCTGGGGAGAGAGGGAAGTCCGGCAACCCAGGGCAGCCAGGTCACCAGGGTCCCCGGGGCCCCCCAGGTCCTCCGGGACCACCAGGGCCCCCGGGACCACCAGGCACCTGGGGAGCCAGGAGCCCACCCGCGCATGCCGCCCTCCCCGAGGGATCAGAGAATGAGGTGAGCGCCGGGGTGGGGGGCACACGATGCCAGGGTGGGTAGGCAGTGCTGGTGCTGGCTGCGGTGTCCATCCCCGGCTGGACCGGCAGGGATGGGGAGGGCTGAGGCACGTGGCCGTGGGAGTGGGCAACCCAGGGGAGGGGGACCAGGGCATGGGACATGGCTGTTCACTGACTCTGCTCTCTCTTCTCTCCCTCCAACCTGACAAGCAGCTGGGAGCATCCAGCCCTGCAGGAAACCCAGGACCACCAGGCCCCCCCGGGCTGCCCGGCCTGCCCGGACCCCCAGGCTACCCAGGCCATGAAGGCCCCCCAGGGGTCCCTGGGCGGGAGGGGCAGCCGGGACCCCCTGGCCCACCGGGGGCTGTGGGACCACCCGGTTTCCCTGGGGCTGAAGGTTCTCCAGGGTCTCCAGGCTCAGCTGGGCCAGATGGACCCCCAGGGACACCAGGGCTCCCAGGGCCACAAGGTCCCCCCGGGGTGCCTGGGCATGAAGGACCCCCCGGTCCCACAGGACCTGCATCACTCCCTGGCAAACCAGGGCTCCGAGGGGAGCCGGGATTCCCTGGACTAAAGGTAAGGGGGTCCCAGCCCAGCCATCCATGGCCATGGGGCCAGAGCAGAGCCAACGGGGTGGGCATGGAGCAGCCGGGCTCACCGGCCCCTTGCTCTGCCCCAGCGGGGAGCAGCCCCCAGCACCGAGCCCGTCGGATGGCTCCGGGGCTGCCCCAGCCCTGCTGCTGCGAGGCCCGGGGATACACGGGGTGCTGAGCCCCCACGCTCACCACCCCACGCACCATGTGCCGGCAGGGTGAGAAGGGTGAACACGGACTGCCGGGCATGCCAGGGAGCCCCGGCCGGACTGGAGAGACGGGGTCCCCAGGCATGCCCGGTCCCATGGGGCCGCCGGGGCCACCGGGAGACTATAGGGTGAGTAGGAGGTTGCGGGGCTGTGGGTGCTCAGCCCCAGCCCCGCATTCACCCCGGCACGTCCTCTCCTTCCAGTGCGACTCGCGCCACGCAGGGCACCACAGATCGGCCGGGCCGCCAGGTCCCAAGGTGAGCAGGGGGAGTGGGCACCGCGGGTGGTGGGTGTCAGCAGCGAGGGCACGGGGACAGCATCGGCTGTGGCCGCTCCCCAGTGCTGGCACCAAGACCAAACAGCTCCATGGTGGGTGTTACCCTGTGGAGCGAGGCACAGCGCTGTGCCAGAGGGCCAGGAGTGCCCGGGGACCCCCAAAGCCAAGGTGCCAACAGGACCTCTCCGCTTTCTTTCCAGGGAGAAAAGGGAGACCCCGGAGAGCGGGTTTGTAGCCGTGGGCATTGGCGTGGGGGAAGCTGGTTAGGGGGGGGGTCCTGTCTCCACAGCCTGAGTGTGAACCCCTGAGCCCCGTGTGCTGCCTCCGCTCCCCCCCAGCCCATGCCAGGGCAGCACCACCCTTCGACTCGCCCCGGTGGCACCGCCAGAGTCCCCAAACGGACTGGGGCATGGGAGGGGGGGCAGCGAGTCACGTCATCCCCTGGGGCACATGCAAATGCACGCGTGCACACACCCATGCACGCGTGGAGTGTGCACATCCATGTAGGCATGCAGTGCACCCATGCGCACACACGTGCACAGCCATGCACGCACACAGCGTGCACACACACCCATCCCCACCACCCAGCACAGGTTCTAATCGTGCCTGTCTCTGCGGCTCACCCAGGGGTGCTGCTATGGGGAACACCACGGGTGCAAACCAGGCCACCTCCCCTTCCCTGGCACCGGCAGCCAGTCTGGATCCTGGGTGCCCATGAGCGGGTACCAAACGGTGAGTCCTCAGGGCTCATGGAGCCCCGTCATGGTGAGGGGTGCCTGGGGACCCCAGCCTGGCCGTGGGGACCCTGCTGCCAGAGCCCAGGTGGCTCTGCGTGCCCCACACCACGGTTCATCCCGCTTGGCAGCTCCACTGGGCTCATGGCTCCGGCTGGGATGGAGGATGGAGGATGGAGAGGGGCAGGGTGGAGATCAGCCTCAATCTTCTCTCTCTTTCTCTGCAGGGCAACAAAGACGAGACGGAGATTTACGGAGCGATCATCCCCCATGTGAGAGACACTGCCTGGCTCCCGTGATTCAGCCCTGGGAGGGGAAGGGAGCGGGAGGGATGGGGGACAGCGATGGGGTGTCTTATAGCTGCCCCCCTCAAAGGCAGCACCAAAGTACCCCAGTCCGATCTCCACACTGCTCTACCACAGGGTCCTCGAGGTCCCCCCGGGAACCCTGGCCCTCCTGGCCCCCCTGGCCCCCCTGGAGCACCAGGTCTCCTCTACCTCAACGTAAGGCCCAGCGCAGGCTGTGCACACGCCTGTGCCAGAGCATGCATACATGTGAGCGTGCACGGCACAAGAAGCTCCCCGCAAACCCGCCTGTCTTTGCTTCCAGAGGGTTTACCCCGTCCGTGCCCAGCCACCCTGCAAGCAGCCGGCAGCCGCTGACACAGGCTGGACAGCAGGTAAGGGCATTTCTCGGGTGTTTCAGGGGCTCCAGCCTCCTCAGAAATATCTTTTGCAAAGTCTTGCATCCCTTCCCGGGCAGCAGGGCTGTGCCACCCTGCACGGATCCCCGGCACCACAGCCGGCTATCCCACCCAGCCCCCACCACCACCACGTCGCTGTGGGGCTGGGTCCCATGGGAGCACCTGGCCCCTGTGCCGGGGCGCCTTGTGACCCCCCACCCTCTCTGGGCTCTCCAGATGCTGACATCCCTCGGACGGAGCTGCCAGACTCCCATGCCGATCTCCGGGTGCGTCCTGCCTGCAGCCACGAGCAAACACCCCAGGCTGTCCGGCTGCCCCGCACGCCGCAGCGGGGCCATGAACCTCTCCATCCCCCCCAGCACCAGACGTGGGTCTTCAGGTCCAAGGAGCTGATGCTGAAGTCGGGCAGCACGGTGCCCGAGGGGAGCCTGGTCTACGTGCGGGAAGGGAGCAGTGCCTTCCTCCGGACCCCCACAGGCTGGAGCCGCCTCCTGGTACCGTGCACTGAGGATGCCCCTCGGGGTCCCTCGCGGGGAGGGGGGGTCCGGGCTGCAGCCCTGGCAGCCAGCACCGGGCTGGATGTGGCCCTGGAGCAGCAAAGCCCAGGGAAGGAGGTGGTTCCCCCCTAACCTGTCCCTCTGATCATTGCATTGAGCAGTTGGAGGACTCGGATTCGCGCTTTGCTGGTGATGACCCCTCTGCCTCCACCCCACGGTACCAGGTGAGGGGTGTGGGCAGCCGCTGGGTCCGCTCACATCCCAGCAAGGGGACAGAGCCCTCCTTTGCTTGCTGAGGGGGACAGGCCCCCACGGGACTATCCTCTCTTTTTGATGCAGGAGGCGAAGCGGGTGCAGACAAGAGGTCCCAACGTGGGAGCACCCGTACTAGCCCCGACGGACTCGCTGGTGAGTGCTGCTGCCTGGTCCAGCCGCACCAGGAGGGACGTGCCATGGAGGTGGGCTGTTTGGGTCGTGTTGGGATGGGCAGGGTGCGGCACCCATGGCACTGGGATAGGTGTCCCCGGGCGGACCTGAGCCGTGTTATTCCAGGTGCAGAAGGAGGAGGGACAAGGGCTGCCCCAGATCCTGCCAACCACCATCGCCCCACGGATTCCATCAGTAAGCAATGCCTGGACCTGGGGGTGGGAGATGGGTGGCCCAGCCATGGGAGAGGAGCCCTCCGTGCCCAGTTGGCACTGTGGGATGCTTGCACCCTCCTGGGAAGGGGGGAGCAGAGACCTTGACGCCTGGCTGTGCCCGAGCCTCCCCAGCATCATGCCTGCCCTCCCCAGCTCCGCCTGGCTGCCCTGAATGTGCCTCTTGCCGGCGACATGAGCGGGATCCGGGGTGCCGACCTGCAGTGCTACCGGCAGTCCCAGGAGGCCCAGCTCTACGGCACTTTCCGGGCGTTCCTGTCGGCCCCCACCCAGGACCTGGTCTCCATCGTCAAGAGGACGGACAGAACCCTCCCTGTTGTCAACCTGAAGGCAGGTACCCTGGTCCCCGGTGGGGGCTGCCGGCGGCAAAGCCCCACAGCCCCCGGTGAGCCTTGGCGGTTGGAGCCTTACCCAGTCCTGGGCTGGAGCTGCCGCATCCCAGCTGTGCACATCCCAGCATTTGTGTTTTGGGGAGCCGGGAGGAACCCAGAGCAAGTTATTACCCACACATGGCTGGGACAAGAACCCCAGCCTCCTGGCCCCCATCTCAGCACTGCCACTTGTGCCCGCAGGGCCAGCTCCTGGCCAAGTCTTGGAGCTCCTTCTTCGAGGGCCAAGCCGGTGCTGCCCTGCAGGGGCCCATCTACTCCTTCAACGGACGCAACGTCCTGACAGATCCCCTCTGGTGAGTCTGGCCGCGGGGCGGGCGCCGGCAGGGTGTCCCTGAGCAAACGCACCCGCTCCAGAAACCGGGGTGGGGGTCTGCAGTGGGTCCCCCCCTGCCCCTGGCACTTGCACGGACGCAGGAGCTGGTGCAAAGAGCCGGCGGTGCCCCAGAGGGTGTCCCCCAGCCCCTCTCAAACCCTGTCCCCATCCACAGGCCCCGCCAGCTGGCTTGGCACGGATCCACGCCGCGGGGCGGCCATGCCCGCAGACGGGATTGCCAGGGCTGGCGCAGCTCCAGTCCCGGGGAGGGTCTGGCAGCCCCCCTGGGCGAGGGCAGGCTGCTGGCCGGGCAGCGGCACAACTGCTCCGAGGCGCTGGTGGTGCTCTGCGTGGAGGTGGCCTTTCCCTACCGGCACATGTGGTGACCCCGGCACTGCGGCACCGGTGACCCCCAGCCACATGCCCCAGGCAGCCCCCCCATCCTGCGGGGCCAGGGGAGCCCTGGAAGCCCCATGGACAGCGCAGCGGGGAGAACTGCAGCGCCGGAGCCGTGCAAGAGCACCGAGAGGACACCGACCCCACGGCCTGGTTGTGCCGTGCTTGTCCCTGGGTGTGCCATCCCCGCAGATCCCTGTGCCGCGGGGTGGCAGGGTGATGCCAGGCTGTGCCCGGCCACCTCTCTGCACCTCCAGCGAAGCAAATGCTGTCACTGCCCCAGAAATAAAGACACAAAAAAGTTGGCGTTTTGGATAGTATCTCTGTTACAGGGGGGGCCTACCCAGGACTTCGCCTGCAGCAGCGGGGGGGGGGGCACGCTGCAGCCAGCCCGGGGAACGGGGAGAGGGTCTGGAGCCACGTGTGGGCTTCAGCCCCATTGGGAGCTGCACAAGTGCAGGGCGACACCGAAGTCACAGGGTTCCATTCCCAGTGATATCAGTGTTGCCGGCCGCTGCGTCAACACACCAGCCTCTCCTGGAGTGCGGGCAGCGGGGTTTGCCCCTCCTGGGTGGCAGGCAGTGGGGTTTGCCCCTCCTGGAGCTCCAGCAGCGGACGAAGGCAGAATGCGCAAGAAGCAGGCACTCTCTCTGCAGAGGAGGAGGAAGGCAAGGGTGTGCGGGCAGGGCGCGGGGTGTGGGCAGCAGGCAGGTTTGGGCAGCAGCAGGCAGGTTTGGGCAGCAGCAGGCAGGTTTGGGTCCCTGTCTGCACACGGTGGCAGGTCGGTGACTCGGGTACGTGCACGGGTACACGCTCCAGGGCCCATGGAAGAGGCAGTGCTGTGCCCCTGTGTGCCCAGCGTGTCCCCAGGGCCCGCCCAGTGTGTCCCAGTGTCCCCCTGGGGCCTGCCCAGTGTGGCCCAGTGTGGCCCCAAGACCTGCCCAGGGCAGCCCCAAGACCTGCCCAGGGCATGCCAGCAGGACCCCAGGGCCTGCCCCGTGTGCCCCTGTGTAACACGAGGGCCAGCCCGGTGGGTCCCTGCGCGTCCCCAGCAGCTGCCCAGTGCCCCCAGTGCGTTCCCGGGGCCAGCCCAGCGCGTCCCACTACATAACACCGCCAGCGGCAACCGGGCAGACATTAACCCCCGCCGCACAGCGCCCTCCCCCTCGCTCTTCTATTGGTCAATAGCATTGTCCGTCCCGCAACTATCCCTTCTGAGTGGCTGGTTTGAATGCGCGGAGCGCCTTGTGACTGGCGAGAGAGAGGGGAGGGCTTATCCTTATCCCCGCCCTCCCGCTGCGATTGGCGCCGCGCTGGGGGTCCGCGGGCGCGGATTGGCGGAGGGTTTCGGCGGGCTGAGCGAAGGTTTGAAATCCGCCGCGCGGTTGGGGGCCGCCATCGCCGCCGCTCAGCAGCGCCCGCCGCCGCCATGGAGCTCCAGGAGTCCCCGTCGCCCCTCCGAGTGCGTTCGGCGTCCCACACACCGCGTCCCCTTGTCCCCGCAGGGCTTCGGCTTCCCCCGCCGCCCCGTCCCCTCGGCGCCTCGGGCCTCCCTCAGCTCCCGCCGCGTCCCCTCGTATCCTCCCCGGGCCCCTATCGCGGCCTCTTCCCTCAGTTCCCCCGGTCTCCTCCGAGTTCTCCCCCACCCACGTCCTCCTCGCCCCCCTCAGGCTCTCCCCTCTCCCCTGGTACCGTCTCGGGGTCCTTCGTCGTCGTTGTGTCCCCCTCGCTCCGCTTGATCCCCTTCGCCCCCTCCCTCCCCCCCGCGGTTCACCCCCCGGGTCCCGCCGCCCCTCACTGCCGCTGTCTCTTCCCCCCCGAGCAGCCCGCGAACGAGAACGCCCGGGTGGCCAAGGGCGGTGGAGCCAAGAAGCAGCTCTCGGTGGAGCACATCTACCAGAAGAAGACGCAGCTGGAGCACATCCTGCTCCGGCCTGACACCTACATCGGCTCCGTGGAGCTGGTCACCCAGGTACGGCGGAGGCCCGCGGGGCTAAGCCTGAACCCCTCGGTGGTTTATAAAGCACAAAACGTCTGCTTTGCAAACCGATGGCACGGAAGAGGAGGTGGATCTGGGGACTTACGTATTTCTTGCCTTCTTTTTCAGCAAATGTGGGTTTTTGATGAGGATGTGGGCCTTAACTGCCGAGATGTGACCTTTGTGCCCGGCTTATACAAAATCTTTGATGAGATTCTGGGTAAGGTGACCTATTTCTTGAGTTAATGATTGACAAGTTATTAACGGGTGCTGAGTGTCTAAGAAAAGAAACTGGAACTAAATGTAAGGACTTATCAAGTGTACTTTTGTCTGGTTGCATGTTTGACCAAGTAATGTCTGTTGTGTAATTTGATGGATGGTGTTTACAGAGTACATTGTTTGTTGATTGTGCTTGGAAATATTGGATGCTCGTGTCCTTCCATTAACGCTACTTAATAGTAAGCCATTCGTGGGATGGTGGTGCACTCTATTACAAAACCAGTTTCATTCGGCCCCAAATTCTGCCTTTTATGTGAACTTGTAGTACTCATCTTTGTAACTTGCCAAATATTTGCATACCAAGATGATTATTTGTAACATTGTATTGAATTTTTGCATTCGTTCTACTGAAGACACTTTACAGTTAATGGTTTTGTCTTGATTGAGAATGTAATTTCATAACAATAATCTTTCCATTCTAGTCAATGCTGCAGACAACAAGCAGAGAGATAAAAGCATGTCATGCATTAAAGTTACAATTGATGTGTAAGTTTTATTTCGTTTTTGTTCGTTGCCTTCCAAACTCAGCTGCGTTCTATTTTCTCACTCAGATGCTGTTCTGCTAAGCTGGTATAGTATTGATGGGCTCTGCAATGAGGCTGATCCAAGTTAGACCAAAAGTAATTCACCAGTTGTGAAAGCCCTTTTCTTTGTTTAGTTCCTTGGTCTCTTACAGAGAGCTGACTGGTGAAATGATTGCTTTTTCATTGTTGTTTTTCCATTGTGGCCATTTTCCTCTTTTCTTCCTCTCAACCCTTTTATTCTGTCATTGAGCACAGATAGAGGGGTTTTATGTAGGGGGTCCATTTCATAGACGGTATCTGCAGATATGGGAATTTTTTTGTTGACTTGTCCTCCCTCTGCTGGCTGTTTCTGCACTTGCTGAACAAAGATTTGCTCTTGATGAAATGGTGGCTTTTCCCCAGAGCTTTTGGGCAATACTTGTTTCATAGCTCAGTCATTTGCAGCCTTAAAACTACACTTTTTTTTTTCTTCTGCCCTAGAGAGAATAACACAATCAGTGTATGGAACAATGGGAAAGGTATTCCAGTTGTTGAACACAAAGTGGAGAAGGTCTACGTGCCTGCTCTTATCTTTGGACAGCTGCTAACATCCAGCAACTACGATGACAATGAAAAGAAAGTCACAGGTAGGGAAGACTCTCAAATACGTGCTGATATTTCTGAGCAGCCTGATGGGTTTACATGTGTGAACTGAAATAAAATGGGGGGATGGGGTTCCTTGATGCAACATGAAAACATGTGTTCTGAGTCCATCAGAGAGAAGTCTTCATGCTCTATTTTTTAATAATAATGGTACAAACATGGAGAACAGGAAAAATCCCAATTAAATATGGATTTATAGTCACGTACTGAGTTTGCAGGGTATTGTTGCTTATTGGCAGTTATGCTTTGATTGTGCTGCAGTGGCTGAACTCCTGTTAGTCTGGAATTCTTTTAGATGGTTTTGAGCAAAGTAGTAACACAAGTCTGTTTTCCTTCTAATTCCAGGTGGGCGAAATGGTTATGGAGCCAAACTGTGCAACATATTTAGCAAAAAATTTACTGTTGAAACTGCATGTCGTGAATACAAGAAGTTATTCAAGCAGGTATGAACACTTCTCATTTCAGTAAGGTTATACCCGAGATTTTCAAATAAGACCCTAAGTTTTTGTTCCAAAAATCTAGGAGTAACTTGCATTAGTGCACTGTGATTAGAATAAATTCGGCCCACAGTTACTGTACCACCAAATATAATTGAAATTAATAATGAAGTGAGCAGACATAATCAGAATCTAGTTTTTAACCAGTGGTTTGGGTTTTTTTAATTTGAAAATATTTAAAACTTGTAAATCAGCTTACTGCTTTTAAAAGCTAAGCTAGTTGCGTGTGTGTGTTAGACTTGCAACTCACAAAACCTCCTTTTCTCAGACCTGGACAGACAACATGGGAAATGCTGGTGAAATGAAACTGAAATATTTTGATGGAGAAGATTACACGTGTGTCACTTTCCAACCTGATCTGTCAAAATTCAAAATGACGATTCTTGATAAAGACATTGTAGCACTAATGTCTCGAAGAGCATATGATATTGCTGGATCCACAAAGGATGTCAAAGTTTTCCTAAATGGACAGAGGCTGCCTGTAAGTGAGCATTTAAAAGAAACAAATATCTGTATTTCTCATGCCATTTAAACAGCGAGATTTTGTTGAAGCAATTTATTGAAACATTACACCTAGTAAAGGGAAAATTTGCACGAGTGATTTCTCTACCCATTTTTCAGGAGGATATGAATGAAGTATTTTTGGGAGCTGTTATAAACAAGTTGTCTGCTTTCATCTGTATGCAGGTGAAAGGATTTCGCAGTTATGTGGACCTCTATCTGAAGGACAAAGTAGATGAAACTGGTAATGCGCTTAAGGTCATCCATGAGGAAGTAAATTCTCGGTGGGAAGTGTGTTTGACTTTAAGCGAAAAAGGCTTCCAGCAAGTTAGCTTTGTCAACAGCATTGCCACTACAAAGGTAACTCCTCTTTATTTAGTTACACTAATGCCACGTTCTTCATCATTAATACCCTTAGCCATTTTCAAATGTATGTACGTTAGTGAAAAATACGTAGTTGCTTAACGTTGCAAAGACTATACTTAGTTTTCAATAGATCTACCTACTGTGGTTTTTTAAATGGAATCACCACCAGGTCTTTGGTCCCATTTTCCCTTAGGGTGGCAGACACGTTGATTATGTAGCTGACCAGATTGTGACTAAACTCATTGATGTTGTGAAAAAGAAGAACAAAAACGGAGTGGGAGTGAAGCCTTTTCAGGTACGATGTCGGAATTTCCCCGGTGGGAAACGCAACTCAAGCATTATTGCAAGCTGTAACTACAGCTTACTGCATTAATGAATCATACATATTTCCATGGTACTGGCAATATATATGAAATCACTAATTATAGAAGTCTCATATTGTCCAGTTTAAGCCCACTAACACTCTCTTCTCTTTGGGTGATGTATTTTTAATCAGAACACTATTAGTCAGTGTAGATGTGCTAAAACTCAGATCTGTTATATAGTACCTAGCTAGGCTGAGGGCTGCTGATTCCTTGACATCCCAAATCATATGACATTGTTCATGAATGTTTGTTAGCTGTCCTAAATTCTTTCAAGACATCTTTGAAATTTCAAAACCATGCAGTGATATCTGAGTTTTTCCTTGCTGTCAGAATGCACCGCTGTTACAGAGATGAGCCTGTATAATGTGCGATGCTCGTTGTATTTAACTATAGGTGAAGAACCACATGTGGATTTTCGTGAATGCCTTAATTGAAAACCCAACCTTTGACTCTCAGACTAAGGAGAACATGACCCTGCAGGCAAAGAACTTTGGCTCAACCTGTAAACTGAGTGAAAAATTTATTAAGGGTGTAAGTATTGATATACGTGGATAATCAAAATGTCTCTAAAGCTGCATCTTATGTTTCATGTGATAAATATATACTTTTGAAGTAATGTCATGAACTAAAGAAAAAGTATATAACTTAGAATTCTGTCATTTTTAAGGTTTTTCCCACAATTGTTTGGGGTTATTTTTTGTATTGCAGGCAGTTGGCTGTGGCATTGTTGAAAGTATCCTAAACTGGGTAAAATTTAAAGCTCAGAGCCAGCTGAATAAGAAATGTTCGGCTGTGAAACACAGTAAGATTAAGGGTGTTCCTAAGCTGGATGATGCCAATGATGCTGGTAAGTGTTTTACATCCTTTATAACCAATTCATTCATAAAGAGTTAAGACTTGTTCGTTAGGCAAATAAAAGAATTGTCTCCTAAGGAAAAATTAGAAAACCCGTAATTATAGTTTATCCCCGTTTTACAGTTCCATTTACTACGTTTATCCCTATTTACTATGTCCAGTGCAACAGAACCTGTATCTGTTAGAGGATATTTATTCTCAATCAATTTGTGAGTATGCAGGCTTTGATTTGACTTGTTATTAGAAAATTGACTTGATTTTTTGGGTTTGTTTTTTTTAGGCAGCAAGAATTCTTTAGATTGTACACTTATCCTGACTGAGGGAGACTCAGCCAAAACATTGGCTGTCTCTGGTCTAGGAGTGGTTGGTAGAGACAAATATGGAGTATTTCCCCTTCGTGGGAAAATGCTCAACGTCAGAGAAGCTTCTCATAAGCAGGTCAGTTGGAAAATCTTTATAGTCTCTATGTTAGAAGGCGCGGTGTGCTTTGCGTAGTGCAACGTGTTTGAACTGAGTCGGTACAGCCGAACACCTTGAACACTGTAACTCATGGGAGTAGAGTCTTAAATGCCTGAGTCTAGTCTCATCTTCAGCCTGCCTTGCTGGTTAAGGGGAAGGATTGATCAAGTCCTGTTATGGATAATTTTAGGCTTTTTTGAGCTACATTTTAAGTCTGAAAGACAAGTTTTTATTCCATGTGATCTTTTCCAGATTATGGAAAATGCTGAAATCAACAACATCATCAAGATTGTGGGTTTGCAATATAAAAAGAACTATGAAGATCAAGAATCTTTAAAGAGTCTTCGCTATGGAAAGATTATGATTATGACAGATCAGGTTAGGTTCACTAAAATTGAAAGTTGGGAGAGGGAAAAAAACCCAACACTTGAATACAGAGGAAAGAAGAAAATACTACCTTTCTCCCACTGCCATTGTTGTACCTAATCCTCTGTATTTGTTTCTTTTTATCATTTTATATTTTAGTGGGTCATAATGTCTTTTCAGCCCCAAAACAAACCAGATAAAGTAGAGAGGGGAGTAGCATCACCAAATAGCTAAATACTGTCTTTCCAGTCTGCTGATTCAAGGTCCTTGACCAGTCCTTGATACCGTTTTATTCACCAAGAATGTGCCTTTTCTGTTTCCCTTAATTTTCAGTACTTAAACAATGCATGGTCACCTTTTTAGAAGTGAAAGGTATTAGGGTCAGTTAGCTGGAATTATAAAATCATTCGCTATTAAGCTAACAATTGTCACTTCCATCATGTCCCTGATTTAATATGTCTTTTTTCTTTTCTTTTTCAATCAGGATCAAGATGGATCACATATCAAAGGTTTGCTGATTAACTTCATCCATCACAACTGGCCATCTCTTCTAAAACACAACTTTTTGGAGGAATTTATTACTCCCATCATAAAGGTATGGGTTGGGTAGATGGTAAGGTGAATGAGGAAGGATCCATTGGTCCAAATCTGCCCCTCATTTCACAGTTAAAATATCTGTTGATTGTAGGCCTTCAAAAACAAAGAAGAAATTGCGTTCTACAGCATTCCTGAATTTGAAGAATGGAAAAACAGTACACAGAACTACAATTCATGGAAAATCAAGTACTACAAAGGTTTGTAGAAAACGTAATATGGTGAAATTAAATGACCCAAGTAAGAGCATTCATGAATAAATTCAGGGTTAGCCCTGCTTTTGCAGAAAGAGTTTGGACTGGGTGACCTCCAAGTCTCTTCCCTCCTAATATATTCTGATTACAAATACATGCGACGTAAAATATAAAAGTAAGGAAGCCATAACATCTAACGGTATAAAATCTCCCAAAATGGAACTACAATATTGTAGGTAACCGTTCTTTCAGCCCTCTTAGGCAATTGTGCTCAGTTTTATGTGCTGTTTTCCACAGGACAGTCCTTGGGTACTGTTAGCGCTGTAAGCTAAGTACTTACTCCAGAATTGCTTAATACCAGTAAGAAAGTTGTCAACTGCAGAGCAATGGCTGGATGATGAGGAATCATTTCCAATTTGCACTTAATCATTTCAGATATCTGCAGGAGTTACAGACAAAATCCAATAGTACAACATGCAACTGCTCACTTATCTGTAATTCTTGTGATTTTTGTGATCTCATTTTAAAGTAACTTAAGTTTTCAGTAAATCATCTTCTTGCTGTACATTTATATGATGCATCACAGAAAGTAAGCAAAGGAAAATATTTTTTTAACTATAACTTGATTTAAGCAAGAAATTATTTGGATTAACTAGTATTGTCTCTGCAGGTTTGGGTACCAGCACATCGAAGGAGGCTAAAGAATACTTTGCAGACATGGCTAAACATCGAATTGGCTTCAAATATTCTGGTCCTGAAGATGATGCTGCGATCACCCTGGTAACTAACGCTTGATTTAATTGCTGACTTACTACCTTCGGTATTCGACTGCTTAGAGTGCTGTGTATTTTCTCTTAAAATGCTCTTAGAGGCCTTTGGGCTTGCGACAATCTCTTTGTTACCAAGGCTACGGCTTTAGTCTAACCAGTAGAAGCAAATCTGTCCACGGACCTCAGGCCAAGAGCACCCTTTTAATGATGGTTTTTAAATATAGCTCAGAACAAACTAATCACTACAAACCAATTGACATTTTCAGACACAATAGTAAATACTCCTTTTACATTTTTCTGCATGTTCTGCTGCAATTTTCTCCAAGTCAGACTTCCCCCTTCTCCCCCAGATTTTCTTCTTGTAAAATGGTTCACCAGTGGATTAAAACAGTCCTCGCTTCTGTGAACTTCTTCACCTTCAGCAGACATTGACTCTTAAGTCTTCTGAGCTATTAGGCAAGGCCAAAAACCCCAAGTTTTTTCCCAAAAACATTAATTAATACGGAAATCTGCTTAGTTTTATGTTATTATTTTAAAAATACATTTACACCTAACTACCGTGTCTCTTAAAGGCTGGTAGAAATTACGCTCTTAATATATTTAGCTACAAGAACCTTTTATTGCACTTAGGCTATTAAGTCAGCCTGTTTAGCATGTTATTCTCCTGAGTAAACTCTTCCTGTATGCTTTCTTTTTCTCAAGTGGTCCAATAGCACACACCACAGAAATGTCCTAGAATTGAGTTACTTTTCATTTTGAAATACACAGGCCTTTAGCAAGAAGAAGGTAGAAGAGCGAAAGGAGTGGCTGACTAATTTCATGGAGGATAGAAGACAACGGAAGCTGCACGGTCTGCCAGAGGTAAAAGGAAGGAAACCGGTTTCCTCTCTCTCCCTGGGGCTGTTCTCAGCTTCATTCTGAGCTGCACACAACTCAGTCACTGAATTATGGGACAGTTAAAATGTTTCAGGATTTTGCAGAGCAGCCGCTCCTCTCATCAGTGTAGCCTCATTGTCAATTGTCCAACAGTTCATTTCATTTATACCTCTTATCTTTCAAATTACCTTGTCAATAGGGCAATGATAACTCGAGCAGGTCTGTATGACGACAGTTTCTCAAAAAAAATGGGCCTGCATCACGTGAAGCGATGTTTTGCTTTGCCATGCTAAGAATGTCAGCACTTGAGCTGTGTTTAGCTAGTCTTAGAAGGAACTTCCATTTTAGTGAAATTAATGAAATATAAGCTAAGAAACTTGCTAAAATTAAGGCAATCTTGCACCTGTTTTTCTTAGGAATACCTATATGGGAAAAATACGACTTACCTGACATACAACGACTTCATCAACAAGGAGTTAGTCCTGTTCTCAAACTCAGATAATGAAAGATCAATCCCATCACTGGTTGATGGTAAGTTATTTCAAGATAGTGATTCTGCATAGTGCATTCCCCAGAACTTAATAAATGGGTGTTTGTATGTCATATCATTAGAATGAAGGTAACCTGTGGAGTTTTCAGGGTCAGTGTTCTGAGGTCCATTTTCTGCTGTCCAAGTTTTTTTAATCTTTGGATTAAATGTCTTGTCCATTTTGTAGTATATTATTGCAAGTACCTTACTCTCCTGGTGCAGAATCTAGGTGTATAAGTTGCTCTTAGTCTCTAGAGAGCAGAAGCTAGGTGAAACACATTGTACGTTCTAATCAAGGTCTTTTCTTTTTCATACAGGTTTGAAGCCAGGTCAAAGAAAAGTTCTTTTCACATGTTTCAAACGAAATGATAAGCGGGAGGTGAAGGTTGCTCAGCTGGCTGGTTCTGTAGCTGAGATGTCCTCATATCATCATGGTGAAGTAAGAACCTGGCCTGGTTGTGTAAAACGCTCTTTAAATGAAAAGCAAAAAAGCCCTTCTCTTAACTTGAGAGTTAAGATGCCTCAAAAGCAGGATTAGATGTTTGAGTATAAAAGCCAAAGCAAAGTGGCTGTATATCCACTATTAATACTTGTATATTAATTTAATGGTCGTCTGCCTGTCCTACCTGGACTTTATGGGAGTATATTTCATTCAATAAGTAGAACGGGAAAAAAACCTGCTTGATCTGTGATAGCTTTGGGCAGACGTTAATAGCCTTTCTACCTTGGAAAGGAGAAGTTAAGCACTAAAACAAGCTTCTCTTGGCAGACTGATAGGATCTTTCATTGGAGGTTTCAAGAACAGGTAGATAGCAGTATATGGTGGGTCACTGGAATGTACCTAGTCATCCAGACTAGAAGGTCTTGGGATGCACTTTCAGAGAGAGTTTCCTCCTGTATTTTATTAGCTGAGTTTATCCTCTATATCAATTCTGTTCTTGGTGTGAATTTTCTTTTAACTTTGTCCTTGCAGTGAAGAATTCTGCAATTTTAGCTTTGAACTTTTCTTTATTGCAGGCATCGCTGATGATGACTATTATTAACTTAGCTCAGAACTTTGTGGGCAGTAACAACCTCAACTTGCTACAGCCTATTGGTCAGTTTGGCACAAGGCTGCATGGTGGGAAAGACTCTGCCAGCCCTCGATACATCTTTACAATGCTCAGGTCAGCATTAAAGATTTCTTCCTGTCTTAAATGTTCTTAGCATGTTACAGGAGTCAATTTGACAGCATTTTAAATGAAAAATTAATTTACTTTTTCCCTTTAAAACTTTGGACTACTTGCATACTCATAGCAGCAAGAATTGAAGTGAGGTTTGGATCCTAGATTCAGATTTGTGAACTTGGTTATCATCCGAGAGAATATGGAAATGGGAGCAAAAACAAAGGGAGAAATTTGGGTAGGATAATAAAAACGGAATTTGGGTTGAGAGAGTGAAGTTCTAGTATCTGAAAGTACAGGGCTGTAGTCTCTGTGGCCCAGTGGTCACTCGGTTTGAACTTGATCAAATCTGTTACTTGAGCATGTGTATGGTTGTACTAAAGCAAGGTACACAGAGAACTGGAGCCTTCCCAACATTAAAGGTCTAATACACATACTTCAGGTATGAGCTCAGGGTCCCATAAAGTCAGTGGAACCTGTAGAGATTGGTGAGATTGCTGAAGATGCATCTCTGTTTTGAGTGTTACTCTAGAAGCCTAGTTTCCTATCGTAGACACCCAGGCTGTATGGCCAAAGTTGACTGACAGGAATAAACCTGATTTATGTGGTTGGTTTGTTTTCTGGAGGGTTGTTTTTGCATGGTGGTCACTGTTCTGTAACAAGAATTTGGGCTTAAATTCTCTGTTCCGTTCTAGCCCACTAGCACGGTTGCTGTTCCCACCAATGGATGACAATATCCTGAGGTTCCTATATGATGACAATCAACGTGTGGAGCCAGAATGGTATATGCCTATCATTCCAATGGTGCTGATAAACGGAGCAGAAGGGATTGGTACCGGCTGGTCCTGTAAGATTCCCAACTTTGATATCAGGGAAGTTGTGAATAATATCCGTCGTCTGATGGACGGAGAAGAGCCATTGCCAATGGTAAATAATGTATTTAAAAAACAATGTCTCGCTCATTAGTTTATTCAGCACATTATGGAGCATTTCGTGCAAGTGCTTAAAAACAGACTCAACACAAAGCTGAATCCAGTGTTCTTTTCTGCTTAGCTTCCTAGTTACAAGAATTTCAAAGGCACAATAGATGAGCTGGGACCTAATCAGTACGTGATAAGTGGTGAAGTGTCTATCCTTGATTCTACAACCATTGAGATTACTGAGCTGCCTATCAGAACGTGGACACAGGTAATAAACAGTGAATTTGTCCTAGGAATGTGTAGTTTGCCCGGTAAAGCAAAACGTGATCAGTGGTTTTTGGAGCTTTTAATCTTCATGGAAAACATGGGTCTGACTTTGATTCTTTTCTCAGACTTACAAAGAGCAAGTTCTGGAACCAATGTTAAATGGGACAGAGAAGACACCCCCACTAATCACGGACTACAAAGAATATCACACAGACACAACAGTGAAGTTTATAGTGAAGATGACTGAAGAAAAACTAGTGGAAGCTGAAGCAGTGGGGCTGCATAAGGTCTTCAAACTCCAAACAAATTTAACATGCAACTCCATGGTATGTAATAGATTTTGCTGAAGAAAGTTCTTGTTTTAACTCAAAGACTGTGCAGTCTGCAGACTGCAAAGCTGCAGTTGCTGCTTGTAATGAAAATGGTCCTTTGTGGTAACCTATTCCCTTTGCCTTTTCTGCTGTAACTGGTTTTAAATCGGCTTTCTAAATATATCCTCAAAAGGTCAAGAGACTGGCTTGGGAATGGCCTGAGAGTGGTATGGTTTTGCCTGAAGGAGTCAAAGTGATCTGAAATCACACAATTCACAGAGACCTTTGTTGTGACAACAGCACCACCATTGAACGTCTGGGTTTTGACATATGTGAAGCTTGATGCAAAGATGTTTATCCTGCAGATAGCTTTAAGATTCAAGTAACCTTAACCCTACTATGTGTTTTGAAGAACTTTGAAATTATAAAATTGTCTCTGCTGCCATGCTTGCAAACTGAAGTAATTTCTAAAACAAGGCTAAGGTTTTATAATTTGTTGGCTAATAATTCAATTGTACTGTCAGTGGGTTTGGAAAACGGTTTTATGATCATAATGCCTGTGTTCTTTCATCTAGGTTCTTTTTGACCATGTCGGCTTTCTGAAGAAGTATGACTCACCCCAGGATATTCTTAAAGAGTTCTTTGAACTCAGGCTCCGATACTACAATTTGAGAAAAGAATGGCTTATTGGAATGCTAGGTGCCGAGTCTGCAAAACTGAGCAACCAGGCTCGTTTCATCCTGGAGAAAATAGATGGCAAAATTGTGATCGGTATGCGTTGTTCTGGGTTACTTGGTTGATGAAACTGGGAGAACCAGGTGCTCCCTTGAGTTCTGTCAGCACCCCCTCAACCCCGGACTGGCTCTTAACAAACTACACCAGAGCTTATCTTTCCGTTCCCATTAACATACAAGAGGAAAATGCTTCACAGAGTATCCTTGGTCTATAGAGCATTATGCACATGTTATTTAAAATGGGATACTCATACAGCTTTCCTACTGTGTTTGACACTATTTTGAGAGTAGAATTTTTTTTTAAATAGTTTAGCAATAATTCCTACCTATGTCTGAATCAGTAGGAATAAGAGTTAGGTACTGGTGGGGCTAGAAAGGGGTAGTGTTTTCTGTTCAAATGCATACTTAAGAACATGTGTGTGTCTGTTATCTCTGTGAACCTCTGCAAAAATATTCCAGATCATGTTCTCAGTGGATTGGGGTTTCAAACTTAGAAGATACTTGTTAGCACCATCTGAGAATCATGAGCTAGAAAAAGAAACAGATCTTTGTTCCCAGCATTCAGATTTTTCAATCAACTTTTCCACCTCAGTCTAAAAGGCAGTCTGTATTTCACTTGCATTCGTGGAGGATGCAGCTAGACAAAGTGTCATAAGATGCTTTGTGGTTTGTGTCTCAAGGCAGCCCAATAATCCCAACAGCCGGTGTCTGTTTGACTTGACTCGGGAAGAGAAATAATTCCCTTGAAATGCATTTTCTTGGGTTTTTGCAATAAGCAGTTTCAAGGCTGACAGAACTGGTTTCATTTGTATTTGTGTCTCATGGTTGATTGCTTCTGATAGCTTAAAAAGGAACAAATTCCAGCTGAAGCACTTCCATTGGCTGGGGCACTTATAGCATAAATTTCCCCGGTGAAGTCTAATGAGGTGCAAGCTATACCAAAGCTTTTGAGTGCTATCAGGTTTTGGGGTTTTTTTTCCTCCACCTGCCTGCTTATTATTGTGAAACCTTTTTTGATAGAATCACACCTTTTTTTTCCTCGAGTTCAAAAACTACTTAAGGCACAGAAAATGCAGATATGGAAGTGAAGAAGAATATATTTCCAGTGCTCTGGCAGGTGTTCCTGGGAGGCACAGGAGGGATGCTGACCTGACAAATCACCTGCTAAGTAGGAACTTTTTAGGGGTTATCTCTTCCATATGTCCCACCTCTGGTGAGGAAAGGCTATTTTAGAGCCTGAGAGGATGCTGAGCTGCTCGAACCATGGGATCCAAAATGTAAAGCTCATCTGTCTTTCCTAACAGTGATTGGTAGTGGTCACTAACTGACAATCCTGAAACGTCTGTTTACAGAAAACAAACCCAAGAAAGAGTTGATTCAAGTTCTTATCCAGAGAGGATATGAATCTGATCCAGTGAAGGCTTGGAAGGAATCACAAAACAAGGTAATGCTTCAGTCATCCTCTCTAAATAGATCTGAACTGACCCCTATGTCTGAGGCATCATAATTTGTAGGAAGAAGCCCAAGTTGCTTTTCAATTTGTAGGATTCCAGAGCTTGCGTGTCTGGTATGCCTGTGATAGGAAATCTAAGACAAGCAAAAGTTCAGTCCCTTTTTCAGAAGGCACTGAGACCTACTCATTCGGGTCTGAGTCCTCTTGCCACAGCAATGTCTGCTCTTCCTTGAGGGTTTCCTTCTGCCCGTGGGACACAGTTGTACAAGGGCTGTGAGCAAGATGACAGTTCTAAGAAGCCTGAGGAGGCAATCTGGGCAAGACAGAGAGGCCAAATATAGTAGAGCAAAAGAGATTTGGAGAATTGTTTTTGCAGGTGGATTCCTCTGTGCGATAGCAGCTGAGGTTTTAGGAAGCATAACTTCATCTCTATCCATTTCCAAATTGTTCTAGAAGACTCTACAACACCACAAGCACATGGAGTACCTGTGATGCAGTCCAAATTTGATCAAAATTGCCTTCCCTTGTGTGTCAATGTATATGTTTTGTTGACAATGCTTGTTTTAAATCCACATTCAGGAAGAAGAGGAGGAGGAGGAGGAGGAGGAGAATGACAGAGAATCAGCTGCAGCTACCGGACCAGACTTCAACTATCTGCTGAACATGCCCCTTTGGTATCTGACTAAAGAGAAGAAAGATGAGCTCTGTAAGCAGAGAGATAACAAAGTATGTTCCTTCCTTTTCTTATAAATGCATTATTATATCATATATTTTTTAAATGATGGATTAAAATATGTGACTAACGTTTATCAACTGTGATTTCCTTTAGGAAAAGGAGCTGGAAAACCTTAAGCGCAAGAAACCCTCTGATCTGTGGAAGGAAGACCTTGCTGTCTTTGTTGAAGAACTTGATGTATGTCAGTGTTCAGTGCAGATGACTGACTCCCATGTAGTCTTATCCACCAGCTCTTTATTACTTTTTTGCTATGACAAGGAAACAAAAAATGATAACTCCTATGTGCTGTGCTCATTGCAGAGAATGAAAGCTTTCTTCACCTTTCTAGCTTGGATAGGAGTAGCATTGCCCTAGGCCAGGGAGTCAAACCAGCAAGGTGGTCGTTGGAAGGAGATCAATCACCAGTCTGAATAGCAAAAAGGAGTTTTAGGAGGGCTTGAGAGAAAACTAGTACTAGCGTATAGTCTGAGGAGATGTAGATCAAAGGGCTTTTTGGCACTGAGAAAGTGAGGGAGGAGCTGGACTTTACTGAACAGAGCCCAGATGTGGGCAGATGATTGTGCACCATCACCCGCAATGTCTCTTCTTACTCCCCAAGTAACTGAACTATACCTCTGGCTTAAACCATTGCTTGAAAATGTGCAAATCTGTAGCAGGGTGGGAAGCTTCATTTAAACTGATGGTAGGAAATCTAGCAGCGAGTATAGAGTACTTTACTGCAAGGGCTGTGATGGTGGGTTTTTTCAGTAGTACGTTGTTTCTTTTGTATTCTCACAGTTATATTATTTTATGCTCACCTCTGCAGGCCGTGGAAGCCAAGCAAATGCAGGACGAGATGGCAGGCTTGAGTGGTAAACCTTTAAAGGTGAAAGGAGGGAAAGCAAAGGTGAAGAAGGCACAGCTGTCAGAAATAATGCCGTCACCTCATGGGGTGAGGGTTGTTCCTCGGATCACTGCAGAGATGAAGGCAGAGGCAGAGAAGAGAACTAAAAAGAAAATAAAGGTAAAAAAGAACATTCCGAATGCTTTATCTTTCTTTACACCCTCTTCAATATAGTCCTAAAGAAATGCAAGTTCTTGTTAGCTGAACTTGTCCTGATGAAACAGCTATTCAGGGGGGAAGGATAGAACCTTTGGACATGCGGAATGCTGGAAATGGATGTTTCTCAGTCTAAAAGAGAACGGATTCACTAACGTATCGAGAGATGGCTTAGAGGGAAATCTTTTGGCAAAAGCATGTATCACAATGTCAGAGATGGGTTGGTAGCTTAGAAATGAAAAGGCCAGATGCAAACAAGGTTGTTCTTAGGTGTCTTGGGGATTTTATAAATCTTCTAGCAGGCAGGAAGTACAGCTAGTAAACTCACTTCTCTAGAACAGCCTTTGCATTTCCAGTAATCCTTTCAGCCACTTAATGCCATTATTGTTCTTGATATCAAGGAGATAAAGATGATTTAGCCCTTTTCCTACGGCTAGTTGAAATTATTCCATTCAGCCAATTGCAACATAGAAAATGAAAATATCCTCTCACCTGTTTTGACCTGTAAGCCAGATGTATCACTCCTTTCCTACAGATGGTTCCATCTAACAGTTTTTCCAAATAACTTGCACTGTTGTTTTTAACCCACCCTGTTCAATTCTGCATCCTCAACACACCCTAGAGCCATACCATCAGCACACAAAGGCGGTACCAAAGTGCGCTCTGGAGTGGGGACAAAGTTCCTGTTTTTGTTAATGTTGGATTTTGCATTTTAAGCCACCTGATCTGGGGACAGATCATGTCTGATTTACTTGGCTGTAATTGATTTTACACACAGTTTGTTTCACAAACAGATTTCTTGTATTGCTAACTTTCGTACATCTGAAATAGGCAGCTCCTTTCTGCATTACTTTGTGTGCCTCTTCTAGTTGTGTGAGCTGACTCGCTATCTATTTGATATCTGCTTGTATCTTCAGAGTGAAAAAACTGAATTTGATGAGAATCAAGAAGAAAACATGTCAGGAGACAAAGAGTCTTCAGGCCTTAAGCAGAGATTAGTGCAGAAGCTTAATACTGAGCGAGGTAAATGCTTTTATTTTTATGTGTTCCATCAATGGAAAATGAGGTGAAGGGTTGTAAATTTGGTTATCTGATCTCTTCCTGAAGGTGATGAGTAACATCTAGGATCAGTATTTTTGGAAAAACTAGGTGAGAGAAAGTGATCCTGGATAACAGTCAAGCGGGATAAATTGCTATTGCTCTTTGACATTTAAGCCAGAATCCTCTGAATTTAGTGATGTATCTCTAAGTCGAGTTTGAACTGCTGAGCCTGAAGTACACATGGAAATTTGCTAGTTGATCCTGCCTCCCAATGTTTTTCAGGTGGTAAGAGACAGGCCACTCTGCCATTTAAGCCATTAAAGAAAATGAAGAAACGAAACCCTTGGTCTGACTCGGGATCTGATTCAGAGTCTGATTTTGAAGCACCTCCTCAAAGAGAGAGAGTGGTTCGCAAAGCAGCAGGTGAGTGATGATGCAAATACAGAAGGGGGTAGTCTGGAGGAAAAAAATTGAACAGACTATTTAGAGAGCTCCCAGAGTCTGAGATCTTGGTCAGAAATATTTTTTTATAGCCTTATTTATTTTACCGTATATAACAACTAAATATTTCTATCATTTGAGCAGATTTTCACAATGCTTTTCAAGGAAAAGCAGAAAAGGGCAATTAGAGAAATAAGGTTATTGGTTTTAATTACACAATTGTCTTGGCAAAACAAATGCATTGTTGGTAAGCGAGCCCAGAATACACTTGTGATTTGGAGTCTTCTAACTGGCAGTCTCAATATCTGCTTGTTTTTATTCGGATCTTTATTTTTTAATAACTGCAGCTAAAATATTGAAGAAGAAACTGAGCTGCATATTGTCAAATGTATAAAATAATACATCTGTGTTGTTTCATCAGCCAAAGTCAAGACCATAATCAGTTCGGACTCGGATGCAAATCTCTCCAGCTCGGATGAGGAGTTTGAATTTCAGGGCAACAGTGAATCAGATACAAACTCAAAAGAAAAACCTGCTCCCAAGCCCAGCGCTGCTCCAAGGTGAGTATTTCTCCACATAGGCACTGGAAATTGGTTGTGCTTCTAGTGATAATGCTATATAGAAATTAATAGCTCTTTTTCTTCAGTGCACCTATTATAGTGCATCATAAATTGAGAAAAATACTCGGGGTTTTGTATTCTAGGGAAACCGCTGAAAAAGAAGCTGCTAAAGCTCCTAAGGAAAAGCCAGTGCAAAGCTCTATCCCTGGTGAGTACAAGACCTTCTGAACTTTGTTGAGTTTCTTAAAACCCCAGGAGAGCACACTGGGCACTGTGATCAGTGCCTGACACTGACAAAGGCAGATGTTAGTCACAAGATGTTGCAAAGAAGCTTTGACGCTAGGGTACAGGCTTGTTTCAGGGCACCAGACTTTTTGTCTGTTTCTAACTTGAATTTGTGATTAATCCAGTTTTAATAGTTGTTCTCTTTATAAAGTGGGTCAAAATTATTTCCTTCTGCTCTAATGTTTATAGCCAGAGCAGCTAATTTGACTATTTCAGATTTACTTTCTGCTTTCTTTATTCAGTTCAAGCCCAAGACGTTGCTACTGAAAATGTGAGTCAAGCTCCGACAGCCCCTGCTGTCTCTGTGCCTCACAGTAGGGCCGCATCTAAAAAACCTCCTGCAGCTAAGAAGGCCAGTGCCACTAAGGGTAAGACAATGTTTAGTAAGATCATTTCTAGATAACAATTATTATTCCTCTGGGAAACAAGTCCCAGGTGTTGAGGCCTGAATAACTTGAGTTTTCATTTCAGAAAAGATCTGAGGTTTGTGGCAAAGGTTGCGTAGTTGTCATTTTTAAAGAAGTCTGTTTCCAAACATACCATGTTCTAGTTCATCTCAGACATGCTCGAAGGGAGTGAATTTTAGTTTGGGAACAGGAAAAGTGAATGCTTCCTACAGTGCTATGTAATACTTGGCAGAAATAATCCGAGAGGAATTTGTCTTGCAGTCAATGTTCTACTTCATGTCTTTTTGGGAAGAAAGCTGCTTGGTAGCTTGCTTCCCAGGAAGAAGAAAAGCTTCTTTCGGGTAGCTTGATCTATTTAGTGCTAGCTCGACCTCATAAATCTGCAGCATTTGACTCAGGTTTTTGAAACTTAACTGCCCAGAGTCTTTGTCAAACTTTGAAAGCTGTTTTGCATATTCCATCTCTAGCTGGTTTGGATCCCAGCAGTAAAGCAGTATGTTACTTCACAGCAAAATAGCTGTTTCTTCCACTTCTAAATTGAGAAAGCCCATTATCATTCAGGAATGGCCTGCTCATTTCAGCTTCACTTGGAGACATGCTTCAAGATTCTGTTAAAAAAAATGTCAAAATATAGGTAAGAACAAACTCCACGAGTAACTGTTTAGTATAGATGGTAAATTCATTCCTTCCCCATGCAAAAGTTTTGAAGGTTTAAGATTGGTTATGCAGCCTTGAGAGTTCAGGACTTTTCAATCTGAAATAGTCCATAAATTGCTTTGGGTACACTTTAATTTGATCCTCTAAATGTAGTGGAACTAAGCAGATAAACAACCTCATTTCTCATAATCTTGGTAAAGAGCAATCTTTCTAGAAAACCACGCTTCCAAATGAGACGACCTGCGTGCTGACCTCGCAGTATAGTGCAGAGCCGTGTTTGTGTTGGAAGTAATTCACAAACTGTGAATGAGAAGAGAGGCAGCAAAAGGGTTTAAATGCCGGGTTCTGTTTCAGATAACCAGCCGTCCATCATGGATATTCTTGCCAAGACAAAGGCTGCGCCCAAATCCAGCAAGACGGCGCTGAAGGAGGGATCCCAGGATTCTGAGCATGGAGCAGCGGGTTACAAGAAGTCTGGCCAGACCAAGGGGCGGAAAGTGATCAAAAGGCAGACAAGCTCTTTGGATTCAGATTCGGATTTTGGCTCGAAACCTTCCAAATCAGTTGCGGCAAAGGTTTGTACTCTGCCACCCGTTAGAGGCAAGGGGGGGAGGTACCGCTGAGTGTGGTGTCGGTTATTCTGGCAGATAAAGCGTGGTCCCGACTGGGTTGCTGGGTGTGGGTGAAGAGGGGATCGGGCACGCGTCCTTGTCCCAGATTGTTGGTGTGGTCTCATCAGTCCAAACAACCACCTTACCCGTGACACAGTGGTGCGTTTTATGCTAATTGTGTTCCCTGTTTCTGCACAGATTCACGATTTGCTTCTTGATTATGCTTTCCCTTTAGAAATCCAAGCTGGAAGACGACGATAGCTTTACTATTGATTCAACTGGTCGTGCGGACAGCCCCGTAGCAGCCGTGCCCCGTACCAGGCCTGGACGCCTCAAAAAGCCTGTCCGATACTTGGAGGAGTCCGATGAGGATGAGGATGAATTTTTATGAAGATTTTTAACTGCTCATCCAAACCAAGCTACAAACTAGCCTTCAACAGAGCTCTTGACAAGCTGTCACTGAAGAATATCATCTCAGACTAGGACATCTTTTCACTGAATTTAAGCTAGTCCAAAAATGTTTGTTACCAGTGAATACAGCTCTATTTTTCTTGGTTTTAACTAACTTAGATTTGTTTAAACAGGACCCCCCTACACCTTTCTTGTGAGCACTGGAGCCTTGTGCCCAGCTAGTGCTGATGCACTTCCCTCTTACCCATTAGCTAGTTGGAATCTTTTGACACTTTGTGGTAATTTTGATATTAAAGTAGACTTTAAAACATATCAAATCCTTTAAAATACCCTCTCACATAGATACCTTTCTCTTTAGATATCTTAAAAAATAATAAAATATGTAAGCTTTTAACTCCACAACCATAGAGACAACATGAGGTGTAGGCATTTAGAACTCCACACTAGTGTTTTTCTTCTTCTTTCGCAGTCCTTTCTGTCTGAGCAAGCCCTTGTTGCTCAACCTCTGCCATATTGAGTTTTAGCCTTTGGTTTTTTAAATTCAGATTTAGGAATGGAGGTTTGTGCAGACTTGTCCCCGCACTCTGCTCAGTGTTGGCAGTTTTATCTTCTGTCTGGCTGCCAAGAAACCCCATGTTCAGCTAGTTCAGCCCAAAGGTCATCTTCAGGTAAAAGATGCTTGTGACTGCCAGTGCCTTGTGCTGTTAAAGAGCTAAACGAGTGTCTCTGCAGCTGAGAGAGACAAGCTTTTAGAAGGACGGAGGCAGGACAGACATTCGCCATCCAAGAATCTTTGATCTGCGGGAACTTGCGGGAAAGCCGGTTGGTTATTCCAACGCAGATGTTGGAAAGCAGCAGATTTCCCCCATGCTGAGCTCCTCTGCTGCCGCGCTCGGCACTAGAAAAGGCTGTTGTGCTGAAGCATCTCCTGCCTGTTTGTTCTTGGGGACAAGAACTTCTCCTTGGCTCCTACGTGGTCACACGAAGAGTGCAATCTTCTGGGAAGTCAGGCCTTTTTGTCACCTTGGGGCCACCGGGTTCCTCAGCAGAAGCGGGGAAACATCATCTTCCCCTTCCCCTTAGAAGTACTTCACTGGAGTATTTATCTAGTCGTGTTTTGATTTTCATAGAGCCATTTCTATAGCACTAAGGGATATTTCTTGACTGTCTATGTAAATATTTTCTGTCCTTTTCTTGTTGTCTTGAGTTTCTGTCCTTTTTAATATTTATGTAATAAAAGTGGTTTTACTGGAGCTTTCTTTAATAAAAAAGAGTTGTCCTCAGCTGCCTGCTCTCCTAGTTTTCCCTCATTACCATGAGTTGTCTCCGTCCTGGTGAGTACTTGCAGAGCTTGTGTGAAGCTCCGTTCACAGTGAAGCGATGGCAGAACAGGGGGCTTGACACAAGCTCCAGTCTACATGTAGGGCCAGTGTAAAGGAGTTGTAGGAGCCTCAGGCTTTGCGAAGATGGTCCACTCAGTGTCTCTTCTGCTTCTTCCTCTGGTACCTGTGGCTGGGAGTGGAAATCATCAGCTGGAAATCCCTTAGATGGTCGCCCTGAGCTGCCGAGAGCTGTGAAAACCCCACTGCTGTCCTGTTCTGCTGCCTTGGATCCTGCCAGAGGAAATGCCTGCAGCCGACTCAGGTGCTGCTCGGACTTGTTTCCCCGTCGGTTTTCTCACTGCTGAGACTGTGGTTTTTGCAAAGCCGCTGGCTGGACTCGCTTACCTCAGTTCCACAGCTGAGGTTTCCAAATTCCTGTGAATGCCCCTGTGGTACCCGGCGTCTGCCCGTGCAGACTGTCTGCCCCAGGTTCTGCTTCTGCAGCTGACGGGGGTGACCGCAGGTGAGCGGTGGCTGAAGTTTCTGATGTGTTCAGTGCTCCCAGGCTGGGGAGTTTTACTCTGGAGTGATGGGTTTGTGCTAAACTGCCTCTCTGAGCTGGAGTTTGCACCCCTGGGGGGCTGCCTGTCTGCCGGGGGGTATGCGGCAGGCTCTGTTCCAGCTGCTCCTGGCAGAAATGGGGGGGTCAGCATGCAGGGTCCCTGCAGCAGGAGGGATCAGAGCTACTAATGAAGCCCTGAGGGATGAGCTGTGCTGTCCCATGTCCCCCCAACCTGGGTGCTCAGCACCCCAGTGCCCCCAGAGCATCGTGCACATGGCTGAAACACGATGTGGGGTTGGTGCAGGACCCAGCCATGCTGCCTGCCTTCCCCCACGTCCCGGGCTGGTGATTCACTGCACGTGGGGAGCAGCACAGCTGTAGCACCGACTGGCGAATCCTGGGGCCCCCCGCTTTCCCCCCCCCCAGCCATGGTGCGGTGGTCGGGCACGGACGCTATCGGTGCCACCGAGGTGCTTTTGCTGGAACCCAGTCAAGTGTGGAGAGCGCTGTCAGATTTTCCACTGCTGGGCTCTGGAGAGCGTTTCTGGCGCGTCCCCGCCGAGGGGCCGTGCTATTTACGGCTCTCCGTGCTGCAAGCGCGCCCGGAGAATCAGTTGTCACGACTCGCACAGCAAATGGCGAGGCCACGGCCGCGCCGCGCAGGCTGCTCCAGGCCGGCTGTGGAGCTGCTCCCGTAACCCCGCCATCACCCCAAATGTATATATAGAGCTGTGTGTGCAAAAGCACACGCGCGTGCACTCACACGATGCACCACAGTGTCTGCAGCAGGATTTTCTCCATCGCTAGATGCCCCTGGCCGGGGCGTTGCGGACGCTGAACTGCTGGAGGGGGAGTTGAGCTGTGGGGCACCGACCCACCATGGGCACCACACAGCCCCCGAGGGGTAAGGGGGGGCCCCCCAGGGTGATCCGTGTGGGCCAGGGCTCTGTGCCCAGCACCTGAAAGGGAATCTGAGGCACAGGCGAAGGCCATCAGCACTCGGCCGGGCCGAGCAGGGGCTGGCGGGAGCCCCGGCCATGCCACAGAGGGTTTCTTGTAGAGCATCGCAGGGCTTTGAAAAGCAGCTGGTCGGCAGAACGGCCTCCCGCCAGCCGGCACAGCTCCATCTGCCAGCACGTGTGCTGAAGGTGGGGGCAGCCTGAGACGGTCCGTGCGACCCTCCATGGCCCCAACAGCCCGGGCTCAGCGTCGCGGGGCAGGGAGGGCTGGTGCCAGTCCCGAGCATCCCCTGGGCCCCCGTGGGGCAGAGCCCGGCCCCAGGAAGGACCGTGGGGCAGGAGCCATCGTGGCATGGTCGAAGGCAGCCGATGCACCCGGGCTCTGCCAGGGCCAGGGAGGTGATGCCAGCGCTGGGGGAGCTTTTGGGGGGGGGGGGGCGGGGGCTGAGTGCTGTGGCTTGGTACCCCCAGGCCCTGAAGGTTTGGGGAGGAGGCCAAGGCTCGGGGGCATTTCTCCATGGGGGCTGCTGCCCCCCTGCACCAACCTGCGCCCCGGGAGCTGCTGGCCCCAGGGCAGGGGCAGGGTTTGTCCTTGCCCCCCCCCCCCCCCCCGCCGGCAGAGCAGAGCCCTTCCCTCCCCTCCGGGTGCCCCTGCGGCTGCTCTGTCGCTTTAAAAGGACTCCAGGCGTGGCTGCGGGACCGTCATCCCATCCCACCGGACAAGGGACCGGACAGTCCAGGACAGCCCTGGACAGCCGGCACCAGCCGCGCTGGCACACAGTGGACCCCAGCCTCCGCAGGTACCGGGGAGACCCTGCCGGGTGGGGGGTGATGGGGGGCTTGGGGCATCTGGGGGGTACCAGGATGGGGAACCCGGCCCAGTTGCTGTCCCTGCACCCATCTCCGGGGTAGGGCAGGTGCCTGGGGACACTCAGGACAGGGCTGAGCTGGGCCGGCGCTGCCACACACCCTCCTGCGAGCAGGGATGGTGCGATGCATTTGGGATTGGCACAGCTGGGGCTGGGCTATGGGGGCCATGCTGCCTGCTGGGGTCCATCCTCGCGGGCACAGCATCCCCCCCCAACGTTGACCCTGCTTCCGCAGCACGGCCATGGGCGAGTGGGGCTTCCTGAGCTCACTGCTGGATGCGGTGCAGGAGCACTCGCCCATGGTGGGGCGGTTCTGGCTGGTGGTGATGCTCCTCTTCCGCATCCTGGTCCTGGCCACTGTGGGCAGCGATGTCTTCGAGGACGAGCAGGAGGAGTTCGTCTGCAACACGCAGCAGCCGGGCTGCAAACCCGTGTGCTACGATGCCGCCTTCCCCATCTCCCACTACCGCTTCCTCGTCTTCCACATCGTCGTGCTCTCGGCCCCTGCCGCCCTCTTCGTCATCTTCGCTGTGCACCAGGCAGCCAAGCCAGGGCATGGGGGGGCCCCCGGCCAGCGCACCCGCCGCCTCCAGCCCTTCTACATGGGCAGCGTGGTGGCACGCATCGCGGCCGAGCTGGGCTTCCTGCTGGGGCAGGCACTGCTCTACGGTTTCAGGGTGCAGCCGCTCTTCGTCTGCCGCCGGCGGCCCTGTCCGCATCGTGTTGACTGCTTCGTCTCCCGCCCCACCGAGAAAACCGTCTTCATCTACTTCTACTTCGTGGTGGGGCTGATCTCGGCACTGCTCAGCCTGGCTGAGCTCGCCCACCTCCTGCGCAAGGGCCCCCCGCCCTGGGGTGGGTGCTGCCACCGGCCGCAGGAGCGGGGACCGGCCCCTGGGCAGCCGGCGGGGGCTGCGGAGGAGCCATGCCGCCCCAATGCCTCCCCGCCGCGGGGGGACCTGACCGTGTAGCCGGCCCTGGGCTGACATCGCTGGAACGAGCTGTGGCTGGTCTCAGCCTGGCCGGTGCCCAGCGGGTGGCTGCGGCTCTCCCTGCCCCAGCCCTCGCCGTGCCCAGGAAGCGGGGCCGGGCTGGGCCCCCCCCTCCGGTTCCTGTTGTGGGCGGCCGGCAGGCCTCACCCTGCAGCTGCTGGAAAAAAAAAAAAAAAAACCCACGGACAAAAGGGAAACCAAACATGTCCCATCCCTGGGCTGGGGGTGTCATGAGTGCATCGGGGCTCTGCAGGCCAGGGCTGGCCCCTGGCATAGGGGACTGCGGCTGCAACAGCCAGGCTGGGAAGGGCAGAGCTTTGGGGGTACTGAGGGGGGGGACCCCAACGGGCTCTGCCCCAGCCTTTGGGGACAGCCAGAGCTCTGTGTGTGTGTCCTGGGGTGCCCCCCCCCCCCCCCGCAGCAAAGGAAACCCCCCCCAGGACTTGGGGTGCCCCAACCCTGACCATGTTCCCCCACCCTGGGCGCACACACCCCGTGTGTGTGTGTGTCCCTCCCCCCGTCCCCCCCAGTGCCCCTACAGCAAGAACGAGCCGGGCACTAGAATAAATAAACTTTATTCTGGAGCCAGCCCCCCCCGTTTCCACCCCCCCGTCCCCCCCATCCCCCCCCATCCTCCCCGTGCCGGCAGGGCCAGGCCCCGCACCCCGCGAGGCCAGGGCTGGCACCGCCACACGCTCCCGCAGCCCCCACCCCATCTGGGGGGGGGTGGGGGTGCCGGTGCCAGGGCAGGGCCCACCTGGTGCCCCCCAACTCTAAAACCACTAAAATCTCAACAACAACAACAAAAAAAAAATTTAATAATAATAAATCGTGTGCCCCCCCCCTCCCCGGCAGCGCCCATCGTGCCCCCTCCACCTGCACAGGCCTAAAAACCCCTCCAAACTTTTACAAAGGTTTTAAAACGTATTTATAGATATTTATAGATATTTATATATATATACTTTGCTTTCTTTCTCTTCTAAATGACTCTGCTTCCTCGGCGTGCGGGGTCTGGCCAGGTCCTCCCCACCGGCCGGCCGGGATGGCGGGGTGGGGGGGGGGGGGGTGGGGGGGGGGGGGTGGCTCGGTGGTCGCGATCCCGCGTGTGCTGGTGCTGGTGGGGCCGGGGCGTCCCCGGGGATGCGGCCGAGGTCCCCCGCGCCCCTGAAATGTGACTCAACCAACGCGCTTCGCCCAGGGCTGGGGGGGGGGGGGGCGGGGAGCGGCCGGCCGGGGGCTGCGGGGCTCCCCGTGGGGTCCGCTCCGGCGGGGGGGGAGGGTGTCCCGGGGCTGTGCCGGCGGGGGGCTGCCGAGGAGTCCGCCCCAGGGGGGGCCGCAGCCAAGGCCGAGGCGCAGGGTCTCTCTCCCCCCCCCCACCACTCCCCGCGTTGCCGGCGTGCCGGGCTCTGTCCTGGTGCGCGCCAGGCGCGGGTCACGGCGAGTGCGTGGCCGGGCTGCTGCGGTTGGAGCTGGGCGAAAGGCTGGGGCTGCAGCTGCCCGCGCGGGGGCCACCCGGCTGCCCCCCCAACGTGTCCATGCCCTCCGAGTTCTCCAGCATCTCCTGGATGAGGGGCGGCATCGACCCCGGGATCTCCATCTTCAGCGTGATCACCCGCTCGGCGCCTGCAGGAAGGGTCGGGGGTCAGCGGGGCAGGGCATGGCCAACACCCCAAACTGGCACCCCCAAATCAGCACCCAGCTCTGCTCCTCCTTGGGTGCCGAACAAGGGACATGGCCACGTCCCTGGAGGACGCTGTGCAGTGGGAATCCCCTCCCTCGTCCCCTCCAGAGGATGCTGTGCCCTGGGGAAGGACAAGCGCCCTAGACCCCCCCCTCCACCCCCGTGCTGAGCCCAAGGGACGTTCCTGCGGGACACGGAGCCGCAGGAGGGCGGCCGCCCCCTCCCCAGCGCTCACCCTTGGCGCTGATGCTGCGGAGATCCGTGATCTTCATGAGCATCTTGGGGAACATGTGGGGCTTGTTGGGCCTCCTCTTCCTCACGTAGATCTTCAGCGCCTCCAGCAGCGGCTCCTGCAGCTTGTCCACTTTGTCGGGCTGCTCCAGGTCCTGGCGGTCTGGGGGGGGATGACAGTGGTTAGAGGGGGGCAGGGCACGTCCTGTCATCCCCCCCCCATGGGGGTGGATACGGCTCAGCTCCCTGTACCAGGTCCTGGGGGGGGGTGGCGGTCACCGGGGTGGCTGTGCCGCGGCAAAAAGGGCACCATTTGGGGAGGGGGGCGAGACAGCCGGGCAGGCATCGGGTTTGGGTCCGCTGGGGTGCTGAGCAGGGTGCCCGTCCCCGCAGCCCCCCAGCACCCACCTCCGCAGATGAGGCAGATGGCGCTGAGCAGCCCCGTCTCGGCATCGTCCATCTCCAGCGGCAGCAGCTGGTTGGCGAAGGCGAAGACCAGGTCGGTGAGAGGCCCGAAGCCGGCGTTGTGCATCTGCGTGCGGTTCAGCGTCAGCCCGTCTGAGAAGGTCATGGTGTCCTGCTCCGGCGTGTAGCGCGTGCAGATCCGCAAGATCTGGGGGGGGTGAGGGTGGGAGGGCTCAGCCTGGCGTCCCCTCCCCATCCCCGTCCCTGTCTCTGTCCCCGCTCTCACCAGGATGTCGAGGCAGGCGGCTTTGAGGAGGGTGATCTGGTCGGCGATGGTGAGCGTGGTGAAGCCGGGGAGCTGCTTGGCAAACTCCACCGTCTTGATGATGCACTTGGTGGACAACTCACTGAACTTGTCCCACAGGTCGATGTCCAGGGAGACCCGCTGCTCCGAGCTGTTGTTCTGAGGGGGGAGATGGGGGGCTGAGGATGCTGCGGAGGGGGGGTGGCCGCGCTCCCCAGCCCCCCGGGACCCCCCTGACACTCACCGTAGTGTATTTGCCGAGCTGGCAGAGGGCGGGGAAGGTCTCCTGGTGGGCTTTGCGCACCTTCTCGATGAGCTCCTCCACCTCGGGCGTGATGATGTAGCTCTCCGAGCATTCCGGCTTGGGCACGTCCTTCTTCTTCTTGTTCCGGTCATTGCGGACGGCTACGGGGGGGGGGTGGCAGGGTCAGCGTCACCCAGCCCCGCTGCCACCCAGCCCCTGACCGGGGACAAGGGCTCAGCCCCACCGTGCTCTGTGCCCCCCCCCCCGCCCAGGGCAGGATGAGGACCCCACCACGGGATCAGTCACGGTGACAAACGGCCGCCAGCCCCACACGGCTTGCTTTTAAATAAGCCCTCAAGTCACTAGGAGGCAATTAGGGGGTGACACTGCACCCGTGGCGGGGGACACGCACCCCTGGCCATGGGGACAGTGCGCAGCTCTGTGCTGCAAAGCCGATACAGCCGAGAAAAACAGCAGGGAGAGAAAATGGCAGCCGAGCCACCGCGCTCATCGAGGTGGCGGGGGGGGGGGCAGGCAGCCAGGCGCAGCCCCAGCCCCACACCCCGCAGGGATCAGCCTCTGTGGGACACCTCTTGGGTGGGGGGGCGACCTGCAGCCCCTGGGATGCTGAACACCCCCCCCCCCAGCAGTGCCCGGCCTCCCCAGCAAGCGCCAGCCCCCTCCGGGGGCAGGGGGGGTCGCAGGCCCCCGGGGGCAGGCAGATGGGGCAGGACTCGGGGAGGCAGCTGCGCCCCAGCAGCCATCGCCCCCCAGTCACCCACCCCGGCGATGCCGTGCCGCACGGGGGGTACAGCCAGGCACCATGACAACTGGCACGCAGACGCCAGGAGGCCTCGTCAGCGTCATTTATCTCTGACATCGTCAATCACACGTTGCTCAGGCAACGGCCGGGCTGTGACACAAACCCGGGGGGGCCCCCCAACCCCCCCACAGGGTCTCACCGGGCACATGGTGGGGGTTGCCGGGATGGCCCACCGCGCCTGGACCCCCTGGCTGCACCCAGGCAGGGCGTCCCCGTCCCCGTCCACACTCACACTCCTTGGACATGCCGACTTCGAAGCACTTCTGGAGGCGGCAGTACTGGCACCGGTTGCGCGTCACCTTGTTGATGATGCAGTTCTTGTCCCGGTGGCACGTGTACACCATGTTCTTCTGGATGCTGCGGCGGAAGAAGCCCTGGGGACCCCGCACGCCCCGATCAGCGCCCGGCCCAGGGACCCCGGGGACTCGCGGGGACGGTCCCCGCGGCGCGGGGCGGTGGCAGCTCTCACCTTGCAGCCCTCGCAGGCGCTCACCCCGTAGTGGTACCCCGAGGATTTGTCCTGGCAGACGAAGCACGGCTTGTAGATGCGGGGCAGGGGCGGGGGCGAGGGCGGGCTGGGCACGATCTCCTCCGAGCTGGTGCTCTGCGTCTCGACGGCTGCGGGGAAGGAAGGTGCTCAGGGCACGGAGACCCCCAGGCAGGGCTGGTCCTGCAGGGACCCCCCCTCAGCCCCGCACCCCCTGACAGCACCAGGGCCAGCCCCTGGGGCCGGGGGTCCCCCCCATTCCCCCCCAGCCCCACACTGCCCACGCCAGCTTTGCCCGGCCACGGGGCCGGGTCGCGTGGGGCCGGCAGGGAGAGGACGCGAGCTGGGAAGATGCAATTTGACATTTCCAGGCCACGGAGACGATGTGGAATTCAGGCAGACAAAAAGAAAATAAAAGAAGAAAAGAAAAAAAAAAAACGCCGGAATCCCAGGAGCCCCCCGCGCGGGCGGCGCTGATGGCGTCTGCGGGGCCGGCGCGGTGCAGTCCCAGTGCGGGGGGTGTGTGTGGGGGGGCCGTTGCCGCACACTCGCTCGCACACGCGGGCACACACGCGTGCACAGTCTGGGGGCCACCCACGGCCCCAGAGCCAAAGGCATGCCCCCCCCCCCAGGAGAGGACGGACACGGTGGCACTCAGCCGGCACCCCGCGGGTCCCCAGCAGAGGACATCCCTGAGGGCAGTGCCGCCCTTGTCCCCGCGACAGGCAGCCCACAGCCACCCCAAAAAATTCACCCCCACCCTACACCCCAAAATTCCATGGGACATGCCACCTCCCTCCTGCCCCCCAGGACCATCCCTGTCCCCCACTGACCCCCAGGACCACCCAGGAGGTGATCGAGCCACCCAGGACAAGCCCCCCCCCCCCCACCACGGGGTGTGCGGCGCGGTGCAGCTGGGGTGCCGGCCCCGGCGCGGGGTGCAGCCAGGCAGGGGTTAAGCGCTCCCCAGCTCCTCCGGGATGTTTGCGAATGTTTTTCTGCAGCGGAGCCAAGCGAACCAGTCAAACAGGATATTAAAGGCCGGGCCCGGCGGGGGAGCCCGGCCCCCCCCCACCCCCCCCCCGCCCCGCCAGCCCCTGCGCCCCAAAAAAGGCCCCCGAAAAGGGCCCTGGCACCACCCATTCACCCCCCCCCGAGGCTGGGGGGCCATGGGGAGAAGCCCCGACCAGGGGCACCCACCCCGGAGCTGAGCCAAGGAGGGGTCCCACGGGGGGGGCGGTGGGGCTTGGCGGGGGGGTGATGGATGAGGGGTGGGGGTCCCCAACCTGGCTGCGCCACCGGCCAGTCGCCAAAGGTCATGGGTGCAGACGGGACCAGGGAGGGGGGACAACGGGGACAAAGCCACCCACGACGCTTGTCCCCCAGCACAGCGGGGACGGGTGAGCGTGCCGGCATGGAGGCGAGCGTGCAGGGCAGAACGCAAGCGTGCGGGGCACGGCGGCGAGCGTGCGGGGTAGGGAGCGAGCACGCGGGGTGTGGAGATGAGCGTGTGGGATACGAGCGTGCGGGGCGCGGAGGCGAGCGAGCCGGGCAGCGCTTCCCGGGCGGCACTGAATAAATCACCGCTGCCACTCGAGGGAGCGGAGCCATTAAAGTGACTGAGCGAACGTCGTCTATAATTTATCGCCTCTTTTATATAATTTAAGAACTTCCTCGTGGAGAGCTGCACTCACAAAATGCAGATTTGACAAGATTTTGATGTGCTGGGTGCGGGGAGGGGGGGGGGGGGAGGGGACTCGGTTCCCCCCGCGCCGGCGCACACTGGTGTCCCCGGGCAGGCACGGCTGCGCCAGCACCGCGGGAATCCCCTGCCACCGCAGCCACCGGCGAAGGGACCGCGGGCACAGCCGCCTGCCCAGCCAGCTCCCCAGGAGCCCATCGCGGCGGCATCAGGCCTGGGCGCTCCTCACGCCCCTGTGGAGCAAGGGAAGGGCGCAGAGCAGCGCCCAAAGGTGCTGAGCGAGCAGGACGGGTGCAAACCTCCCCTGCTCCCACGGGGCTGGGTGCAGGAGGGGCCGGCTGGGGACACCGGGGACCCTTCCCTTCCCCCAGCCCCATCTCCCGAACAGGAGGGACCCAGGCGTCCTGCCCCCCCGCACGCAGGCAGCGGGGCCCAGCTGCAGACCAGATGCTGCAGCTCCGCCAGCATCCCCGGGCGAACGCGCCGCCCCCGCCCGCGGCCCCGCCGGCCGCTTCCTGCCCACACCAAGGGACCCCGGGGCACCCCGACACCCGGCACCCCCGCCCCGGCGTGGGAAAGCGCCTGTGGGGCCACACCGCGTGCCCCGAATTCCTGCACCTCTGCAGGAGCGAAGGAGGGGGAAAAAAGGAGGGTCCCAAGAGCGATGGGGCCAGGAGCCCCGAGCCGCGGGGTACCCCAGGCCATGGGGTGCCCGGTCCTGCCCACGTGCCACCACGCACGGTGTTCAGCCCGCCGGGCACTGCTGTCCCACCTGGTCCCCCCACGGGGCATCCTGCCCAGCGGACCCAGGGTCCCTGCCCCCTGCCAGCACCAGGCCTGGGGTCCCCATCACCCCGACTCTCATCCTCCACACCTCCGCCCCGTGCCGCAGCACTGTGCTGGCTGCAGGCCACCGGCTGGCCCGGGGTGACAGAGCACGGCTCACGCCGGCGGGGCCACCTTGTGCCCAGTGGGGTGGTCCCAACCCCATGCACCCCTCCCAAGACCCCCACGGCACCCCACAAAACCCCCTGCAGCACGTGGACCCACATTGGCACAGGATACCCACTGCCTCAGTGGGTGCCTACAGGCCCCTCCACCACCCTTGGGAACCGCCTCGTGCCTCAGTTTCCCCAGCTGCGGCATAGTGGCGTCCCCAGGCCCTGCTGCAGCATCGGCCAGGCGCCCCAGGGAGCAGCTCTTCCCCCTGCACCAGCGAGATGGCGTTCCACCGGGCAGGGCAGTGCCGGTGCCGGGCCAGCAGCCAGCACCTTGGGGCCAGCCCCGCCAGGCACAGCCCAGCCGCAGCCACAGCTGTCTCTGGGGAAACTGAGGCACAGCATGGCCACCCCCGACACTACTGAGCTGTGCCGTGCCGTGGGCTGGCACCCCCGGGCTGGGGAGACACGGCACTTTGGCGTGATGTAGAGAGCAGGGCGCCCTGCCAGGGATCCCCGCCAGCACCCGCCACCCACACGCCCGCCAGGTCACGGTCACCACGACCGGAGCCCAGAGGTGCCCTGGCCCCGGCAGAGCTGCCCGCGCTGCCCGCCCGGCCGCAGCCCACAGGGAGGGGGCTCTGGCCAGGGGCCCCTCTCCCGCAGGACTGGGGGCACAGAGGGGGGTGATGGCCCCCAACTACCCCACTCGGGCCACAACAGCCCCAGTGGGATTGGGGGGGGGACCTGCGCTAAGGGGATAGCACTGGAGCCTGGGATACACAGCCCCTGCCAGGCCCTGCCTGCACCCTGCCTGCTCTGGGGCTCGAAGGCAGCACCCCCCTCACAGAGGCGGCGGGAGCCCCCGCGGCAGCCCCGCACCATCCCCAGCTGCAGACAAAGGCCCCTCGCGCCGCGCTCGCACCCGATGCCAGCGGAAAGGTCGAGCGGCCCCGAGACAATGGGGGGAGCGAGACGGCGGGGGCCACGGCTGCACACCCCACGTGCAGCACCGGCCACGGGCACCGAACCGGGCATCACCGTGAGAACGGCAAACTGGTGGCAGGAAGAGGGGCCCACTGGCCCCCCCAGTGAGGAGGCAGTCCCCCCGGCCCCGCGGGAGGGCCCCGCAGCCCTTATCGGGGTGAAAGTCCTACAGGGCCCGGCAGGACTTTCCCCAGGCCATTATCACAGCCCATGGCCCCTGGGCGCCAGGCCAGGCCAGCCAGCCACCCGCTGCGGGGGACGGTGTGGGACCCCCTCCTGCCCGGGCCCTGCTCGCCTCCCACACCACCCCCAGCCCCACACGGTGGGGACAAAGCACAGTGGGGTCCCGTGTCCCCCGTGGGGGTAGGAGCCCCTGGGCCAGCCGGCAGCACGGGGTGTGCTGCCTGTACTCCTGCCTGCTCCCGCTGCCCGCCCCGGCCGGAGCTGCCCACACGCCCCACGCACCCCTTGCACAGAGCACGGGGCCTGCCCGTGCCCAAGGACGGTGGGGGACACCGGGCTGTGGCCCCCCAGGGACACCAGGCAGGATCCTGCCAGTGGGAGTGTGACTGACCGGGCCCCACCACGGCACCCAGGACACCCCGGCCCAGGGGGACACCCCGATCCCCGGCGGGGCCATGGCGGGGGGCCCACGCTGGCGCTCCTCCCCGCCCGCGGAGCAGGAGCAGCAGCAGCAGGCGCAGCAGCTCTGGAGTTAATTGGATTTTGTGGGAGCCCTTATCAGGAGGGAGTGAAATTCCCGGTGGCGGAGCTGGCGCTGGCGCGACCCCCACTCGTGGGGAGGGGGTGCGGGGAGGGGGGGGGGGAGGTCCCCGCCGGCCCCCGGTTCACCGGGCTCAGCCCCGGCCCCGGCCCCGGCCCGGCCGTCCCAGCTCTCGCTGAAATAGGACAAGGGTTGTTTATGGCCGAGCCGGCGGCATCTGCGCAGAGCTCTGCCCGGCGATGGAGGGCGCTGGGCCGGGGGCTGAGCCCGGCACCCCCCCCCCGGGATGAGCACCCAGCACCCTGCTCTGCGCCCCCGCCCACGGCCAAGCCCCCAGTACCCCGTACCCACGCCCGCACCCAGCACCCACTCCCGCACCCATCCCCGCGCCCAGCACCCATCGCTCCGCACCCAGCACCCCGCACCCATCCCCGCAGCACCACCCGCCCCCCCCCCCAGCCCGGATCAGAGACGGGCTTGAGGCCGCTCCTCCCGCCCGGGCGGGCTCCAGCACCGGCCCGAAGCGGCGGTGAGGGGCCCGACCGCCCCCGGGGCGCAGGTACCTACAGCGGCCGGAGCTGCTCCAGGGCGGGGGGCGGCGAGGGGGGGCCCCGCGGGGCGCGGGGGGGCCGCGCTCCGGCAGCAGGCAGCCCCGGCCCGGCCCGTAGAAATCCATCCGGAGGAAGGGGCCGGGGGGCAGCCCCGCCACCGCCGCGCCCTCGTACATGGCCCGGGGCCGCGGGGGCGGCTCCCCCGGTCCGGCGGCGGGGGCGGCCCCGGGGCGGTCAGCGCCCCCCCCCGCGGGAGCCGGGCCCCCGGGGCGCCCCGCGCCGCGCTGCCATGGCCCCGCCGCGGCTCAGCCGGGGAGCGGGGCCCCGCCGCTCCGCTCCGCGCCCGGGCAGGCGGCGGCGGGCGGAGGAGGAGGAGGAGGAGGAGGAGGGGGAGGGGAGGAAGGCGCAGCCCCGCCGGCTCTGCGGCTCCGGCAGCCCCGGTCCCTCCCGACACCAGCCGCCTCCCCACAACCTTAACCCGCTCCGCGCCGCGGGGCCGCCCGGCCGCCCCCGTCCTCCCCCGCCGCCGCCGCCGCCGCCACCTCCCCTCCCCGGGACGGCCGGCACCGGCCACGGCCGCGCGGCGGGACACGGACGCGCAGGGGCAGCGCCACGCGGGAACGGGCCGGGGGGGGCGCACGGCGGGGCCGGGGGCTGCCCGGGGCCGCGGCTCATTTGCCTAATGGAATGCGGGTGAACTGCGGGTGAACCCGGTGGGGAAGGGCTCACCTCGCCCTGACCCCCGGCCGCCACCCCCCCCCCCCCGGGGGTGAGGGTGCCACCGCACGGGGGGGGCCATGTGTGTGTGCACATGTGTGTGTGTGTGCACATGTGTGTGTGTGCACATGTGTGTGTGCACGTGCGTATGCGTTCATGCATGTGTGTGCACATGTGTGTATGCGTTCATGCGTGTTCCTGCGGCATGATGGGGTACGTGCTTGTTTGCATCCCCGCTGCAGAGGGGCCCACGCGTGCTCCTGCTGCACCATTGCACAGGGGGGTGTGCACATTCCCGCGGTACACGGGGCAGCCCGGGTGTTCCTTCTGCACACACATGCATGCATGTGTGACACCGTGTCCCCACCAAGCACGTGAGCAGCTGAGCGCACGCACACGCATGTGTATACTCCCACTGTATCCATGTGTGCACCCCCACATACGTGTGCGTTTGCGCGTGGCCCATGCGTGGCAGTGCCACATGCTCCCCCCTCCCCTGCACACAGATCCCCACGGGAGGTGACACCCCAAACCCGGGGCCACCCAAGCGGTGACAGCGCTGCCCGTGCAGGCCAGCATCACCCCACGCAGCACAGCCGGCTCGGCCTCGCCGCCCGCACCCAGACAGGGACGGACCCACGCCAAGGACGGCTGCCACAGGGCCGGGCTGGCAGGACGGGCCCCGGCCGTGCCACTTCCCCGACGCGCCGGTAACCTCCACGCCGCACGGCCTCACCCACCCACCCTCACTTCCTGCAACACGGCACCGCTGGCACAGCCACGCCATGGGGCCCAGCCCCGGTGCATTCCACGGCGGGCATGCGGCCTCTGCCATGCCACGGGGTCCGCTCCGCCCCAGCCCCACGCTGCCCACCCCAGGGGGGTCCTTAGAGGGAGACCCCGCGATGCCACAGGGCCCATCTGAACCCCGGCCCGTGTGCTGCACACGTGTGTGCACAGCTAGACACAGGTGAGAAGATGCGGGTGCTGCCGCACACGCCAGCCCTGCACAGCCACATGCAGCAAGCGGGGAACGTGCGTGAGCAGATGTGCACGCGTGTGTGCACACATGGCAATATGCACACACACACACACACAGGGCAGTGTGCTCACACGCACCCCAAGGCCGAGGACACCCTCCCACCGGCACGGCCGCACTCTGCACGCCCACATGCCCTGGCCCCGCACACGCCAGCAGCCCCCCCCCAGGCCCCGGCCCCAAAGTGAGCAGCCAGGACCACCCCGCTTTTATTTCCAACCTGCCCCCCCCCGCAAAGAGAGAGAGGGGGGGGAGAATGGGGAAAAAAACAAAAAAAAAAAGAATAAGAAAAAGGCCGGGAGGCGTGTGTATGTGTGTGCATGTGTGTGTGCGTGTGTGTCTGCGCAGAGCAGATCAGCAGCGCCTGTTTAAATAATAATAGAAAGTCAAAGGCTTTGCTTAGCCAGCAGGTTTCTGAACAAAAGCCCAGCGCTCCTCCAACTTCCTGCAGCGAACATGACAAATGTCTGCTTTGACTCATTTACCAGCGCTGGAAAGAATGTGGCTGCGACGGAGGGGACGGAGGGGACACGGGCCGGTGGCACTGCACGGCTCGGCCACGGCGCAGTCATGCCATGCACGCACGCCGGCAGCCGCCCCACCGGGCAAGCGCTTCCCGTCCCGCGCCGGCGGCAACAGGAAGAAACAGAGATTAAAAAAAAACAAAACAAAACAAAACCCCAAAGCCTTAACGCAGAAGCCAAGAGGAACTGGGCGAGGGGAGCGCCCCACACGCAGCCCCGTGGCGCAAGGGGGGACGGGGACACCCCGCCATGCGCCCCGTGCCACCGCCCCACCAGCATCCTGGAGGCACCAGAATGGGGCCCCCCTCGGCAGCACCCCCGGCCCTGCTTCTGCCCGGTCCCCACTCACGGGGGCGGCCGATGCTCCGGGAAACACAAGATACTCCCACGAGCGTGATGGAGACACGGCCCCAAAGCCAACGGGGGACCCCACGGGGGACCCTGCTGCGCCCAGAGCCGGCAGCTTCGGGAGCGCACGGTCACAGCCCCAGCCCAGGCAGACAGCGGGACGTGGACAGGGACCCCCGGGACCCCCACGCAAACCCACCCATCCCAACCTGGGGTATGGGGTGCCCAGCCCTGGCCCCTTTCCCTCATCCCCACGCGGGCACCTCGGGGCCCCGCAGCCCCCCTGCCGCCCGCCCACTTCAAAAGACCCCATTTATCCCCTTCAGCCGCTTTTGAGCGCAGCAAATTCCCGGCCGGCGCAGGCGGCTCCCCCCGGCCCCCGTGACAGTGATAGAAAACCTCCGCCGTAATGGGCTTTCCCAGGCGCGGGGGCTCAGCGCCCAGCACGGCCTCATCAATCTTCCCCGGGCGGAGATGGGGGGGCCGGGGGGTCCCCAGCACCGCACCCCATAGGGGCTCCCCAGCCTCTGCCCCAAGCGGGGCCCCCCACCCCCCGCTGTCACCCCCCCACCCGCGGCCCCTGGCCTGCAGGGAGCACGTTTTGCTCATTAATTTTTAAAAATTAATTAATTACGGGGCGCTGCGGGGGAGCGGCTGCGGCGCAGAGGAAACTGGAGCCAGCGGGTAGGGTGACAGGCCGCGGGGCCCCCCGTCCCGGCAGCCAAGAGCGGGACTCGGGGGGGGGGGGGGGCCTGGCTGCAGGGGGAGGGGGGCCGCCTTGGGGTCCCATTTCCCGCAGCCGGGTCTGGGAACCAGGACGGAGGGAGGGTCCGGTGGGGGCGGCAGCCTGGGGAGCACCGCGGTGGGCGAGAGTCCCTCGTGGCCCCCCGAGACCCCCATGGGCCAACACTGGACAAGGGGAGGGACCCCCGGGGACAGCCAGGCCCCGCAGAAGGAGGCCAGGACCGAGCCCCGGGGAGAGGGATGAGGGCACAGGCACAGCCCTGGCAGCCCCACACGCACCGACACGCGTGCGTGCACCCAGCACGGCGACACAGGTGGCTCAGCACCGGGCGCAGCGTGCACACACGGGTGTGCAGGCACACGCACAGCAGGCAAGGCACTGAGCACACTCACGCACGCACACCCGCGTGCACGTGCAGCCGCTCAGCCCCGCGCATGCCTGCTGCACGCACACTCCCCCGCACACCCCAGCTCTGCACCGACAGCTGTGCGCACACGGGCGTGCACACACGCACGCAGGCACAGCTGGCAGCGCACGCGCACGGCGCTACAGACACACGCACGCGGCCAGCTCCACGCACACACGGATGCGCACACCTCCTTGCACAGGGTGCGCGCACACACCCACCCCTGCAGCGTGCACGCACGGGCACACGCGTGCACACCCACCATGCGAGCGCACACACATCCACACGCAGCTGTGAGCATGGAAAGGCCCCACACCCACCCCGGGTGCCCCCCACACCATCCCCTGCCCACCCCAGGGTGCCCCACATCAGGGCCCAGCATGGGGCAGGGGCTCCCGTCCCCACCCCGCAGGGGAAGCCGCAGCACTTGTGCCGGGGGGGCCATGCCGGGGTGGGGGGCGGGTGTGCCCAGCACCTCCATTCACTTCCCCTTTGCTGGGTGCTCTCGACTCACGGCACAAAGGGCCCCACACTCGGGTCTGGCCCCAGCCGGGACACGGTGGCTCCCAGTGCACCCAGGGACACCCACCTCAGGCTGGGGGGTGCAACGGGCCCCCCACACACACCCAGGGAGGGGGCGAGCGGGACAGCCCCCAGCACCACACACAGGATACGGCCGATCCTATTTCCCCATGCCAGGGGCAAAGCACACAGCACCCCGGGGGGCAGATCTGGCACCAGCAGCTCCCCTGCAGCTCCACCGCCACGGGATCCCCGTCCCGACACCCACGGCCCCGACGGGGTGTCCAGCTGAACCCTGGTGGGGGGGAATCTGCACCCCCAGAAGGGCCCAGCCAGATCAGCCCCAGGGCCGCGCAGCTGCAGCACATCTGGTGAGGGCGGGCCAGCGGCGGGGCCGGACATGTGTGAGGAAGGGGTGGCTGCACCACGTCCCCCCCGCAGCCCCCCAGCCTCAGGTCCCCTCCCAGCTGGGACACGGACCTCAGCCCCCAGCATTTCCCTGCTGGCCCCACCGCCAGGAGCGAGAGTGGGGGTATCCCACCTGGGCACACACCAAATACAGGGGACAGACAGGGCACCCACCAGGCTGTATGGGTGCTACGAGGGGGGGGCAAACACAGTGTCCCCAGCCCCTGCATCCCCCAGCAGGGATGGCCAAGGGGAAACTGAGGCACAGTTCACCCGGCCACCATCAGCGCCAGAGAACCCTCCAGCCCTGCCTGACCCACTGCCCATGGCCCCCGTCCCCAGTGTCATGGAAGGGGGGGACAGGCACCCCCCCCCGCCAGCCCGTTCCCACAACCCCGTGCGGCGGGAATGGCCCCAGAGCCAGCGCGGGGGAGGGGCCCCACCCACCGCCACCCAGTCGCTGAACTGGTCCCACTGGGTCCCACCGCCGCCGGGGCGGCTCCGGCGGGGGACAGCGCCCGGGGCCGGCCCTGCCCGGGCCTGCACCGTCCCCCGGGGCCAGGGACGGGCTGAGGGGGCCCCGCCACACCCCGACCCACGGGGGCCTCCTCGACGGCGGGTGCCGCGGGGCACCCATGCCGGCACGGCACGGGAACAGGCAAGGCCGCCTGTCCGCAGAGGTGCCGGGGACGGGAAGGCGTCCGGCAGCCGTACCATGGCACCCAGTAAAGGCCCAGGGAAACTGAGGCACGCCGAGGGCTGGGGTCACGCTGCGGGGAGGACCCCGGCCAGGAGCCCACCTCCCGCGGCTCCCAGCTGCCGGCGCGGCAGGGCGGTGATTACTGGGGCCGTGATGGACGACCCTGTCAGGGGGAAATTGAATCAGGAGCAGACGCGATGATTGCCTTCATCGCCTCCCCCACGGGCGGCCCCCGCGCCGCCGGCGAACAAAGAGCCGCCGCGGGGACGCAGCGCGGCACTGGCCTCCCTGGCCCCCCCGCCACTGCCGAGCCCCCCATCTCCCAGCCCGGCCACGGTGGGTGCCGGGGAGGGTGACAGCCAACGGCCCCTAACCAGGGCCAGCTGGGCCGTTAACAGCCAGGGTATAAACACAGCCATTAACGAAGCCGGGGCCACACAGCAGCAATTAACTGATACACACCCCGCCGGGTGCCACTGCCTGCTCCGTGCCTCAGTTTCCCCAGCGGCAGAACTGACGCATGGGAAGAAGCGCCCGGCACAAGGAGCTGGTGCCCCCCAAACGCAGCTCCCCACAGGTGGGCGACATGGCAGCTGGGAGCAGGGAGACCCCCCCCCTCACCCGTGCCACCGCCCCAGGGGCAGATTACGGAACGATGCCGGAACAGCAACCTGGGGTTGGCACCCGTGTCCTACACCAGGGACAGACCCCAGTATGGAGGGGTCCCCACACACCCCCCCTCCAGCACCGGGGCCGCGGTACTCACTGGCAGGCGAGGGGGTACTGTATCCACTGATGGGCAGCTGGTGCTGGATGCCGGCCAGCGTGCTGGGTGGCGAGAGCCCCCCCAGCATGTGGGGGAAGAAGAAGGCGTAGGGGGGCACAGGGTAGCCATTGAGGTGCCCCCCTCCAGGCGTGGGGCAGGAGCTGCTGTTGCTGGCCATGGCGGGGGTCTCCAGCGTGGGTGGGGGCTCTCAGGCGCAGGGTGCGAGGGCCGAGCAGAGCATGGGGCCCACGGGCGACCCGCTGCCCGGCGGCTGTCCTCACTGGCGGCGCTGGCTCCTGCGACACTGTGGGGGGGAACAGAGAGGGGGGTTAGTGGAGGGGCTGGGACGCCTGGCCCCCACCCCAATGTGGCACCTACCAGCTGTGCCTCAGTTTCCCCAGACCCCCTAAGGGTCACATCCCCTCCAGGCCCCAGGAGGGCGCAGTGGGCCGGGCCGGGCCCAGCGCTCTCCCCACCCCCCCACCCGAGATTAACGACAATCCCCCAGATTAACGACACCGCGACCGGCGGGGCCCGGCAGGCGCAGGTCACTAATCCCAGCTTAGCGGGCGAGGGGGCAGGGGATGGCGTGGGGACACTGCGGCCCCACAGGACACCCCGTGGGGCCAGGGGCCACGCGATGGCCCCAAACCTGCTCCCCCAGGCCTGGCCTGGGAACTGGGGTGCATGGGGGGTCTGAGGAGGGCAGCACCCCCTGTCCCAGTCCAGGGGGCTGCAAGGCAGCAGTGTGGGGGGGGAAGGACAGGCACGCTGGGGTCCCCTGAGGACAATGGCTCTGCTCCAGCCTGGATCTCTGCTGTCACGGCCACGCACCCCTAACAGCTCCGCTTCCCCCATGCCTGCACCGAGCGTCAGGGGGCTCAGCCACCCGGCCTCAGGGTAGGAGGGGGCTCACCCCCTCATGGGACCGGACCCCGGGGGGCTCAGCCTGGCTGCCCGCCGCAGAGCTGGGCTCTGCCCATGGGGGAGCAGCACCTACCCCGTGCCGTGTGTTGGGTCGTGACGGCAGCTCCCACACCAACCCGTCGGGGCACGGACCCCACGGCCCAGGCCAGGCCAGGGGGCGGCGGTGGGAAGGGGGGCACGGGGCTTTCACAATCCCGGGCTGGCTGTTTATTTAAGCGCTGGCGCGGGGCCCGGCGGGGGCTGTTTATTTGCCGAGAGTGCTGGCTCCCGGCCCCGCGGAGGCGGAAAAGGATCCAGAGGAACAAGGCTGGGCCGCCCGGCGAGGCGCTGGGGAGGGGCCGGGATGGGCACAGCCCTGTCCGCCCCCCCCCCCCCAGCACCCAGCTGGGAGCACCCACTGGAGGCAGGACCCACATCCTCCCAGCTTACACCAGCACCCACAGCCCCAGCGCTGCCCCCCACCCGCGGAGACCCACTGGAGCACCCACGGGGAGACCCACAGTCCAGCTGTCCCCAGGGTGGGCACCCAGGGGTGGCTGGGGTGGGGGTGATGACACCCCCCCGGCACAGGACACCTCACCGGGCACTGCAGCACGTGGCGGATTCCCACGGGCACTGCCGGGGCACCGTGCCGGACCTCGGGTCAGCATCCGCCTGGGCCCAGGGGCCACGGCTCGGCCCCAGGGAAGGAACAGACTTTGCGTGGGGACCCCGGCCCCCCAGTGCGGGGGGCTGCCCACTGTCCCCCAGCCAGGCCATGGCCCCTGAGCCGCGCTGGCCGGGGGGAGCAGGGGGGAGGGAGGCGCGGGAAGAACTGTTTATGTTTGCCGGTGCCAAGTGCTCGCCGGGCACCGCGCCAGCCGCGCCGGGGCCCAATTACTCAACCCGCTCCTGCCCCCCCCCACGCCGCCAGCCTGGGACTGAGCGAGGCCAGCACCGCCGGCCTGGCCACCGGGCACCCTAAACCTGGCAGGCGGCTGCAGGCCCCCCCCGACCCCTTCCCAACACTCCCATGGGACCAGCAGTGGCCAGGAGGGACCAGGGAGCCCCTCTCCCGTGGGTCCCTGTAGGCAGAAGGAGCTGCGGCCCAGAGGAGTCCCCACCAGCCCCTGTGCCAGCACAGACCCCGGCACATGGCTGCTCCTCGACCAGGGCAAGGGGGTCCTGGGCATCCTGGCCCAGCGCGGCTCCCAGAGCACCCCAGGCCAGCAGTATGGGGCCAGGGGCCGCGCAGCCCCTCGGCAGGGCCCACGCTCGCCCTCCCCGACGCCTTTTCCTCCAGTCCCCGGCAGGAGCTGGACGGGGCCCGGAGCTTCCTGGAATCCAGCGCCTTGTTCCAGCCCCGCAGAAAACACGGCCGCGGAGCCCGGGCCAAATCCCAGCCACGAGGAACCTCCCGGCCAGTCCAGGGGCGGCCCCTGGGAGCAGACGGACGCACGGACACGCAGACCAGAGCCATTCCCAGGGCTGATGGCAGTGTGGCTGGAGGGACCATAGCTGCCCAAGCCACCCATGACCCCAAACCGGAGCACAAAACCCACTCCACACACCCAGATAGGCTGGGTAGCACCGGCACAGCCCACCCAAGAGACCTCTGCCGAAAATGCAGCCCCGAGCTGTGACCCCAGTCTGGATTCACTGCGCACACCCCAGGGCAGGGACGCATCCTGCTCCCCAGCGCCTGGCGTGGCCAGCACGGCCAACCACAGAGCAGCTAGGATTGCACTGGGATGGCAGCACCGCAACACCCACCTCCCCAGTGGCCGTCCCCAGCCCTGCCCACCGAGGGGGTATCCCCCCCATCCCACCCCAAGGGCTCCCCGACCTCCCCGGTGCAGGCAGCACCCCCAGCCCTGGTGCCCATGTCACACCACCAAACCCAGCCGCGTTTCCTGCCAGGGCACACGGTGATGGCAGCGCCAGCGCCCGGATGTGACACGCCGGTGAGCGGGGGCACCGCCCTGTGTGTGTCCCCCGCCTTGGCACCATGGGGGCAAGCAGGGCCAGGGCTGCTCTGGGTTGCCTGGCGTGGCGGCGGGCAGCGACCGAGCCCTTCCTGTCATGCTTGCGGGCACCGTGCTCCCGGCCGCAGCTTCCCCTTGCCCGTCTCGATTCCTGGGCGGCTAGGTTTCAGTTCAGCCCCAGCCCTGTTGCCACGGCCCCCTGCCACCCCAGCCCCTGTCACCCCACTCCCCTACTACCCCAGCACCCCGTCACCCCACTCCTCCGCTGCCACCCCAGAGCCCACCGCCCCAGCCCCCTCTGCTCCCCAAATCTGGCAGGGGCTGCTGCCAGCATCCCCCATCCTCACCGGGACAGGTCACGGGAACACCCCTGTGCCAGGCCACCCCCGTGGCACAAGGGTAGATGAAGGGGGTGCCCTGCCCCCAGCACGGGGGGAGCAGGGTGGCCCCGCTCCGCTGGCAGCCTCCCGGGCAGGGCAGGAAGCGCCCGTGGAGCCGCTGTGCGGTCGCAGCCTGCGGTTTCCTCGCTGCTGTCAGCGCCTGGCCCGGGGCAGCCTCACACGCGAGGCTGAGGCCTTGGCTGCCCCCCACTACCACCACCCTCCCCGGCAGCCCCCGGGCCGGCCAGCGCCAAGCAGGGGGTGTGAAGTGCCCCCCGGCAGGGCGGCTGAGCAAGACCCCCTTCCCATATCCCCGAAGCGTCTCGGCCGTGAGTCACCGTCACGTTTCTCACGTCCCCAGGCAGGCGTGAATCATGCCCCAGCCCAGCAGCAGGGCCAGAGCCGGCGGCGTACGCTCGGCACAGGCAGCGTGCGCCAGAGCCAGGGCTGCCCGCAGCCCCCGTTCAAGGGGATCTGGGGGTGCCGGGACCGGTGTGGACCCCAGGACCTGCAAGCTGCTGCCAAGGCCCAGCAGTGTACCCAGGGGCTTGCTCAGCCCCACCGCAGGTCCCTGGGCAGCGCCGGTGCCCCCGCACCCTGGCGCTCTGCAGCCCAGCAGCAACCTGCACCGGGCCACCCCGGCTTCGAGCCACAGAGACACGGGGCCAGGGACCCTGCACGGACCGGTGGGGACGGTGTCCTTGCTGGCGGGGATGGTGTCCGTGCCAGCCTCCCCATTCCAGGGGGGCACATGGGCACCCCAGGGGACGGATGCCAGCCCTGCCGCATGGGTCCTCGCCCCAGCACCCCCATGTCCACATCCTGCTGCCTGGTGGGAGCCACAAACTGAAATTCCACCTGTCGCGGCCAGGCCGGCTCCGGTTACGTGGGGAACGCGCCACTCCGGTTACACCTCCCGCACCCGCCACCAGACGCGCCATTCTTCTGCGGGAACAGGTGCCCCGGCCCCCGCCATGGCCCCCAGGACAGACACGGCTGTGCCACGCCGCCACCAGCACCAGTACCACCCCAGCCCGGCTCAGCCCCAAAGACCTACCGGTGCCACGGCCAGCCCTACCCACCAGCCCCTCGCACTGCAGGACGGCCCCGCAGCACCCTGGGGACCCCCACCCATAGGCCAGCATTGCCTGCCCACAGAAGGGGCACCCCGGGGGCGCAGTCCGGCCCCCAACCCACGGTGCAGCCCTGACCCTTGGGATGAGCCCAGGGAACCGCAGGTTCTGCAGCCCGGGAGGGGTTGCGGTGCTGGGGTACCCCATCCCGGTTCCCCACGGGCTCCTGGGAACTGGCGGGATTGCACCACGGCAGCCGCTTGCAGCGGCCCCCGGTTGTTTTTAGCCCTGGATGCGGCGCGCAGCCGGCGCCCTGGGAACGGCGTGCCGGGAACAGCGCAGCCCCAGACAGCCCTTTCTGGCTCAGCGACAGCCGGCAGACAAGTGCAGCTGGCTGCGCCGCCGGCCCGCGGCACGGGGCCGCTCGGGACACGGCGCCCGGGGCTGGCGTGGGTGGACCCATCGGGCAGGCAATAGCGCGACACCCCCGGACACCAGGATTTGGTGGCACCGTGCCCCGGCAGGCTCCTGGGGACTGGGATCAGGCCAGGCTGGGCTGGGACCTGGCGTACCTGGGGGGGGCCAAACCACCCCAGGCCACAGGTACTGCGACCCACCGTGCCGCGACCAGGCCGGCTGCGGGAGGGCACGCGGACGTGTGCCGCTGCCACGTCCCCTGTCATAACCTGGCAGCCACGGCTCAGCCGGGGACAGCGGAGGGCAGGGCGGGTGCACGCGGCCCCTCACCGGCCCTGCCACGAGCCACCCCCCCCGCTAAGCTGCCTCCAGCCGCAGGGAGATTAACCCATTTTCCGTAATCAGCACATGTGTCACCGCAGATATGATCGCAGCCCCCCCGCGCCTGCCAGCACCGCAGCCCTTCCCCCCGAGTCCCAGGGCTGGCACTGCCACGGCACAGGGGAGCCCATGGGTGCCGGGGGACTCTGGGCACACGCTGCGAGGACCCCACAGCTTCCCCAGCCGAGGGGTCCCCTGCAGTCCTGCAGTAGAACCCCAAAAAGGGCCAGGGGACCCCAGAGCCCAGCCACCCCCCTCAGTGGCAGCGCTGGCATCGGCGCAAGCCATTCCCAGGGCGGGTGGCCCAGGACATGCTCTGCCCGTGGCCGGCGCAGCCGAGTGTGGCACGTTGACATGCCAGAGCCTCCTGGTTATAAATAGAGCCGGAGCAGCGGAGCTGGTGAATCCCAGCGCCGCAGGGCAGGCGCCGGCACGGGCCCTCCCCAGGCTCGGCGGCTGCAACGCCGCTCCCGGCACGGGGACTGAGCACCGGGGACGCAGCGGGCGCACAAGGACAGCCAGGCAAAGCCGGGCATCCCGGCTGGGACGCGACGCACGCGGGCACCAGGCGGTGTGGGATGGGGTCCTGCCCTCCTCCCCGCCGTCCCGGTACCCGCTGGTATCGGCCATGTCACCTGGGGCGGGGGGGGCCACGAATGCAGCAGTGGATGATAGTGCCGGGCACCCACCGGCATCCCAGAGAGCCCTGATGCGAGCACCCGCGGAGCCACACGCGTCCCCACGCCACAGCAAGGTCACCCCCAAGGGCAGGGCGTGGGGCCCACGGGTGACATATGGCCCAGGAGCAGCGGCTGCAGGGCCGCTAAGCCCCCGAGCCGTCACCCACTAATCCCCGCACGGAGGCTGGCGGTCAGGGCACCGCACCCAGAGCTGCCGGCCGGCGCCTGCCCGGCATCTCCGAGCGGGACGGCCGCTCCCGCAGCGGGGACCGGTGTGGGCACCGTGGGGAAGCACCCGCGTCCCCGTCCCCCCCTCCGGCACCCTCCGGACTGCGGGATGGCCCCCACTGCCCAACGAGGTCAAAGGTCAGAGGCACAGATTTGGGGGACACCCCTGCTCCTGCGAGCAGGGAGACTCTGCCCCGCCTCCCCCCCCGCCCTGGGGCGCTGCTGCCCGGCCCCGGGGGGGGGGGGGGGGCGGGGGGGCTCCCCCCACCCTCGGGGCCGCGGCCGGGGGAGCACCCAGCGGGGGACCCCCCACCCCAGCCCGGCCCGGCCGCCAACGGGAGCCCGCGGGGGCTCCGCCGCCCCCAGCCCGGCCCCAGTCATCTGCTGCGGCGGGGGAGGCGGCGGCCGGCGCCCCCCGCCCGGCCCCCCCCGGCCCCGCCGCCGCGCCAGCGCCCTGTCAGCCGCGGAGAGCGATGGCTTCCTCCGCCCGCCGGCCAGGAAACGGCGCAGACGCCGCTCCCGCCCCCCGGACCCCGCCGCCCCCCGCGTTCCCGGCCCCGCTCACCCGCCGGGCCCCGCCGTCTGCGCCCCGGCCCCCCCCGCACCCCTAAAAGGGGAAGCTGCCCCAGCTTCCCCCCCCCCCCCGTCCGCCCCCGCCGGGGCGGGGGGGTGTGGGGGGGGGGAACGTGGCTGCACGCACCGGAGGCCCGGGGGGCCCGGTTCTCCCGGGGGGGCACCCCCAGCACCGCGCCCCGTGGCGGGGCCCCGGCACCCACCCACCCACACGCACACACCGGTGGGGGGGGGGACCGCAGCCCCCTGTGCCGGGGGTGCCCCGAGCCCTCAGCGGGGTCGGGGGGGGGGGGGGGCAGCGGTGCCTCTCGGGAGCGCCCAACCAGCCGGCCCCGGGAGGAGGGACCCCAGCACCGGTAACCGGGGGGATCCGGCACCGCCAAGCCCGGGGGCAAAGCCACGACCTGGAACAGGGGCGGGGGGGGGAGCAACGCTGCCCCTCCGGGGCTCCCGGCAGCCTCAGCCAGGCGGGAGCCTTCGTGCCCCCCCCTCCCCCCAGGGACCCCACCACCGAGACGGAACGAGGGGGATCCCCAGGATTCCCCCGTTACCGGAGGGGGATCCCCAGCGCCGCCTCTCGGGGGGGGGGGACGGGACACGGGACACACGGACGGGACACCCACCCCCCCTAGGACCCTCAAGACGCCCCTCCCGGAGCGGAGACCCCACGACCCCGACGGCACCCACCACCCTCCCCCGGTCCTTGCGGCGACCCCCCCCCCCCCCCTTCCCGCCTCCACCGGCACGACGCGGCGGGTCCCGCCGTCACGGCCCCCCCCCCCCCGCTCCCGCCCCCCGGTACCGGTACCACAACAAACCCCCTCCGTCCCTCCACGAGTGAATACGAAGGCCCACTCATTACCTGATCACGGAGACTTCACACCGAGATCCTTAAAACCGGGAAGCTCCCGGTGCTGCTCATGGCGGCGGAGGCACGGGGAACGACCCGGCCTAAAGGGGGTTAAGGAGCGGGAAGGGGAAAGGGGAGGGAAGGGGGGGGGGGTAAAAGGGAACGGGGTAAAGGGAAGGGAGGGGGGAAAACGCTTAACGAGCGGCGACCGCGGCCATTGCGAGTCATGTGCTCGCGGGGAAACTTTACCCGGGGCTGGGCCGGGCGGGGCGGCGGCGGCGGCGGCGGCGGAGGGGAGGGGGGGAACGACGGAGAACGCCCCGCCCCTCTCCGCCGGCCACGCCCCTCGCCACGCCCCTCCCGCCAATGGGGCGCCGCCTCCGGCGGCGCCCCATTGGCGGGAGGGGCGTGGCGAGGGGCGTGGCCGGACTCTTTGAAGTCTCCAGAAGGCGGAAGGGCAGAAAGTGGGTGCGCACGCCGCGCGACGGCAGAGGGCTCTTAAAGGGGCCGCGCACCCTCAGCATCGTTGCCCGTCTTTCCTCTCCACACCGCCCCCCCCCCCCACACACACACACGTTCACCGAGGGGGTTTTCCCTCTGTTGAGGGGTCACGCAAGGCCCAGGGTGGGGAAAGGGGGGGGGGGTATGGGTCCCCCATGCTGCACTGAGCTGTCCTATCCTCTTTGGGGGGGGGGGGGGCACCCAAGGAAAAAGACTTGGGGGGGGGGGGTGTCCATGGGATGCGAGGGGTAGAGCTGGACACCCCCGTGTCCCTCACACCGCACCAGGCCGCCCACCTGGAGCCCGCTGAGGGCACGTGAGGTGTTAAAGCAACTTTGCTGTGAAAAAGGGAAGAAAAAGGAGAACTGCAGCATTGGGGCAGCCCTGGCACAGCCCCACGCAGGACCCCCACGCCCCAGGGGAGGGGTCCGGACCCCCAAAGCAAAGCCCCCGTGAAAGCCCCCCCGGGGCCACCAGGACCTGGGTGAACACGGGCCGGGGCTGAGCAGACCCCCAGCTCTGCCGCTCCTCGCCCGTTAACGGGGGAAACTGAGGCAGGAGGGGAGCCGGGCCGGGCCGTCCGCTGCGGAGGGGAGGCCAGAAGCAGCCCCCAGGAGTCCCCCACCCGCTGGCAGAGCCCAGCCCCACAGCATGAGGGCTGGGGAGGGGGGACAGCGGGGCAGGAGCTGCCCTGTGAAGACACACGTGTGAGGAGTCTGGGCAGCCTCAGCACACGCCCCGTGGGGGTCCTGCTACCGCCCACACTGCCCGAGGCCCGTCAGGCCCCGCGGTGCCCAGGCCAGGAGGGCTGGGTGCCCCCCAGGCCGCTCTGAGCAGCGCTCCCGTGCCTCAGTTTCCCCCGTGTGCTCAGCAGAGCGAGGCGGGACAGCCCAGGCCAGGCGCAGGGCAGCGAGGCCTGGGCACCCGCGGCCCGGCATGGCCTCCAGCCCCCTCCCCAGCACGCCGGAGCTGCCGGCTGCGGTGAGGCCCAGCCACCGGCATGTGCTCAGCCCAGAGGAATGTGCCAAATCACTCCCAGATGTGCGCGGCGGCCAGCCCACCACCCCCTCCGTGGCCCACCGGGGCGGCCGCCGGGCACCGGGGACCCCACCGTGGGGCTGCCCTGGGGCTAAACCCACTGCCATCTGGATGCGCTGCCGTCCGGCTGCAGGGCCCGGCCTGTGCCGCGGCATCGAGGTGCCGAGGCCCGGCAGGGCACGGACAGCGGAGCGGGCAGGACAGCGGGGTGCTGGGGTGCAGACGGGCGGTGCCGGCGGGACAGGGCTGCGTCCCCGGTGTCCCCATCCCGCCGAGGCCACTCAGCCCTCACCCCGCACGGGGCCCAGTGCCGGCGCGGCGGGGTCGTGCGGGGTCCTGCCCTGCACCCCCGGCCCCGGTGCCTGGCAGGAACGCAGCTGAGCGGAAAGGGGCTGTCAGATGGAATCTGGGTGCCGGCGGTGACGGCGCGGCGGGAGGGGGCCGTGCCCGCCACGTGGCCGCTTATGTAAGGAGAGTGCAAGGGAGGACAGGGAGGCTGCCGGGGCGCCGGGGACACAGCCGAGGGGACACCGGGCCCCCACCGTGCACACGAGGGCGGGCGCGCGGCTGGACACGCACACCGCGGGCTGCTCGCGGTGCGGCCGGGCGCTGCCCAGCCCCGTGGGCACAGCACGTGTGTGCCGGAGCAAGGGGACACGGGCACATGTGTGCCGGAGCAGGGGGATGGACCCTCGCTGGCCCTTCAGCCTCCCGGTGCTGCCGCTGCACCGGCTGTCGGCCGCGGTGCCAGGTCGGGCATCCCGGGGTATCCCGAGGTGTCCTGCGGCCAGTGCAGCATCCTGGAGCCACGGTGTTCCCGCCACGGCGCTGCCAGCCCCTCACCAAACGGTGATGAACGGCTCCGGCGGGAGCTCCAGCACCCGCACGGCTGAATCCGTCTGCGCTATCGATTTTTCATCCACTGCGGCAGAGAGCGGAGCCGGGGCCGGCGTGGCCATGGGCACCCCGGAGGGCTGGCACGGCAAGGGGAGCCGCGTTCCCACACCGCGGGGCCATGTCCCCCCGTGCCACCCTGCTGTCCCCGTCCCCACTGCGCAGCCAGGCTGCCCTGGAGACACTGCCAGGACCGGGGACCCTCCGGCCTCACCGAAGGATGCCCGGCATGGCCGGTCAGACTCAGGGATGGGGGACCCCCCCGTGCCCTGCCTGCACCTGCCTGTGCAGGCAGCATCTTGCCCAGCACCACAGTGGGCATGGAGGGGGGGGTGGGTCAGGGACCGGAGCAGCGGAGGGATGTGGGGAGCAGGGGCACAACCGCGTCTGCCCGCGTCACCGCCGCGTCACTGCGGTCACACACACGCTGCCAGCCGCTTCCTTCCACCCACCGTCACCATGTGCCACGTCTCCATGCCGTGGCGCCGTGTCACAGGCGTGGGGCCGGCACAGGGCAGGATGAGGGGCGGGGGGCTGCAGGGACACCCCAGGCAGCCCGTGCCCGGCCCAGTGGGTCACAATGCCAGTTCCTGCTCAGCCCCGTGGCCCGGTGATGGGTGGCAGGGCCACGGTCCCCGCTCAGCCCCGTGGTGTGGAGAGGGGGGCAGGGACAGGGTCCCCCTCAGCCCCCCAGCACGGCGAGGGAGCAGGGACGTGGAGCGGAGCGGGCGCAGCCCGGCCTGAACCTGCCGCCCCCCCCCCGTGCCGCTGCACATGTCCGACACATGGCAGATCCGGCTATAAATAGCCCCGTGGCAGCGATCGGCTGAGCCGTGCTTGGGGCCTGGTGGGGGCCGCTGCCCGTCCCCCTGGTTTCCCCACAATGAACAGGGCTGGCCCTGTCCCCCGGGTGTCCTGGGGCAGTGCCACCACCTGCCAAAACTGGGGGTGGGCAGGTGGGGCTGCACCGGGACGCCCAGTGCGACGGTGGCATCCGGCGGCCTGGCCCGGCTCCGCTCTGGCGCTGGGTGCCCAGGGCAGGGGCACAGCCAACGTCCCCACGTCCTGCACCCCGCGGGGACCCCCCCAGCCACAGGGCCAGGGGAAACTGAGGCACGACGAGGACCCAGGCACACACCCCACACCCCATCCCCAGCTGGGAGATGCCGAGGGGGCAGCTGGGGGGCCTGGGGGTCAGGGGGCTGGAGGTGGGATGCGATGGCCGGACACGGGGCACCCACGGAGCCCCAGCCCCTCCCCGCTCCCCCGCCTGCCTGGGGCCCCCCCACCCGGGGAAGCTGCAAAATTAGGTCAAAGCGTCTATTATTTAACACAAGCTGAGGAGCAGGGGCCAGGAGCTGGGGGGGGGGAAGCTGCAGCCCAGGAGAGGAGCTGGGGGGGGGATGACAGGGGCAGACCCCCACAGGCCTGGGGGGGGGGGGGGGGGGGTGTCGGGGAGAGGCAGGAGCCAGCGCTGAACCAGAACAACTTTATTAATGCCAGGAGATAAAGGGGCCCCCCCGCCCCCCCACCAGGCACAGCCTGGAGCTGCGCATGCCATGCGCCCCCTCCTCTGCCGGCACCGGGACCCTCCTTCATGGAGCCGGGGGCTTGACGGGGACCCGGAAGGCTCCGAACAAGCCGGGAGCAAACGCGTCCGTGGCTCATTGCTGGGAGCAATGCCGGGTCCCCCCCCCTGTGCTGGGGTGGGAGCGGGGCTGGGAGCACCCACCGTCCACAGCCATTGCTGCAAAGGGGCTCTGGCAGGTGCCAGCCCCCCACCTCAGCTCAAAAAAACCCCAATAAAATAAAATAAAATTAAAATAATAAAACTGCCCCAGACGGAAGGCCCCAGGGCAGGACTCAACAAACGGCGGCAGAGGCCCCTGGGAGCATTTCCCTGCTCCCACCACGGCCTGGCCAAACCACGCACGTGCCGAAATCCCACTCGGGGCAGCGTCTGCCCGACCCGTGCCGAGGGGCCGGGGGGTGTGTGTGTGGGGGGGGGGCTAGCGCAGCCCTTGGGCCAGGATGCTGCCCACCAGTGCCGCATCCTGCAGCGCGTGCTCCACCGCCGCCTCCTCCATCTTCAGGGAGACCTAAGGGAGAGACGAGAGCAGCTCAGCACCGCGCTGCCGGATCCTGCCGCGCTGCCGGACTCTGCCGCGCTGCCGGACCTCGCGGTACCTTGGCCAGCCGGGCCTCCTTGGCCTTCTTCAGCTCGAGGATGCCGTGGGACTCGAGCAGGGCGATGAGGGACAGGCACTCAGCCTGGTCGACGGCAGGGAGCTGCTGCTGCCGGCAGACCTGGCTGTAGGTGTCGTGGAGCTGCGGAAGGCAGGGCGGGCGTTACACCGCAGCACTGCGCCCAAGGGAAACCCTGGGGACACCCGCCCGCTCCCCAAATCCACCCCCGAGAGGGTCCCACCGCCACTCACCTTCCCCAGAGTCACCTCCCGGGCGCGCAGGTGCCGGGCGAGCAGCAGCAGGGAGCAGAGCAGCACCTTCTGCTGCAGCGGGAAGGCGTCCCGGGTCCCCCGGCCCCCCGCTGCCAGCCGGTCCCCAAACACCTCCGAGATCACACGGGAGACGTGCAGGAGCCCCACGCGTTTGGGGACGGGGGATGCCGGGGAGTCACCTGTGGGACAGACAGGGCTGCAGGGGATCTTAGGAGGGGCGGGTGGCAGCACAGAGCAGGTGCCCCAGAAAGGGACCCCGGACCCCCCATCGAGGCCAGCCCGGAGGTGTCCCCCCCCCAGGATTTTGGCTTTGGTGTGGCAGCCGGCAGCAGGTACTCACCACCAGGCAGCGGCTTGAGCAGGGTCTGGCTCCGCACCTCCAGCTCCACCACCTCCACGGCACGCCTGGGGAGAGACAGCCCTGAGCGCCGGGCAGAGCGGCTGCCCCGGCACAGGGAAGCCACGTGGGGCTCGTGGGGCCCACGCTGGCCCCGGTACCGCTGGGTTTCGGGGCAGGCGCTGACCTGCAGATGTCCAGGGCCTTGCGAGCATCACCGGAGACCGCAGAGACCTTGCGGGCGCAGAACTGGAGCGCGGCAGCATCCAGGACAGGGTCACCGGCCACCTGCAGAGGCACCATGCGCCATCAGCGCTGCCACCTGCGTGAGCAGAGACACCCCCACACACCCCCCGTGTCCCCCCCATGTCCCCACCTGCCCCAGCCGCTCCTGCAGGATGGTGGTGAGCTGATCCCTGGTGTAGGGCGGGAAGTGCAGCAGCCGGGGGCTGCCGGCCGGCCGGGCACCGAGCCTGGCCAGGCTGCGGTCTGTCAGGTCCAGCGCGTTGGCCAAGCCTGCGGGCACAGCGGGGTGAGGAGCGGAGGGAGGACCAGGCTGCGCCCCAAGTAGGGAGCAGGTGGGCAGGAGGGGGGTGCAAGGGCAAACCCCCATCTGCCCCCCAAAAATAGGGAGGGTCCCCGGGGTGGGCAGTGCCACCGCACTTACCCACGAGGACAAGCCTGGAGCCGGGCAGCCGCGGCCACTCGAAGAGGGTGTAGAGCACGTCCTGCCCCTTGCTCTCCAGCTGGTCCAGCTCATCCAGCACCAGCAGGCTGCGGGGGGGCAGGGGGGAAGCCTGGGTCAGCCCTGGTGCCGGGGAAGGGGAAACCTGCCCACCACCCCCGTAGCTCACTTGTGGCACGCCGAGCAGGGAGAGCCGCTGCCGGGGCCACCTCTCCCGGCTGGCCACGCTTGGGGTGTCAAGGGGGGACCCCCATGCCGCCCCCCTGCCCCCAGACAGGGAACTCACACCATGGGCCCCCGGGCCGTCAGCTGCTTCTCCAGCCTCCGCACACCCTCCCGGCCGGCGGCTGTGGGCAGGCCCAGCTGCTGCGCCACGGCAGGGAAGACGCCCTGCGGGCTGCTCAGCGACATGCAGTTCAGGACGATGGTTTTGCTCCCGGCGAGCTCATCCTGCCGGGGATGGGAGCATTAGACCGCTGGCCACCCACTGCCATCCCCCCCCCCCGCCAAGCTTGGCTCTTGCTTCTCCTGCCAGTCCCCCCACCTTTCCCTGCCACTCTGCTCCACCAGCACCCCCAAAACGGGAGCCCTGGCTGCAGCACACCTTGCAGTCGAGCAGGACGCGGCTCACACAGGCCGTTTTCCCCGTCCCGGGGGCTCCAGAGATGTAGAGGCTGCCGGGCCGGCGCCCGCAGACATGGTCCAGCAGGAACTGCCGGATGATGCCGGTCTCCTTCTCCCTGGCATGGAGGCGGTCGGGCACAGCCGCATGCAGCACCCGCTTTGCCTGCTGGTAGTGGGTACCTGCGCCGGGGAGGGAGAGGGCTCAGGGGGGGCTGCAGAGCCGACAGGAGCCCGTCCCCCTCCCCGACCGTGCTCACCTTCCTGCCGGAAGAGCCGGGTGCGGGCAGGCTGCCCGCCAAGCCCCGAGCTCCGGGGGGTCTCCTGCCTCTCGCGCCGCAGGGACGGCCCCGGGCTGCTGGGTTTCTCAGGGGAGGCTGGGGGGTCCCCGAAGAGCAAGCGGCGCCCCTGGTTCTCCTTGCTGCGTTTGGCCGGGGAGCAGGGCTGGGTGCGGGGGACGTTGCAGAGGTTGTCGTCACCTGCGGGGCAGACGTGTCAGCGGAGCGGCCGAACGCGCGGGCCAGACCCTGGGGATCTCGCGGTCCGTTTGTATGTGAGCAAGAGGCCGTTCGTAACACGGCGTCACTCTGCCCGGGGGGAGGCTTCGCCCTTCAGCCCCCCCCCCCCAGGGACCCACGGGAGCAGCTTTTCCTCCCGAAACCGGGGGAAGCCACAAACGCAGCTGCGTGAGGGACGGGACGGAGCGGGGTCCGTCCGCCTGCCCCAGCCCCGCCAGGGTGAGGTCTCGGCCCCGCAGCAGTTTTCGGGAAAGGGATGCCCCGGCCCCCCCCCCCTTTCCCGGGGGTTCCCAGAGAGGGGGCAGCTGGGGAAGGGGAGGGGGGGGGACGCTCACCCAGGCGCTTGCGGGGACTCAGGGGCAGCACGTTGGTGGAGGCTGAGCGTGTGACGGGGGCCGCCCGGCCGGGCTCGGCGGGGCCCGAGGCCCTGGGGCAGGGTGAGAGCCGCAGGGCGGTGGGGCCGTTCTTGGCCGGGGGGGCGGCGAGGCGGCGGGCGCTCCTCCTGCGGGGGAAGCCGATGGTGGGCTGGTGCTGCGAGCTGCTGCTGGCCATGGCGGGGTGGGGGGGTGTCTGCGGATGGAGGGGGGACACCGGTCAGGAGGGGGGACACCGGTCGGGAGGGGGGACCCCCAGCCCCGCGCCTCTCGGCCGCCCCTGCCCCCCCCCCCCGCCATATCACCCCTTCTCTGCCCCCCCAGCCCACATCTCCGCTCCCATTACCCCCCAACACCCACCGGCACGGCACAGCCCGGCTCCCCCGATCCCCCCCCGCGCCCCGTGTCCCCCCCCCCCCGGCCACCGACCTTCTCGCGCCAACTCAGCCCCAGCTCCGCACTTCCCGCCACCAGGCCGAGCAGGCCCCGCCCCCGTCGTCCCATTGGCTGCTTCGCCAGCCGCCTCCACCAATCGTAAGGTCCCGCGCCAAGCTCCGTGGCCGGAGGAGGGGGCCGCTGCCGAGCAGCCAATAAACGACGCCGCGCGGGGCCCGCCGGGAGATGTAGTGCGCGGGGCATTCTGGGAGTTGTAGTCTACGCTCCCAGTGCCCCCAATCCTGCCCCCCCCCCCCCCCCCCGGTTCCTCCCAGTACCAGCCTCAATGCAGGGAGAGCACCCTGGCCCCCAAAAAGAGGGGAGGGGGCCCTGGAAGGGCACAGAGCACCCCGGGTGGGGGGGGGGGCACAGAGCACCCCTAGGGACCCCCCTCTGCTTCCCCAGCCACCCCCCAGCCAGCGCCCGTGAAGAGACATGTATCTTTATTACTTTTATTTAAACGCGATTTCAAGCTCCTTGGTTTTTATCCCATTTGTTCCCTCTGAAAACAGCCCCTCACTCCCCGGGAGGGGCAGCCAGCGCTCAGGAGAACCTTTTTTCACCTTTATTTAAACCAAAAGGCAGCGCTGGGGAGGAGTCGGGGGGGGGGGGGGGCCCTCATCTTCCAGAGAAACCCACCCCACGCCTCCCTCACCCCAACCCCCACAGGAAAAGTTTCCATCTTGTAGAAAAAAAAAACAAAACTCAAAAAACCCAAAAAAAACCCAACCAACCAACCCAAAACACCCCAAAACAAACCCCAAAACAGTTAGAGGGGAGGGTTTAGTACAGCCGCAGCGAGCCCGCTGTCCTCCTGCAGTACAAGCTTTTTACAACGTACAAAATAGATCAGTAACTACGGTTAATGTCCAGCCCACCCCGGTACTGTGAGTAAATACAGAGAAACCAGCCCGGTACCAACAGTCGGACAGGGTAGTGCGTAAGGCAAAAACGTCAGGCGGAAGCGGGCGGTGCGGGGGACGCAGCCCCAGGTCCCTGCCCACGCTCCCCCCCTTCTGCAAGAAACAGAAGGCCCCCCCCCCCCCCGGTAACAACATTCCCCAGCTTCCTCCACGGATAATTAGTGTTTAAAATGGTCTAGTTTGGTAATTTAGCGTTAAAACCCAGGCTGCCACCACCGGGCACCTCCTCACCCCATCAAAACCCAGCGGTGTGAAAAGCTGTGGGCTGCAGTGATTTTGGGGTGCCATGGGGGATGAGGGCCCCCCCCGCTGCTGGGGTCCCCCTGGATGGTCCCGCTCACCTCCCCCTTCCCGCTCCTCCACTGGCTCCTGTGCAAAAAAAGCAAATCGGCTGTGCAGGGGTAACGAGGCTCTGCCGGCCCATCGCTGCTCCCCCTCGCTCCGCCGCCGGCACAGCCGGTGATGACGCAGCGTGTCCATCTCCCGCCGTACCCCAGCTCCTCTCCGAGTCCTCGTTCCACCCCGGCCCCCAGAAATCGGGCACTGAACCACCTCCGGTCCCCACAACCGGCCACACACGGCTCGGCATCCGCCCCAAGTCTTCGTGCCCAGCTCCCAAGGCTGCGGCTGGACGTGCGGTTCCCGGCCCGACCCGGGATTTACGACGAGCGAGGAGGAAAGGATCCATCCGGGTTTGCCAGCGAGGTCGGCGAGTCCCGGGGGAAGATGCATAGATGAGGGTGGGCTGGTGGACAGAGCTGGGCTGGGGGGGAATCTGCTCGTCCTGGTGCAGCTGGGAAAACCAAAGACGGTGGGAGATTCTCATGCAGGATCCTGGGGGGCAGGGAAGCAGGGAGGGTCCGTCTGAGGGAGGGGAAGGTCCGTGTCTCTGCTCAGGAACAATCTGCCTGCGCAGCCCGCTTTCACCTGGGGATGGGGGGCAGAGGGGGGGCCCCACGTGTAGCTGCAAGATAAGAAAGTCCATTGAAACCAGAACCCACGGGGAGACGGCTGACATGGCATGCCCCGTGCTGCTGGCACAGACCAGATCGGCTGCTTCCCGGCCACCAGCACCAGTTCAGAGGATCGCTGTACCGGTGCTCCGCAGAGCGGGATCCGGCACGGCAGCTTTCCCTCCTCTGTACCCCCACACCAGCTCCCGCTCCCCCCCCCCCGCCTCATATCCCTGCAGAGATCTGGAGCCTGGGATTTGCGACTCGAACCACCCGCTGCAGCACGCATGGAAAGCTCAGGGCTTTTCAAATCCACATTAAACATTCATTGCTCTAAAAATAAACGAGCATCCCATTCTCCCCGGAGTCTCCTCTGGGATCCGCAGGGCTGACGCGCAGCAGCGGTGCAGCAAGGGCACTTTGTGCTGTGCCAGCAGCGTCGGGTCCAAGTGCCGCCGCTCGGGGCCCCGCGGTTTGGCCCATCCCAGGACATGTGGGGGCTCTTTACTCCCCCCTGCCCAACACCAGCGTCAGCTGCAGGGCCGGCTGCTGCGGTCCTTTTGTAACTGCTCCAGCGCCAAAGGCCCCGAGCCGGGCAGGAACAAGCCCCGCGGCGTTTCTCTGCACGAGCTCAGCAGGCAAAAAGAGGGGACAGGCGGGATGGGGCACCCGCACAGCCCCAATCCTGAGGGCTGGAGGCCTTCGGCACACCAGAGAGTGCGTGCAGGCCCCGGGGCAACGCTGCTGCCCAGAGGAGGACATGGATCACAGCCTAGAGTGACTCACGCCAGCCCCTGCACACTCCACCCTGAGCCCCAGAGCTGCCCCGCTGCGACCTCCTGCCACCCTCGAGAGCGCAGGAGGGGGAGCCAGGCCATGCAGGGCCGCGGGACACCTCCTCCTCCTCCTCCCTTACCTCTGTTTGTTTTGCTGGGGTAGATCCTCTGGAAGTATTTATATTCTTCTGGGGCTGGGAAGTCTTCAACAGGATGAAAGGAGTATTTGGATTCAAAGTCATCTGCAGAGAAGAGGGAAAACCGGGCAGGTCAGGGAGGGTGGCTCTGGGCGAGCACAGCTAAAGCCGAAGGGCTCGGCTCCACACCGGGGCTCCCCCCCAGCTCCAGCCTCGCCCGGGGCCCCACTCACCCAGGAATGCTCTGACAGTGGAGATGGAGTCCCGGTGCCCGTTCCGCACCGGCGGGGGTGGCGGTGGTGGCCCAGCTGGCGTCCTTGTGGGCGGTGGCGGTGGTTTCCCTCTGCTCGGGGGCTCGGCGGAACCGTGCAGTCTGTAGGGGGGCGGAGGCGGAGGGGCATCGCGCCCCCCGTTTCGCAGCATCGGTGGAGGGGGCGGCGGGGCTGCAAGGAGAGCTGGGTCAGCACCGGCGCGGCCCACCGCAGCCTGCCAAGGCACGGCATCCCCAGGGCAAACCCTCCCTCCAGCAGCAGCGCCAAGGACATCCTCTGAAGTAGCTTTCCAGGCCAGCTGCTGAGCCAGACCGCGCCAGCGGCCAGCACGGCTGGCCCAGGGATGCTCCTACGCGCGCCCAGAGGAGATTTCCTGCTCGCTCCCGACATCTGCTTTTCTCCTGTAAGTCACGGCGGAGGGGACCGGCCAGCCCGCTCCCTCCCCAGCCCGGTGGGGCTGCTCTGCCCCCCCCATGCTCCCAGCCTGCGGCCAGACCCAGGCCACTCTCTGCACAAGAGGGGATTCGAGGGGCAGCTACGAGCACACACGTGTGAGGGTTTGAGGGCAGCGGCTCTACATGGAGGCAAGGTGCTGCCTGTTGGGGCTGGGAAGCCACGTCTGCACTGCCACCAAGGTGGTGACAGGACCCACAGCCCCTCCAATCCACCTCTGGTTCCTGCCCAGCCTCCCACGGATGCACACCGGCAGTTCGTGCCCCTCATTAGGCTAATTACACACAGACTAACAGAGCAGATCCCCAGCCATAACTGAAAGGAGAGATTCTGGCAGGGCCAGAAGGACAGAGCGGCTTGGCAAGAGACCAGGCAGGAGCTGCGGTCTGGATGCGGAGCCCAGGAGCACACGGAAGGGGGCACAGGGACAAAGCCATCACCGCTCCCGACAGCAGGGACACACTCGTGCCCGGCTGTGTGCACAGGGGGAACAGCAAGCGGTTTTCACCGAGCCACCCTTTTGAAGGGTGGCTGACATCAAAACCCCCGCACCAGCAGCAACAGAGCCTTTACCGCCAGCTGTGCTCTGAACCACGCAGCACCAAAACCAGCCCAGAGAGGGGCAGGATGGTTCCCGGGGGCTGAGCGAGCGTGTCCGGCTGCACCGCCGAGGGAAAGGCTGCTCCCTGCTCTGCTGCAGCTTTTTGTCACCACCCCAGTGACATTTAGGAAGCTCAGGGGAGCAGCTGCAGCGTACGCGGCTCTGGCTCTGCCACGTTCTCACCTCCCCCCCCCCAGGAGGACACACCAACCTCACGGGCAGGAGCTGCCCAGCCGCAACCCACCGGCAACATCAGGCGTGAAGGGAGGTGGGTAAAGAGAAGACAGGACCAGGGACATGCATTGGACGTGACAGTCCAGCTACCGCCCCTGGCTCAACCTCTACGCCAACTGCCACGTGCAGGAGAAGCCTCGCTGTGCCCTGGTGCTGACTCTTCCCCCGGCATCTCCCACCAGCCCCCAAACACCCCGCGGGCAGGTGGCCGCGGCCTGACCCACCACGGCTGCGCCCCGGCATGAAGGAGCCAGGCCTGGCAGAACAAACGGTTCTTACCTGCTCCCCGGCTGGGGGGGTCTCTGGCCGGCGGAGGGGGGCGACTGCTCTGGAGAGATGGGGAGGCTGAAGCGGGCGGTGGCGGTGCCAGACCCCGCAAAGGGCCCGGGGTCTTCCTGTGTAAGGAGTTGTGTCTCTGTGGCAGCTCCGGGGCGGACTCGTTGATGGGGCTGGAAGGGCCGTTGGGGACACCGGGGGGTTGCCGATAAGGGGGAGGCGGGGGTGCGAGAGACTGGCCTTGAGCCCCTGACCCCGTTCGGATACTGACTGGGGAGGGAGGGGGTTTGATGGGTGGTGGGGCGGGGGGTCCGTCCCTGCTCACGGGCAGTCGCTGTCCTGGGGTGGGCGGCAGGGGCTTCTCCCGGTTGTAGGAAGACACCTTGGCACCGTGTGCCGGAGGGGGGGCGGGAGGCGCGGTGGCGCGGCGTCCCGGTGGGGGAGGCGGCGGGGCAGATGAGCTGTGCTTCATGCCAGTGCTGCCAGCAGTGTTGGGCCGGGAGAGGTCCGGCAGGGAGGGCCTCTGCGTGCGCGGCAGCTCCGGCGGCGAAGCCCGGCTGTTGTCGGCATCATCTTGAGGTCGGCTGTTGCTGGCTGGCACCGGGGGCCTGGGGGCCGCTGCTCTGGAGCCGGGGACTTGCAGGGTTTGCTTACCGGAGCTGTCTGCGGTGAAGGAAAGCAGAGTGACTAGCCAGGCACAGCGCAGGCTGGGAGTCGGCGAGAGCGACGTGCGGTGCTTCATCCCCGTGCCTGCGCTGAGCGCGGGGCAGCCTGCCCGCTCGGCCGAGGAGGGCCAGACCACGGGGAGCGCTGTCTGGCACAGGCAGGGAGCTGGCACCGCGCTCAGCCACACACGGCTCCTCTCTCACCACTGCTATTCGCTCTCTGGCTTGCTGGAAGGCAGGTTGCCACAGAAAATAGCAGAGAGAAATGTTCGGCAACACGTGACTACCAGGCCCTCCAAGGAGGTTTGTGTTGTGGGACGCTGTGGCACGGTAAGAGCACAGTTTGACCACGGCCACACGTGGGGTGCTGATTTGGGGTCCCTCTGCCTCTAACCAGTTGAAATCCCCAGGGAAACACGGCAAGATCCTCAACTCCCCTCCTGCTCAGGGACCTTCCTGGGGAAACCCCACGCAAACCGCAGTCAGATGGCCATTACCTGAGCTCTCCTTTGTTCCCACGGGTCTGAGCTTGGGCACACCGCCTTGGAAGAGGCCGCCCTTCGGCTGGATCACAGCTGAGCTAGAGCCGTAGCTGCCACCACCGCTGCCCTTGGGCTCTGAAAGGAGAGAAGCAGAGAGATTAAGCCTGGTATTATCAGCTCCTCCAACGAGGAGCCACTGGAAACCAGACGGGTGAGAGCCCAGGAGCCATCCTGAAGGGCACAGCAGCACCCAGGGCGGGGCTGAGCACCTCCTGGGTACTCACTCTCTAGTATTGGTGCGCTCCGGTCATTGATTTGTGTGACCTTCTTTAGCTTGGTCCCTTTGCAGATGTCCTGCAGGAGGGCCCCACGGCCCCGCTGCTCCTCTCGGCTCAGTTTCGGTGGCTCCGTGTTCGCCTGGAGACAAGAAGCAGCTCAGCAGGAGCTCACCTGTGCGCAGGGACATCCCACAGAGCAGGCACAGCCTGACTCCACCTTCCCA